>NC_090810.1:10469228-10809660 GCF_036512215.1 Solanum lycopersicum
AAACTCCCAATCTTGATATATATTGGTATGCCAAATTTTTCATACTTGCTAAATTTCAAGCCAAGAACTTAACTTTAACATCTCCCAATACACTTGAATTCAATGTTAAATTATATAATATACACCTAATAATTAATTACCAATCTCAATATATCAAACTAATATCTTAATTTTATATATGTATAAAATAAGAATCAACAAACCACTGCTCCAATGTGACCTTCTTCTTCTTTTTTTCTTCCTAAACGTCAATTATGCCTGCAACATGCTAATTCCTTTTTTTCAATGCATTCTCTAAATTGCAAATCATTGGCATGATTGCCCAATGATTGGCTTGAGATTCCATTCCCCTCCCCACCATTTTGATATCAAAAAAATATAATTATAGACCAACGACCCCTTTTTTTTCTTCAAATTCTGCAACTAAGACTGTATATAAATTTCAACTTTAAAAATATTCCTATATATGACAATCATTAGGAATTCTTAATAACTAAACATCCATTCAATTCAATCTAATAATTTTACTAAAGTTATATCTCTTTTAATAACAAGTTACGACAAACAATACGATATCAACAGATTCTTCACGCCAACAATTTTTACCACTAATGCATGCTTATGCAGAATATAGATCGGTTAAGGAAAAACTTTTACCTTCAATATTTTACTTCGTTCCTCTTTGTTCTGTAATCTACTCTGCCCAAAAAAATCAGTTTCTACCTCTTTTGTTTTCTGCCCTTCTAATGTTAATTAAGTAAAATAAACAAACTAACCCCTCTAACCTAAATCAATTAATGGGTCAAGTAAAAAGGTATTAAATGAATTATGGATATGACCCACTAACTATTAACTAGATTAATTCTTCACTGAAATTTTTATCAACTAAATATTCTTAGTTTCGAATAGTTTAAAAATACCCCTTTAAATTTTCAAAAGGAGTCAAACTAGTCCTAGTTCTCAAAACGACCTAGTGGGTCGTTACAGAAAAGGAGTTAGTAAATTTTTTTCTTCATTATTCGATTCAATTGGTAATAATAGTATAAGTCTTCTAGTAAATTTTTGAAGGTACATTGACATGTGGAAACCGACTAAATTCGGATCACGCCGAAAACTCCCACATTAAGGGGTAAAACACTCCCTAACAAAGGTGACTCCGTACCCAAGGAGAATAGAACCAAAGACATCTTGGTTAAGGATGAATGAGTACTTACCACTCCATCACTGCTTTTATTGGAGATAAATTTTAAATATGTTAGTATGATTATTTATTTTTCTAATAAATTTACTAACTAATTGTTAGTTTGTTATTAATATATCATTCAAGTTCAATGTTAGGTTAGTAATTGATTGACAATAGCTTTTTCAGCCTTGGTTTGAAAGCCCTGACAGTTCAGTTCACATAGTTCGTAGCCATCATGTTTTATGGACAATTATATTATTTCTAGCCCAAATGATACATTCAAAATATTATTAATTGAATAATTATTCAATAGTAAAATATTTATTAGTTTATTGTATTTAAAAATCTAAGAGTATGAATATAAATTCAAAAATATTAATATCAATTTTATATATCATATTTGAATGAAACAATGCAAAATCTACGATACCAAGTTAATGTAATCTCAATATGACACATCTCACTATATCATAATGTATTTCTAAAGGTATGTAGTGTACAAGTTGACAATGTATCCAACTAACAAGACTAGCTTGAATAATCTTATCTACTTGTTGCTGCATTTTGTGACTCATTTTCCCTCAGATGTCATGCTTTCTCTCTTGGAAATAGGTATACAATACATTTTTTGCCTGAGCATCCTAATCACGATCTTGAAGATGAAGTCTAAAAGATGAAGCGAATAATGCACCAACATTTCCTTAGAAAGCCTTCAAACAAACAAGATCGTAAGTTTGTGAAAAAAAACTTATTGGAGGATCACTGAATTACTTTGCAGATTAACATGTTGATATGATCTTAGATTTTATAGTATTGGTCTAAGAATTCATCAAGAAATACTAAGATGCGATATATAATATTTAGAATTAGCTAGCCACGGGAGTTCATTACTTTTCTCTAGGAAATTTAATAATAAAATATAGTCCTTTCTATGACACTACAACCCTTATATATAAAGACCGAGCAAAGAGCTAGACATCATATAATAGCTACTTTACAACTTACAAGCATTCTGGTTCTGATAGTCCATGATGATAAATTACTTTAAACTCTTTGTTGACACCCAATTTTGACCCTCCCCGAAGATAATTATTTCTCGAGCTTCTTGATTTTCAAACGAGTTGAAATAATTGAGGTTATAATATTTCAACTTTTCTTTTAGTCATTTGTTAAAGTTGTGTTAGCCGTTTTATAATCTTTAAAGTGATATACACATACATACATACATATATATATATATATATATATATATATATATATATATATATATACATGCTTAATTTATCTTATAAAATATCCAAAAATTGTATCAAAAGATTTTAATTCCAATTAATGTCTTATTAAACTAGTTTTAGTAGCTTGTGGTTTGGATCCCTAGTTTATAGTTGATTTATTGGTTCGTCTCGTTATAGCTTAATTAATATATTTTATTTTTAGATAATCTTATATGTATTAGTTATTTTATGAATATTCAAAAATCGCTTCAAATAGACGTTAGTTTTACCTAATACTTTATTAAATTGAGTTTGTCCAAATTGTTAGTATTAAGATAATATTTTATCTTGTTAAAAAATCAAGAGGCTCGTCGAGCGATTATTTAGTTCGTCTTGCTTAAATTTAAATCAAACTTCCAAGTTTGAGCTTCAATTTGGTCAGCGATTTGATCAAATTTGTAACCCATTAGGCCTAGTCTAATATATAAATCCATCCTTTTAAGTCCATTTTAAAAGGGACCAAAATCTAGGCCTTTTTATCAAGAGTTGGGAATCAAAATAGGAAAATTTAGCTAACTAGTAAAAAAAAATCAACTTATTTAGTGATAATGTCCATACTTTAATAATATTAGTAAAATATCAAAAATGTCATTATTTTAAAATAAATAATTATTATTATATTATTAATATTTTCTCTCTCTTTATTTACACCATTTTTCTCTCTCTCATAAATTATATATATTCCTATATTTAAGTAATTAGATATATACTAATTATATTTTAAAATTTCTCTCTCTTATATTAAGATTATTATTAATTTATATCTATATATTATTACTAATCAATTCCACAACTTCAAGATTTATTTTCACTTTTATTAATAAAATATTTTTACTATCTTTATAACATTTTTTCAAAATTAATTATGCATTGATTTCCGAATTTTCCTTTTATATTTATTAATATTAAACTTATCACATTCCCAGATTTTAGTTGATATTGTAACGTTATCTCTCTTACAGTCTCTTTCCAGATTTTTAATGGGATTGTGTTGTCACGTTATATCTTAACCCACTTTAATAAATAATTCAACAAATTCCAATTCATTATTTTCACTTTTATTAATTAAATATTTTCTCTCTCTCTAAAAACCCTTCTAATTCTTCAGAATATCTTTTTAGTTGGGAATGTCATATTATCTCTCTTACACTCTCTTCCCAGATTTTTAATTGTGTTGTCACGTTATATTTTAACCCACTTTAATAGATAATTCAACAACTTCCAATGCATTATTTTCACTTTTATTAATAAAGTATTTTCTCTCTCTCTAAAAACCCTTCTAATTCTTCAGAATATCTTTTTAGTTGGGAATGTCACATTATCTCTCTTACACTCTCTTTCCAGATTTTTAATTGTGTTGTCACGTCATATCTTAACCATCTTTAATAGATAATTCAACAACTTCCAATGCATTATTTTCAATTTTATTAATAAAATATTTTCTCTCTCTCTCTCTAAAATCCCTTTTCCAAAACTAATTATTCAGAATATCTTTTTTAATTTTCAACTCTTAATCTTCCATGATTTTTGTTTGAATTGCAGGTTATCTCTCTAACATTCTTCAACAGACAAAACATTTTCAAAATCAATTTATTCATATATCATCAAATCTCCAGGTTTACGCTTCAATTTCTTCAAACCCGAATTTTCCTATTTTACACCATTCTCAAGTAATTCCGTTTGAAGGTTTGATTTGGAGATTCACATTGAGTTGGTTATTGTGTTCTTTATATTACTTTTTGATTACTTACTTATTTTATTTTATTTTTTAATTTTGGATATTTTGTTGTTGTTCTTAAATTATTTTTTAGGGTTTCATAATACCAAATTCACTCTTCAATGGATGCATTCAAAAGAGTTACTAGAGGTATTGTAAAAAAAAAATCACAGTTCTTCCGAGTTTCATATTTTATTTTATTTTCACTCAAGAAATAAACAACAATGTAGGTTCATCTTCTAAGTCTAAGGATGGTGGAAAAATGACTGAATCTGTCGAGGTGCAAAATCCCACAGAAATTCATGAAGTTGAAGAAGAACAATTTTTTGGAGAAGAGGTAATTTTTTTTTTGCATGTGTTGTGTATTGCATGTTTAGTTTAATTTGTTTAGTAATTTTTAAGATTGAATAAAATACATTTTACAATGATTTTGAAAGTGTATTTGGAATGTTTAGTCTGTTATAGTCGCTATGTATTGAAATTTTTTTTGACTGTCATTTATGTATTGTATTTTGTATTCTGTTCCTCTTTTTTGTATTAGTTGTCAATGTAATACAACTTACAAGTTTGATTGTCTATTTACTATTATCGTATACATTTTTAAGTGTATTCGGAATTTTCATCTTGTTATAGTTATTTTTTTCATAGTTCTAATGTTTTTTGTATTCACAATTATAGTTGGCATGTATTTCTGTATTTAATATGTTTATTGTATTTTTTTTGTCAATGTAACAAATTTTATAAGTTTGATTGTGTATTTACTATTATATTGAGTTCTGTTGATGTTTTAGTCAAGTATGTATTTTTGTAGTTCATAATTTTATTGTATTTTTGGTATACATAGAATGGGAATTGTATATTGTATTCTGTATTACATCTGTATATATCCATAAATTCATTTTGTATTCTGTTTTTTTGTGTGTTAGTTATGTCAATGTACCACATATTTGTAACCATATGTGTTTTTTTTGTATGTTGTTGTAACTGTGTTGATTTTTTATTTATTATAATGTTTTTTTGTTCTGTTATTTTAGTATTATTTCATTTTTTGGAATTCAATATGCCAGGGGACTTCTTATGCTTGCAAAAAGCTACCAAAAGATGCACCCCACATTCACTGTATAGTAAATCATGACATTAAATCCAAGTTGACTGACAAGCTTACACCGAAGCAGTATAATTATTTTTGTGAGAGTACGTGTTTTGGTCAGTATATGAAAATCAGAAAATGTGTTGGGCAAGGTCAAATTCACAGGTGTTGTATGTCACTAGAAGTAGAAGCTAGTAGTAATCAGGCTCTTTAAATCAAAGTAAATGGAGTTATTTTAAAGTTCACAATTAGGACGTTTGTGCTTATTACTAGATTAAACTGTGTTGGTGTTGTAGAGGATTTCAAGTGTAACACAGAAGAACCTAACCGGCTTATTGTTCAGTACTTTGGTGGTAATGAGATCATACGTAGATCTGATTTGTTCGATAGGTTCAATGGTAAAGTTTGGGTTGACAATGATGATGATGCGATTAAGTTTGCAATATTATATTTCATTCATATGTTTGTGTACTCTGGCGAGAAGAGATCGTTGCGAATTCCTAGAATTCATTTTGATTTGGTTGAAAGTGGTCGGTATATGCATTATCCTTAGGACAGAAAAACATTTGAGTGGTTTCTATAGAGTATCAACAAGGTTTTGACTACTGATAGTCAATATTATAGATATGTGGTATGCCTGTTGTCCTTCAAATATGGATATACGAGTGCATGGGTAAGCGTCAGACAAATTTTGCACGGAAAATCAATGATCGTATCCCCCGTATTCTAAATTGGAAAACAGTAGGAGCAAAACCCCGATTCAAAACCTTGATGAAAGATACATTCAATGATGGTAATAGAGAGGTATTGTATGTAATTCATGAATTTTTACCCTTGTAATTGTATTAATTCGATGTATATATTTTATTATGTTAATTATTCTGTTTACTATCATTTTCAGATTAAATGGAAGAATGGTGTCCCTTCTCTAATGGAAATTACTGTTCTACAATTGCCTCCTGAAGGTGTTGAAAAATCAACTGAAGGTGTTCAAACAGAGCCACATCATGATATTGATGAACAAGTACTTGCTGGACATAATTCAGATGATGATTTTGTCAATCCACCTCCACCTTCAATGAAGGTTACATGTAAAAGAAAAAAGGGGCAATCAGTATCACCTGCTAAAAGGATACGGAAAAAGGAATGAAATATCACAGATCAAATGGAACGGAATGAACAGATCGATCCAGTAGAGAACCGGAATGTGGAAAAAGTTGCAATTAGAAAAGTTGTGCGGAAGAAAAAAAATTGTGTTCTAAGGAGAAAACCACTCGCACTTGTGTGCCAACAAAGGATTCCCAAATACCATCTGTAAGTGTGTCTCATGAACAGTTAATGAGGAATGAACTCTCTGAGTTACGAAAGGAGGTATATATTGTTTATACATATGTTTTTTCAATATATTTATTCAAATTATTGCAATCTGTAAAAGTTAATCATATTGTAACTGTTTCAGGTTAGAGAAGAGTTTAAAGACATACGGAAGTTGATAAATGATAATTTTAATATCATTATGTCTACTTTGAAGGTTATACAATATGCTAAATTTTTATGTTTAATTTTTTTTATTTTTTTTATTTTTTTGAATTCTATGTTGTAATTTAATATTTACAGGACAAAAAAAAACAATGACAATGCTGGTCAAGGATCACAACCTTTTACAAGTCCAATTTTATCAGAAAATCAAAATCAGGTACACACAACTCATTTTGAAAATAATAGTTTATTTTGTTTGTATTCTATATACTGTAATATATATGTCTAATATTATTTTTTTCCTATATTTGTAAGTACTTTATTTCTTTATCCACAGTGATTAAATGTATGTTGATTGTTTTTATATCAAATATATTTTTAGAACAACATAAACAATCACAATGCTGCTCAAGGACGACAACATTTTACAAGTCCATTTGCATCAGAAAATCAAAATCAGGTAGAGACATCTTATTTTTAAAAATAAAGATTAGTATTTTTGTATTCTGTTTTTCTTACTACGTTTATGTTTAATATTAATTTGTATTTTACATGTCGTTAATATTGTATTTCAATATAAATATTTTTTTATGTATGTTGACTATTTTTGTATCTACATGGATTGAATGGTCTTTTTAATGATGAAAAGTCGGAGTGTGATGAAAGCTCAAATGATGGCAGCGAGGAAGTTTTTCAAGTATGTTCATTATAAATTTTGTATTTTTAGATGGTTTAACGATATTTTTTATTCAATCTCCTTTTTTAAAGGATCATTCAATTTTTGAAAATACAAATCTGGGAGACATACCCGATATTGTTGGGGGTGCTGATAAACAAGTATGTTGGTTAACTCTACATATTTATATAGTGCAGTTGGGAATATTGTTTATAATTAACATTTTTATATTTTTAAAGGTTGATTGTGACAATTCCCCTGTGCGTAATCTGATCAATGTAGATGTTGGTTTTAGTTCGTCTAAATCAATAATCTCAAGTGTATGTTTTTCTACTAATCTAAACTAATTACTTTTGTTCTTGTTAATATAATTTGCTTTTTTTGAATAATATTTTTTTTTATTAACTACAGATACCTCAACCATCATTTGTATTTGACAAACCCAATAAAATAAGGTCACTTGTTTTTGAAAGTCAACATGACTTTACAGATCAAGATGACAATGATGAAGAGGACCAGTTTCATATTTCCTACCCCTATTCAATCTATTGTTCCCTTGGAAGGGTCACCACATCACAGTTTGAGTTGGATGATTCTCTAATGCCAAGTCTCAGTGACATAAAAAGTATTTGTGCTACTGACAATACCATTAATGCAGAACAGAGCATTATTATGCACATTCCAACCACAAGCAATGACAACTCAAATATTAAAAAACAGGCTAGCAAGGATAGTCAGAACAAAAAAAGTCCTGTTCACACACCATTACCTGCGCATAGGATTAGACGTCCAGGACCTTTCAATACATCCCCATATATGACATCGTTCGGCTCATCTGCAGGTATAAAGACATAACAAATTTTAATGTATTTTAGATCTGATTTATATATGTTTATTCTAATTTTTGTATATGGTATGTTATTTTTTAATTTAACATTTACATCCACTACTTCATCGGTGCAACCAATTATTTTTGAACTGAAACACCCGTTCATCTTTGATCTTATTTCTGGCAATCGTGATATCATTATGTGGGATGCACACCGGTCATGGATTCGCGAAGGTCTTTTTGCAAAACATGAGAACAAGTAAGTATGTAATACACATAATAATATAAAAAAGTTGTATGTTGTATTATGTATTCTAAATTTTTTTAGTATATGATATTTATTTTTTTTGTATTCATGATTATTATTTTTTGAGGCTGTTTTGCATAATCAGTTTTTAATCTGATTCATTTTTTTAATGTATTCTAAACATGTTAGTGTATTTTCAATTAATCAACTTATTGAATGCTAATGCATGTTGTTTTATAAATTAATTGAAACAACTTATATATTTTTCGTTAATCCTTTTAAAATTATGTATTGTAATAACAATACAAATGTTTATTTGTTGTTATGTATGTTACTCTAAATTCTGGTGCATATTTTTACAAATACATTAGATACCTATATAATTCTATGTTTCTATGTATACCTTTTATTATTTGTGTACCTTTTATTTTTTTGTGTATTTCTTTAGACGTCATATAACTACTGTGTACATATTGTATACCTTTTATTTTTGTGTATTTCTTTAGACGTCATGATCAGGATCGATACAAGAAGGGGGTAAAGCATGCATTCCTGTCCCATTTGGCTTTGGTGTTGATATTGTAGACAATAAAAATTGGTTCTACAATTTGTACTGAAAAGGACAATTGTTGAATGATTCGGTAAGTAATAACTGTAGTTATTTAGTTATTCTTCGTTGTTTTATTGTTTTCTAATGATTATTTATTTTTTATTGTTCAGCATATCAATGTTATATTTTATTATTTCAGAAAGAAAGCAAAGTATGATGTGGACAGCAGATATGAATACACAACTGTAAATTGTGTGTTTACGTCCAAGATTTCATCAATTTGAAAGAAGTATGAAGATTTAGATAGTGATGTCTGCTGCGCTGATGAAGAGCATTTTATAGGAGATTACATTAGAGGGTATAAAGTTCATGCCGATATTCCGTGGCATTTGGTGGATCACGTATTTATACCTGTAAATATAAAGGAAAAATTTCATTGGGTCTTGGCGGTACTCTCTCTTAATGATAGACGTGTATATGTTTATGATTCTTACAGAGCGGCAGGTCATGATGCAGCAATCAGGAAAGAGGTTACCAAGTTAGCTCAACTCATTCCGCTTAAGTTGACTATGTATGATTATTACAAGAACAGAGGCTTAGATAGATCTGTTAGTCAAGAAGAGAATGAGTTATTTGAGATAGTTTTATAGACAACATACCTCAACAGACCGATGACAACTTGTAAGTTGTATTAATTCTGTTAGTCAATTTTAATTTTATTTTGTATTTAAATTTTAATTTTGTATTCTCATGTGTTATTCAGAGATTGTGGTATCTATATGCTTGCTTTTGCCGAGTGGCTGTCTTATAGTCAAGGAAATCCAAGTGGTACATTTGACGTAATGTTTTCAAGGTCAAGATATGCAACACTTATTTGGAATTATGCTAAGCAAAAGCAAGACAACGGAGCCATTAGTGAATCTGAGGCACCCCCTAGGCATGCAATGCCTCAATCTGTTCGTGTTGTATCTGCTCCAATCGAAATATAGTAGTTGTGCGTTTGTTGATGATACTTCTTTGTGATTTAAAACTAGTTAATTTATGTTTCTTAAACTTTTATGTTGCTTTATTATTTGCATACTTATCATTTTGATTAACTTTTATGTAGCAGATAATTCTGGATACTTATCATTTTGATTATTGTTTGTTTAGCAGTTTATTCTGCATACTTTTCATTTTGAATTTACGTATATATATTATGTTAGTTGATTCCATATGTTGCATTTTTGTATGTTGTATTCATCGTTGTTGTATTACATCATTCATTAAGTCACTTACTTGTAGTTTTATTGTTTATATTAAAATATAATTTATTTTCAAATGTGCTCACATTAGTTGTATTATATAGTGTCAAATACATTTGTTTATGAACATTAAATCACAGTTTCTCAAGTCATATTTTTTAGTCTTATTGGATATACATATACATATTAAAGAACTGGTTATTATATTTTGTATGTTGTATTCATAGTTGTAAAATTATTGTATTACATTATTCATTAAGTCACATTACTTGTAGTTGTATTGTTTTATATTAAAATATAATTTATTTTTAAATGTGGTCACATTAGTTGTATTATATAATGTCAAATATATTTGTTTATGAACATTAAAACACAGTTTCTCAAGCCATATTTTTTAGTCTTATTGCATATACATATACATATTGAAGAAATCAACTTATTAATATACAGTGTGATAGGCACTACTATGGAGTGAGCTAACAAACGACTTTTATGAGTATACAAGTAAATAAGCGCAAACGAACATATTTTGATAAAATATTATTTATTGAACATTATGAAAACATCAATTACAAGGATAAACGATTTGTACGAACACATGTAAATTTATTTTTCAAAACAAATTCAAACATATCTAACTATTCAGTTCATGGTCCATTCCTGCATGATCGCCTATTATGTCCCTTTTGACCACAAGTACTACAAGAATTCTTGTTCTTCTCCATATAGCTCACTGTACGTCTTATCACGAAGCTTTTTTGGAGGCCTACCAGGTAGTTTTTTGAATTTTGGAGGCTTAACTATTTCATTCTCTACATATGCAGGCACATTCCAATCTTTTCGATCAGGTTATGGATTTATTGGATTAGCATATGTAACAAGTAATGTATTTGGCTTGTAAAGGTCAGAACAATACGGTTCAGGATCAAGAAATTTCTTCTTCAAAACAGCCTAAGCGTGCGAACATGGTATTTCATCCACTTGAAATCTCCTACATGTGCAAGTTTTCTTTTCAAGACAAACAATAAATGTTTCCCCTTTATGACGAACACTGTGCACATAATTACTTGTCGCAACTACCTATTACACAAAGTTAAAAGGAAGTTAAATCATACCAGTTATATAATCTTTAATTTTTACTGAATTAAATACAAAATACAACAATTTTAAGGAAGCATAAACATACCGTCATACGCAGTGAAAGTTCTTCATTTTCAGCGAGCATTTCTTGTGCTTTACCACAAAGTGTCGTGAATGTATTAGAAGCAGATGTATGGTTTTTGAAATTCCATCGATCAAACATTTGTCTAATTTCCTCAAGAAAATCATATATAGGTAATTCTCTTGCTTCCACAAGGCATGCATTTACGCATTCAGCTATGTTTGATGTCATCACAGTGTCTCGATCAACTGGTGCATACACTCTTGCCCATTTGTCATAACCAGCCAATTCCAAATAATTCTTCACCCTAATATCAACATGTTCTACTTTTTTCATCAGTTCATTTAATTCAGAAAGTTTGTAAGCCTTTTCCATTGCATAAAACACTTCTGAAAGACTGTCATGTGACTTTTTGTAAAGTGTCTTCATGTTCTTCCAAAGATGAAACGTGCAAGCATAATGTGGTATATTGTATATCCTCGAAACTGCTTTTATAATACTCT
Organism: Solanum lycopersicum; assembly: GCF_036512215.1. Taxonomy (NCBI): domain Eukaryota; kingdom Viridiplantae; phylum Streptophyta; class Magnoliopsida; order Solanales; family Solanaceae; genus Solanum; species Solanum lycopersicum. Next base: position 10,481,183 of record NC_090810.1, read on the forward strand.
CATTTCTGTCGGATACAACACACATTTTATCCTTTAAACCATGAGCTTCTCTAAACTGTTCAAAAAACCAAGTACAAGATGCATCATTTTCCGAATCAATAACTTGTATAAAGAATACAAAATAATAAAGTTACAATCGTAATTCAAATAAAAGATTTGAATATTATTATTTGTCTAAACAATTGATGCATCAAATAAGTATTCTGTTGGATATACGATTTCGTATACTAAAGTTAAAAAACGAAATCAAATCAGAATACTATTATATAAAAAAAAACGCAACAAATCACAATCAAATACAAAACATATAACGATTAATTAACTAAAACATACCTGAATTTTGACTTTTCATTTTTGTTTATTTTCCAAAAATCGTTTACCTAGTTTATTTGACAAAACAATAAAATCACGATAATTTTTTTTCCCGGATGAACCTCATGAATAATGGCTAGATATATCATCAAGATTTGAAAAAATTGTAACTGATGTAGAGAGTTTTAAGCATCTGTTACTTTTTATAATTTTTCTCTCCCCTAAATAGCTCTAGTTTGTTATATAAATTAGGTATTCTTTTTAATTAAACAAAATAATTAAAATATAATTAAAATACATAATACTGTAACATTTTGACATTATCACTAAATATTGAAAGTGTTGACACTATACCTTATTAAATACTAAAATAATGACATTTTAAAAAATCTCCCATCAAAATAAGCTACAAAAATATAAAAGTAACCAAAATAAGTCACTATTTTAGTAAGTAACTAAAATAAGCTTAGTGGAAGAAAAAGTTTCACTATATCCAATAATCTAAACGTTTTCCGTTAGTGTCATAACGTTTATTTTTAATATATAACGGTACTTTTTTTTACACTTTATAAAGTGGAGTTTTTTCTTCCACTTTATAAAGTGGAACTTTTTATTCCACTTTATAAAGTGGAACTTTTTATTACACTTTATAAGAAGAATATTTTTCACGTCTTGAAGAAGCTTTTTCAGTGTTATCATATAAATTATATTGATTTTGATATGTCATTAAAACGGAAAAAATAAAATATTATGTACTTTTATTTTTTTATTCTGAAAAATCTTTCAATCTCTATTTAAGGACGTTTATATATAATTGATAGCACCTACAACATAAAGTCTTCTATATTTGTTCATTTCGATCTAAAAAGATGTCTTCTACACCTAAAGTTAAAGTTTCATTTTATTGGAATGAAGAAATTATACATGACGGAAATACCATTTTTTCCCTCCCAAACACAATGCTAAATATCCAATTAATGTCCGATATCATAAATTTATTTCACCAATTTATAAAAGAATGGGTATAAACAGTACAAATTATAATTTGATTATAGTCGAAAAATACCCTACTTCATTTTTATCACAAGGACAAGTAAATTTTGGAGAGTGGATTATCTATAATGACGAATCGTTGACCGACTTTTTGAGGGTTTCAAATGACTATATAGATCAAATCAAGTTAACTATACTTGAAATCTATGATAAGAAGGAGCCTAAGATTAGTCAATAACGTTCTCCTTTTTCAGTCGATGTCCATCCCTAATTAGAAAATCGTAATAGCATTGATGGATTTCCGATAATTCAATCTACTAATTTTCCTAAAATGACACATTGTCAAAATATTCTTATCGGACGATATGATTTTGATTTAAACGAAACTATCAATGGAAGTGTTTGGTAATGCTCAATTATTATATTTTGATTATTGTTGGTTGAATAATGTCAATTATTTATTAATTTATATTATTTATTATTTTTATTATTATATATTTTGTAGCGGTTTACCTCAGCAAATAGGGATATTGCTCCAAGTTATGGATTAAATAATTATTTTGGTCAGTCCTCACACTTTGAAATGACGAAAAATGTTGGGACATCCTCAAATTTTCATGTCTCGCCTACTTTAATTCAGATGATTATCGCTATGTCTAATACTTTTTTTTTAAAATTTGAGTAAGTTAATTGCATGAGCCAAATATTTATATATTTTTTTACATATATAGGGAAAATATTACATAAGATGAGCCCATTGATCCTGTGAATATCAATGATCATGACCTTCCTAATTACGGCTCACCTTCAGCTAGTGATAGTGATGATTTGCCTAATGCTGAGGAATCAGGAGATAATGTTCCACTTGAGGCATCATCGAGTGATGATGATTTTTTGACTCCCAATCATCGCCAAGACTAATGTCCATGAGTCCTTTTCGTATCATAAAATTCCTTATCTTGATCATTTCCCGGATAGTCTAGATATCTTTGGTGATACACATGATGAGCATAGATCACAAGTACGTGGCATGAACCAGAAGATTTTATGAATGATGCTATTTATTGAAAAAGACATGTTATTCAATTCAAAGAAGCAGTTGCAAAGAGCAGTTAAACTTCTACATTTGAAGATAGCATGGGAGTGCTTTGTTATTAGATCGAGAAAGAGATCATGGCGACTTGTTTGGAGGCGTGTAGAACAAGGATGTCGATTTAGGTTGATTTCTTTTATTGATAAACATACTAACATAAAGAAAGTTGGAAGATACATTAAAGAACATACATGTGATATGGGTACGTACCTCGAAGGACATTTCAACTTGGATGTTGAGATGATTGCTAAGTCCTCCGTGTTGATATAGAAAAAACGCCAAGGTACTATTTTATCGCTATATGATTTTGTATTTAATAAGGAAATATTCATTTTTTATTTGATAATTAATATTATTATTAATTTCAGATTTTCCATCAAAAACTGTCAAACAACTATTCTTAAGCATATGATATTTTAGTAAATAAAAGAAAAGCCCATCTTGGTTGCAAGCGGGCTTTTGAAAAAGTTTATGGTACTTGGGAGGGTTCTTTTGCGGAGTTGCCGAGGTTCATGGAAGCTTTGAAACACTTCAATCCTGAAACAGTAGTCAATTGTATGTCGATACAAGACACATATTGGTGCAGAACTAGTCAAACAATAACATCCATCATATGGGAAAATTATGGAAGATTTGTTGATATTTTTTCGAAAAAAATAATAAGAAAATTTTTCAACTTAAAGCTAGACAAAAAGATAAATTTTTGTGTACTTTATGACATAGATACTTTTATTTTGTCTTATATTTTACGCTATTCTGCCTCTTATTTTATTTTCATATGATTTTGAAGTGGTGTTACTATTAAAACTTTTATAGGATGTGTAAACCTAAAGTTTTCTATCAATGAATTTAGATGTCTTCCTAACCAACACTAAATTAAGTCTAAGGTTGAACGTAAATCAAACCAAAACCACATTCTAAAAAACATAAAAATTTCCTACAAGTACAAGGCTACAATCTTACCTATTTTTGCACATAAAGCAACAAATATGAGTTGAATGTTGTCGGGTTGTGCTACTCCAAAATTTTGATTTGTTTAGTGTGGAGCCTCTTCAAACTGTCGGATTGGGACCATCTTCAAAGTGAATTTTTTTTGGGATCCATGAAAAGGAAAGGGAGAGAAGGTGAAGGTGCAGGTGAAAAGGTGACTTTTAATAAATTGGAATAAAAAGTTCAACTTTATAAAGTGGAAGAAAAAGTTCCATTATATATTAAAATAAACGTTATGATACTAACGGAAAACGTTTAGAAAATTGAATATAGTGAATTTTTTTCCACTAAGCTTATTTTAGTTACTTACTAAAATAGTGACTTATTTTGATTACTTTTCTATTTTTGTGGCTTATTTTGGTTCCCAACTCTTTTCTCAACCCTTTCAGTGATCCAGCAGTAGGCCCAATTTCCCTTAATTCCTTTACCCAAATCAGTGGCCCATCCTCTTTTTTGTTTTCTCCCCTTTAACCCAGCCCAAGCAACTCTTAACCCGACCCAATTTCCTAAAAGAAACCTGAATTCAGAGCACAACAACAAATCGATCGACCCGCCCCGTTCTTCTTCTTCCTCACAGGAAATCCAGTCCACGCGCGATGAGAATTCGAAAATGCCGCTTCAGCAGAGAATGGCAAGCTGGATGCGACCAAAATGTGTGGCTGAGCTCGTCTTCCTCGCTAGTATGCTCGCACAGTCTGGGCCAGCCGAATTTTTGGCAAAAGCAACTGCCAGATTCGTAGTTCACATTCAGGTGGATTTGGCATCAAGATCGAATGGTACTCTCTGTTTTTCCGTTGCCATTGCTGAAATGTGGAGGATTTCGTACAGTGAGCTGTAATCCCTCAGGAATTGGATTCAAATTGTAAAGAGTTTTTCACCTATTCTTGATCGATTTTGCCCTTTCCCCCAAAAAAACGAAACCCTAATTCTCCCCCTATATAAGGTCATTTCATGTTCTTGTTGAAGGGGATTTTTTTTTGGATTTTGGAAGACGATTTTGGACAGTGAGAATTTTTTAAGTCAAGAATAGATACAGAGTGTTTGTTTCGCTTTTGCACAAAAATTGTACATTTAATAATCTTCTTACTATTTTGATTTGGAAGTAAGAAAATTATTTCATCCAAGGTCTGAAGAAACCTATCCCCTAGAACAAGAACCAGGTTCTTGTAAGTTGATTTTAAGTCAGAACACAAATACTTGTTATATTAAAATCTTCCTCAATCAAGGAAGGAAAAACCTCGTTTTATTAATTCAACTAGATGATTTTATGATGAAAACTCAATAACCAATAACCTCATCACTACAACAACTCTCGATTAACTATAATCGACTACTTCTACTCTCCAAAAATCCAAACCCACCTTTTGTTACAAACCTCACCAAAGCTCAACTCTACAAGAAGCCAAACCCACTTCTTGTACAAAGAAATGTAACTAACAACTCGATAATATATCAAGAAAATAGTTTTATACGTTCAAGACTTTCTAACTCAAGAACTTCTTGAACTTAGCAAACCTATCGATCTTGAAGGCTTTTACTTGATGAAAAACTCTCGCTTTACTCTCGATGTAAAAGTTGTGGCTTCTTCTTCTGCGTTTGATCTCTATTTATAGAGTTTTCTCCTTCCTTCTCGTGCCTTGAATCCTTATCAAATAAGGTAAGGAAATTGTAATTATAGTTAAATAAGGAGTACTAATTTTACCTTTTATTGTACAATCTTTTTTCTATACAACTTCCTTACTTAATATATTAAGGTTTCCTTATTTGTCTCAACTCGTATTTTCAGCATCTTTAGGTCTTGTACATTTAATTGTATAATTCTAGTGACTGCTACAATTAATTCTGGTGGCTGCTTGTTGCGACAAATCTGGCGACGAATCTGGCAAACTCCTTTATCCATATATTTTTATTTATTGTCTATCATCAAAACACTAATTTTATGTTCTTATAGGATTACCAGATTCTATCATATTTCCCCTTTTTGATGAAGACAAACCTGTGTAATGCAACATATAATAATTTTCCCCCTTTTGACAAATAAAAAAGAGTCCAATAACAGCTAAACAAAACCAGATAACATCCACAACAACAATTGAAGCTCAGCCAGTTGAGCAAAAAAAATGATCTGGCAACACAAAGAGAAATATCAACACAGTATTAAGGAATCAAAAAAACAAGGTGCAAACAAGATGCTTTTCAAGTTGAAGATTGACTAGGCTTGGTGGAGGCAGAAGCAAGCATATCAAGTACTCTATCAACCCTTGCATTGTTAGCAAGCTGCTGCTGCACCAACTGATTTTTCAACCCATGAATCTCAGCATTTGAAGTATGAAGTTCAGCACGCAAATTCTGGTTTTTCAATTCAAGAGTCGCATATTTTTCTTCTACCACTTTGAGTTCCCTGAGTAATTGAGTAACATGACCAGATGAACGTGGAGAAGCATTAGCAACCTGCTCCGATTCCATGGGAATGCCACAATCAGCAAGAATAGCTTGAGTAAACATATCTGCACGAGTCAAAACCTTTCCTTCTCCCAATGGTACTTCAAATGCATTAAACACTCTAGTTAAAAGATTCTTAAATGCTAATTGATGAGAACCAAGTTGAGGATCAACAATTCTAGCAAAGTTTTTGATGATCAATGTGGGCTAGTCAATACGTTCTTTACATTCAAGAGCATTCATAAGTCCCATGTCCCTTATAGAAGCAATGTGACGTTGGTGACCTCTGGGTAATATTCCCTTACGTACTATCTCAAAGAGAAGCTTATGAACTGATCCCATGATACCTTTTAACACAGTCTGTGCCCTAGAATTGACTCTTCCTTGAGAAACTTAGCTGGAAGACTAGAATGTTCATAAAAAAAACCCAATGATAATCAGTAATACCCACATATGGTATGTGTAAAATTTCTCCAAGCTTAGTTGCATCAAAAACAATCTCAACTCCCTTTACACTAGAAGGTACCACATTCCCTTCCAAGATTGTTAAATTTGTGTAAAAATCTACTTCTTCGTGTTCATAAATCAGATTCGGTTCAAGAAATAACTCCTCCCACCCCTGAAACCTTAGACTACAAGTGAAGAAATTGGGTTCAACTAAGCCGGAATCGGTGAGTGAATACAAGATCAGATCTTTTAACTCACAAACCTGCTTGACTATGTCCATTGATAGAATATCTGGATGAAAAGTTCTACCCCTAAGCACCGTTTTAGTTTGAAAATAGTTTTTCCTTCCAACTTTGAGAAATTTATCCACATTTCTTTTTGCAGATTGACTTTGACTGAGGGGTTTCATAAGTTTTACCCTCAGAGCCATCATCAAATTCAGAATCAAGAACCATTGGAGAAACAGATGAGTGAACATGAGACTTACCCAGACGACGACGCTTCCCATTGGATGTCGCACCATCAGTTGGTTTGACTACATTCGCACTCCGAGTTACTAGTCTGTGCAGACGAACTTGTTTGACTGCAATGTGTTTTCTTGTCCGTCTTGGTTTTTTAGGGTGAAGTGTGCTTAGAAGGATGTCATCAGTGTTTAGGGAATGTGAGGATGGTGGTAGAGGGGAGTTAGGTAGGTTTTGAGGAATGGGTTTCTGAGATGGAGAAGAAGAGGGTTTTTTTAGTGGTAGTGGTAATGGGTGTTTATGAGATTGGTGGTAATAGAGATTCTGTGACTGGTGGTGGTGGTGATTCTGTGATTGGTGGAGGAGGTGATTTTGTGACTGGTGGTGGTGGAGATGTAGGCTAATCTGATTTTGGGGAAGATGGAGAAGATGTAGACGGTTTGTTTGTGGTTGATTTTCTTCCCCCTGAGCAGGTACTGTATCAATGAAAGGGTTCTCTTCCCCCTGAGAAGATGCATTGTCACATGAATTTTCATCATCTGAGTAAGCAACAAGAGGATTAAACATAGTGATTAAAGATGATTTTTCTGAAAAATGGAAGAAGAGAAGGAGTTGGTTGCTTGTTTAGAGGAAGTGCTTTATTGGGAACGGTTTTGGTGTTATCTTCGAGGGGTTTTAGTAATTATGAGGGATTGACATTGAAGGGACGTGTGCTTTGATGGTTTCACTTGCTTTCCAGAGAAGTGGCATATGAGAGAGAAAGAGAAATAGTTTTACTTTTTTTTAAAATTTATTTTTGACTGCTGATTTTCCATGCTTAGTGTAAAGCAGTTGTAGAACCAACTAGAATGGACCTGGTTCTTATATCCATAGGACTTGGTACGGCAGTAATCAATCCAAAAAGATGAGCACAAGCAAAAGTCGATTGTTCTGAAATGATTCTCTTCCTAGTGCTTTGGTGAAAATGTTCGCAACTTGATCCTCAGTTTTGCAGAATGTCATTACTAGGTTACCTTTCTCAACATTATCACGAAGGAATTCAAGAGTTTAAATTTTTGTTATGAGGAATCAATTTTCTTTGACAATCGTAACTCTTATGCCCTACCAGCCCACAGTGCATGCATAAACAGTCTATGTTGGGATTTTTCACTTGAGGACTAGTTTTATCAAAATCTATCCCATGTTTCTCAGAAGTACGATTTTTGTGAATGTTGTCAAGCAGTATGGAGGACCTGGTCCATCTCATTCCGTTCTCAGCTTCAATTTTAGTCACAAGAAGCTCTTTGGTTAGCTATTCTTTCCTTTTTCTTACCAAGTCAAGGTTTTTACTTAGCTCAATATTTTTGGACGATAAATGATGATTTTGTTTTTCAAGCTTCTTGTTTTCTTCTCTTAATGATGCATAGTCTTCCATTATCAATTCTCTTTTTGAGTCTATTGTTTTATATGTGTTGATGAGGGTGTAGAGTAAAGATTCTAGCTCCCTTTTTGAGTATGAGTTTAAATTGTCTTGTATGTGATGAAGACTAAGCTTTTCATTCATATCTTCTTTTTCTTTGTCCTCTTCAAAATCTGATCCAGCCATGAGTGCTAATATAGTTTCTTGTGATCTGTAGGTTTCCTTTTTTTCCTAGGTTTCCACTGCTACTAGAGCAAGAAAGTCATAATCATCTTCTTGTTCTAGTGCAAGAAGAGATTTGTTTTTTGTCTCTTCATCCTTAGATTCTTTATCAGATGAATTCTCCATTGCTGCAAAGGCCCTTTTCATTGAGATATCTGCCTCTTGAGTTGTCATTCTTCAATTTGAAGGAACAAACTTATCTTTCTTAATGTCTTTTTCCTTCTCAGATTTTGTCATTTTCTGCTCTAAAGCCCAAAGTGGACAGAATTTGATGAAGTGATCCAAACTTTTGCACTTATGACAAACCTGGTCTTTAGTATTTTCATTGGATTTTTGAGGAGTTTTCTTTTAAAATGCTTGTCCTCTTTTCAGTATTCTGGTGAACCTTTTGGTTATAAGGGCAATATTTTCATCCTCAAAATCATCTGATGCAGTTGCCTTCGGAACCAAGTTCCTTTCCTTTCTCTTTCCTCAGATTTCTTTTTCTTGGTTTTTCTTAAGTTCATATGTGATGAGATTACCAATCAACTCATCCATGACCAGTGTATCTAGGTCGCGGGCTTCAGAAATAGCCTCGACTTTGCTTTCCTAGGTTTCAGGAAGGACACTCAGGAGTTTCCTTACTGCCTTTTCATTGGGAACTATCTCTCCTAAGGAATACATCTCATTGATGATTGAAGTGAACCTGGTATGCATATCTTGTATAGTCTCTCCTTCTGCCATTCTGAATAGTTCATATTGTCTATTTAAGTTTCAATTTTGGACTTCTTGACTTGCGTTGTTCCTTCATGAGCGGTTTGTAGTGTTTCCCATATGGCTTTGGCATCTTGACAAGACGAGATTCGATTGTATTCGTATGGTCCTATACCACAGATCAGAATTTTCTTGGCTTTGGCATTGTTTTGGATTGCAAGCTTGTCTTCAGCATTCCATTCTTTTCTTTCCTTTGGGATTTTGGTGATTCAATCAGTTGCAGTTTTCATAGGTATAGTTGGTCCATCTAGAATTACTCCCCATCGATCAGGATTTTTGCCGATAAAATGATCCATCATACGATTTTTCCACCATCCATAGTATTTGCCATTGAATAGTGGTGGTCGTGTTTGTGAAGCTCCCTCTTCTGGGGTAGGTGGTGCCGCCATCGAGTCTTTTCAAGGTGTGAATCTTTTTATCGAAAAGACCTGCTCTGATACTAATCGAAGAAACCTATCCCCTAGAACAAGAATCAGGTTCTTGTAAGTTGATTTTAAGTCAGAACACAAACACTTGTTAAATTAAAAACCTTCCTCAATCAAGGAAGGAAAAACCTCGTTTTATTAATTCAACTAGATGATTTTATGATTACAACTCAATAATCAATAACCTCACCACTACAACAACTCTCGATTAACTATAATTGACTACTTCTACTCTCCAAAAGGCCAAACCCACCTTTTGTTACAAATCTCACCAAAGCCAACTCTACAAGAAGCCAAACCCACTTCTTGTACAAAGAAACGTAACTAACAACTCAACAATGAATCAAGAAAATAGTTTTATACGTTCAAGACTTTCTAACTCAAGAACTTCTTGAACTTAGAAAACCTATCGATCTTGAAGGTTTTTACTTGATGAATAACTCTCGCTTTACTCTCGATGTAAAAGTCGTGGCTTCTTCTTCTGCGTTTGATTTCTTTTTATAGAGTTTTCTCGTGCCTTCTCGTGCCTTGAATCCTTATCAAATTAGGTAAGGAAATTGTAATTATAGTTAAACAAGGAGTACTGATTTTACCTTTTATTGTACAATCTTTTTTCTATACAACTTCCTTACTTAATATATTAAGGTTTCCTTATTTGTCTCAACTTGTATTTTCAGCATCTTTAGCTCTTGTACATTTAATTGTATAATTCTAGTGACTGCTACAATTAGTTCTGGTGGCTGCTTGTTGCGACAAATTTGGCGACGAATCTGGCGAACTCCTTTATCCATATATTTGCATTTCTTGTCTATCATCAAAACACTAATTTTATGTTCTAATAGAATTACCAGATTCTATCAAGGTCGATACAAATTTCTGGTTCAGTCACCCGAAGTCGAAGGACGATTTTGAGATCGCGTTTGGTGGTGAAAGATTATCCTCCTTGCTCGCCTGGTCCTAAAACGCTACCTCGGAGAAGGTGGGCTCTTCCTTTATATAAGTCATTTGATATGGTTTTGTGTTAGAAAGCATGGAGTCTCTATCGATTCTTATTTTTTTACTTTATTTGTACTTTCGTGTGTATTCTGTTCTCTGTAGTTTAATATTGATAGAACTTTGAAGGTTTCCTTTTGGTTTCGAAAAGAACATTCTCATGATTAAGGTTAAAGTAGGTTGTTCATGAAAAATAGAAATCTGTTTACGTGATAAAATGGAGAAGACCGTGATATCTTTGGACTCGTCGTTTGGCTGCAATTTAGTGATAGAATTTGTTTGATAAACCATTTTTGTTGTTTATTTTCGCTCTCGAGATGGCTTGATACTCATCTTAGCTTACTTTGTTGTTTTGTGTTTCATCGAATTCGCGGCTTGTTATACTCGTCTCAAGTCCCTATTTGTATCGTCAATATTTGTCCTTCTTTATTGGTATTTATGGACATTTTCAATTAAGTATATTGAGTGTATTAAAACTATTACCATATTGCTTTACTTTCATTATTGAAGCTCGCTTTGATTAAGTTTTTCACCCATATCAACACATATACATATATAGTTTAGTTCCAAAGCTTAGAGTTTTCTTCTTGTGTTAGCAAATCTCCTTTCGACATAGGACTCATGTTTCGATTCTTCCGCATCTCTCACTATTTTATAAGTTTTCCGCTATTATATCTTTTCCGTTTTCATTGTTATCATTATTATTTTTTTTCCAGCATGTTTGAAATATATCATAAGCTTCTTTATTTACTCTAACATTTTCAGGATGCTATCTTGTGTTTTTTTTTTTTGTTTTTATCTTAGTTAAGACATGTGTAATGCTAAATCTATTTTATAAAGTGATAAATCGTTGTTTAAGCTTATTCATATTGAATATCTTGTTGTCCTAAGTTGGTGATATAGGCTTGACCTGGTATTGTCATGGAGGGGTGTTGCTTCTGGTTTTGATTAAAATGGTCATTTGTTGTTGAGCATTGGTTTTCTTTTAATGTCCTTCTCCTCTTTAATTCGTTGAAAGACATTTAAGCTCAATTTTATCGTAATTCATCTAAACCGCCTTCCTTAGAAATTGTGTCTTTGATCGATCAATTCATAATTGGAAAGCATCAATATATTTACTATTGAGTTGTTTTGCAACCGTTTACGTTGTCTTCTTTCCACCACAAGAATACAATCTCCAAACCAACTAATATGGAAGTTGTATGCTACACTATTTACTATTCGTTTGATACAATAGCTTATTTATTTGCAAAAATCATGGAATCATTGTTACTTAGCTTTGGAAAACTTTTATAGTGTTAGATGTGGCTGCAATACAGTTTCATATTTCAAATTTGCTGTGTCCTTTCTGTCTCTTTGCGTTAGCTTGCCTGTGTATAAAGTGGTGTATTTGTTTTAGTTCGTCTTCATTGTTTGGTTATGACAGTGACATAAAATTCTGCTAATTTATATTAGTTTTGTTGCTTCTTTTTTCTTTATGTTTGAACATGTTTGATATTCTCCTGTCATCTCATTTGCATTATTTGGTTCACAATGTGTTTTAAGCTTCAAGCACGTCATTATTCTCTAATTTGCAAAGTTACTGCCCAAATTGATCCTGTATGCTCATGTATTTTGAAACTTGTCCCCATTAATACTACTTGTAATGTGAATCACTGTAAATTTTTTGCGTGATAAAGCAGTTTGCTTAAATGTCAAGATGTATGCTTGTCCTACTTTGGATCGTAGCCGTGATTTTCTTTTATTTATTTTTTAAGTGATATTGTCTTCAGCTATAGAATATTATCCAGCCCCTCTAGCTTTGGTCGATTTTTTTTTTTATAACAAATTTTATCCAAGCTATCATGTTTTTTTTTTTTTTTTTCAATTTACAGCAATTGTTTCCCGACTAGCCTATCAATGTTAGAGCTTTTTTTTGGTTTGAACATCGTTGTCTTGAGAAGCTTAATCCATGTTCTCTGTAGGCATTGTTATTTAATTTTCAATTGAGTTTGTTAATCTGCCTATAGATATTAATTTATTTCCTCTTCTTTCGATGCATATGATCAATCCAGTCTATTTTGGACAATTTCTTGCACTACCAAGGGGCCATAAAAGGTCCTATACTCCCTTCTTCTTTTGAGTCTGCCTACCAAGCAAGAAAACAAGTTCCGAAAGGTGTGCAGGTCCCGAAGTGAGGAAGAGAATGGGCCATAAATGCCCGAGTTTATTTTCTTAAATGTTGTATATAGTTGCTTTAGGGGCCTAAGCCCCCTTTCTGTGTTTTATCCTATATTTATTTTGTATTAATTATTTGATTAGTTTAGGACATGTACAAATTCAAGTGGGCCAGAAGCCCAAAACAAATGGGTAAAAATATCAATTCAGGCGGATAGATAATCCGGATTTGGACCCAACACACATTCTCTCTCTCTCCCTTATTTTTGTTTATTATCTGCTTTTACTTGTCGTTAGTTTTAATGTTAAAGAATCCATATTCCCGCAAACGCCGTAAATGTTTTATTGACTTAAAAGTTAATTCCAAATAAATTCTAAAAGATGAATAAACTTTGCAAATAATAAACTCACTTGAGTAATTAATACCTCTTTTTCAAACGAACTCTAAGTAATTTTTATAAGTTAGATCATTTTTTTAGCCAAATATATTAGTTCTTGGATAATTGTGAGTTAGCAAATATTTTAGGTGTTGTAAAACTCTTCCTAAAATATAAATAAGGATCCCTGAAACGCCCCTTAATATTTTCAATCGATTTATCTGTTTAAGTCTTTTGTAAGCTAAAGTTTTCTTAATTTTTTTAAAATTAAGAGGCGACTCTAAAAAAGTCGAAAAACTTTTACGAAACAATATTTTTCCGAAAACTTTAATAAAAACACTCTTAAGCTGTCCTTTTGATATAACAATTTGTATTCAAAATAATGATTAAGTTTCAAACTTTTGTAATATTCACTACCATCGAATTGTAGGAATACAAGTATACTTACTCGAGTTTTCCTTGTTGTCGTTCTAAGAAGATCAAAATCATGATAGTTCTATAAAGTTTCAGCTGTGAATCTCTAACTCCGCTGATGAAATGTTAATTGGAGCACATTTATAAAAAATATTGACAAAATCTAAATTTTGATCAAAACTCAAAAGTTTAAAACGCCTAACAACACAAACTGAAAATGAAAGCCTCAAAACATAAACAAATTATCTTATTAGTTAACAAATAATATTCTGAAGCTAACATGTTGTCAAAATTCTTATCTGAGCAAGTTTGCAAAAAATTTAAGCAATTCCAAATTTTGGCCAAAAGTTAAAAGTTAAAACGCCTAACAACACAAATTGAAAATGAAAACCTTGAAACCTAAACAAACTATTCAATTAGACCAAAAATGACCTTTTAGAGCTAAGCGCGCTAATGAAATTTCAATTTAAGCATGTTTCCTTGAAATATCGATTAAATTCAAATTTAATCAAAATTTAAAAGTTAAAACGCCTAACAGTGCAAACTGAAAATAATAGCCTGAAATTCAGAATGAATCATCCTACTAGACCAAAAATAACATTCCAAAGCTAACCACGCTGATAAAATTTTAGTCTGAGCACGTTAATCAAAACTATTGACCAAATTCATATTTTGATCAAAAGTTAAAAGTTAAAACGCCTTATAGCATAAACTGAAAATGGAAGCCTCAAAAGCTGAACCAACCATCCAATAAAATTAAAAAAATGACCTTTCTAAACTAACCACGTTGATGGAATTTTCATCTGAGCATGTTTATAAAAAATATTAAGCAAAGTCAAATTTTAGCTAAAAGTTAAAACACCTAGCGACATAAACTTAAAATGAAAACCTAAAATCCAACCAACCACCTATTAGAGAAAAAAGAGCTTCTAGAGCAAATCGCGCTGGCGAAATTCTAATCTAAGCACGTTTTTCAAAAATATTAACCAAATTCAAATTTTGGTCAAAATTTAAAAGTCAAAATGTCTAACGACACAAAGTGATACTCCCTCCGTTTCACAAAGAATAATCTGGTTTGACTTGGGAGGGAGTTTAAGAGTATAAAGAAGGTTTTTGAATCTTGTGGTCCTAAATTAAAGTTAGGTTAAATGTACAAAATTGCTCTTTGATCATGTGGTCTTAAACATGTCACGAGGATAGCTGAAATTAATGTTACCAGAAAAAGAAAGAGGTCTTTCTTTTTGAAACAGACTAAAAAGGAAATGAGACATTTCTTTTTGAAATGGAGGAAGTAATAAAGCCTCAAAACTCGAACCAATCATATTCCTACTAGACCAAAGATGACTTTACCGAGTTAACTCGCTAACATAATTCCAATCGAGCACGATTATCAAAACATTGAGTAAAATCAAATTTTGATCAAAATATAAGATTTAAAATGCCTAACGAAACAAATTGAAATGAATGTCCCAAAACCCAAACCATTTCGAATAAAAATTATCTTTGAAGCAAATTGTTGACAGAATTCTCATCTAAGCATGTTTGCAGAATATGTTAAGCTATTTAAAATTTTGACCAAAACTTAAAAGCTAAAATGCCTAATGGCACAAACTGAAAATGAAAACACCAAAATCCAAACAAACAATCCTATTAGATAAAAAATGATCATCTAGAGCTAACAACCAACCCCATTGACGAAATTTTAAAAATATTGACCAAATTTAAATTTTTGCTAAAAGTTAAAATTTAAAACGTCTAAAAGTACGAACTGACGAAATTCTCATTTGAGCATGTTCACAAAAATATTGACCAAAGTCAAACTTTGGTCAAAACATAAGATATAAAACACCTAACGACACACACAAAATGGAAGCCCCAAAACTTGAACCAACCTTCATGTTAGATAAAAAATGATCTTACAAAGCTAATGACATTGACAGAGTTTTAATTTGATCACGTTTACCAAAAATATTGATCAAAGTCGAGTTTTGGCTAAAATTTAAAAGCTAAAACACCTAACGACACAAACTGAATATGAAAGATCAACACTAGACGCTGATTTATTAAAAAAATTAAACTTCAATTGGTAAATTTATCAACTATTCAATTATACGTTAATAATTAATAATTTACCAAATTTTTTTTTTCATAGTTGGTAATTATTATTACGCAACTAAATATTCGTACGTAATATTAGCAACTAATAATTAATACATTCTTAAATTTTATCAATGAATTAATGATCGATTGACATATTACTAACTATTTTAATGATGTTAATAATTTGTTAACTACAATATACGTACGTACATAATTACATGAGATCACTCATAATAGAGCGATAAAAAAATAAATCACCGTACATGTTCGGGACGATTCCATCCTAAAAGGATTTTGAAGAATAGAATTCTTTACTCAATACTTAAAAATGTTACATAGACAAAGAAGAGAAAATAGTAAATTTGTAATCTATCGGTAATGAGTATATTCTACCTAATTCTATCACGGTGATTCAAGCTTGATTCAATAAAGTCCTTATCTATTATTGTATAGTGCACATGTTAAGATGAATACTCGTAATTGAAATAGTTATCGATAATTGTTCACTTTCCTCTTATGGAATTAGACTTAACACTTATGATGTGTTGTTGAATAGTGTAAGATTTGACGCATTATCACTTAAATATATTCCGTCAGAAATTTTATTGAGTTCTTTGTACAATCCTTTTGAAACTACTTGTGATCTCATAACAATATACATCTAGAAACGTCATCGTAAAATAATTTAAGCTTAATCGCCAAAATTTAAGGTGAAATACTCTAAATTTGTTAATGAACTATTCTTACTCTTAAAGATATGAATTTATATATATTTAATTTGGTTTACTAATTAAGAAGCCTATAAAATATATGTTCTACTAAATACAACTCTTCTTTAAATTTGTGTCGCATGCAGGGCTAGTGGATGAAGTGCGACAGATTTTATTCCAGATGCAGATTACACCAAAGGAATCCGACGGTCCATCGGTGTCCCTGAAATGGACAGATATTTAAGGGAAGAAACAAATATAGACGGAGATGATGAATCAAAGAAGATGATTCTTCAAGGTTCAATTTCAAGTATCAAGCGTAATACTCGTATGTTAATTTGTAACCAACTTGACAAGATTCAACGATTAATAAGCGAGAAAATGTGGTCAGTGCATCATATAATTGCTACGGACGTTTTCAAAGAAGATAAAGAAGAAGATACCGACGAAGCATGGACGAATACTGTTTTGCAACCATGCCTTGATATTGTGAAGAGATTTCTCAAAAGCGATCATCACAATATTATTATTGAGTGTACATAAACTTTCATTATCGCCATCTTCTGTTTTGGTCTCTTTTATTTTGGACCTATTTTTTACAGTTTGTATCGCATTACAAATATATATGTTTGATATGACCATTATTTCTATATATGTTACTCTTGTCTTTAATAAAATTCTTATGTATAGAAGAAATATTTATTTTAAGTTTCGATCCAAGCCCAAGCCCAAGGTCCAAGTCCAAGTCATCTATATTTAATATATATTAATACAAATACGTACGTACATAGTTACATGAGATCACTCATAATGTCAAGCTAATAGAGCGATAAAATACTAAAACACCATACATGTTCGGGAAGATTCCATCCTAAAAGGATTTTGAAGAATTGAATTCTTTACTCAATACTTAAAAATGTTACATAGACAAAGAAGATAAAATAGTAAATTTGTAATCTATCGGTAATGAATATATTCTACCTAATTCTATCACGGTGATTGAAGCTTGATTCAATAAAGTCCTCATCTATTATTGTATGGTGCACATGTTAAGATGAATACTCGTAATTGAAATAGTTATCGATAATTGTTCACTTCCCTCTTATGGAATTAGACTTAACACTTATGATGTGTTGTTGAATAGTGTAATATTTGACGCATTATCACTTAAATATATTCTGTCGGAAATTTTATTGAGTTCTTTGTACAATCCTTTTGTAACTACTTGTGATCTCATAACAATATACATCTAGAAACGTCATCCTAAAATAATTTTAGCTTAATCGCCAAAATTTAAGGTGAAATACTCTAAATTTTTTAATGAACTATTCTTATTCTTAAAGATATGAATTTATATATATTTAATTTGGTTTACTAATTAAGAAGTCTATAAAAAATAACATTTTTACTATAAAAGTCCAGCTCTATGTGATCTCCTAACAACATACACTAATAAATTTATCCTAAAATATATTTAATATTAATTACCACAATTCAAGTTGACATATCTATAAACTTTTAAAAGTCATTCTTATCCTAAAATATATCAGTAATTATGAAATTGGTATGTCAATTAATAAGTCCACAAAATTTTTTTACTATAAAAGCTGAATGTAATTTTTTTTCACATCCACCATCAAGAAAATTTTATATTTTTAGATAGTATATTCAAGTCAAGCAAGGTTTCTACTTACTAGTTTTATATTTACAAGATTTTAATGTCTGACTTTATGAATTCACTATTCTAAACTAATTAATATTTTTTTTGGTAGAAAAATGAATACTTTCATCAACAATGAAGAGTTCAACAAGAAAAAAGTGATCTTCATAATGGGGGCCACAGGAACGGGAAAATCCCGTCTCTCTGTTGACATTGCCACCCATTTTCGAGGAGAAATAATCAACTCGGATAAAATGCAAGTTTACAAGGGACTTGAAATTGTCAAACAAGATCACACACGCTGAGAAACAAGGTGTACGACACTATTTGTTAGGTATATATGTTTATTCTCAATAATACTTATATCAAATGACTACCTAGATAATTTTATAGTAGTAATTATAGATTCTAGTGAAAAATATACTTTACTATTAAAAAATTATTTCTTTCAATTTTGAGAAAGTTAATTTGATTACATTTTCTTAGGTGAAATTGAACCAGATTCAGACTTCACAGCTGAAGATTTTTGTTTGCAAGCTGTCGTCTATATAGAAAAAATACAGAAGACTCAACGTGTTCCAATTATTGTTGGAGGGTCAAATTCGTATATTGAAAAACTTGTGGAAGATCCTGTGTTCATGTTCAAATATAAGTACGATAGTTGCTTTATTTGGATTGATGTTGAGCAATCAGTCTTGAACCGTAGAGTTGACATGAGGGTTGATCAAATGGTCAAAGCAGGTAGTTTTTGTAATTATTTTATGTATCAATAAAGATATACTATCATGCAGCTAGCTAAAAACTTTTCTTATATTATTTTCTACTTTTGGTTATCAAATATATGTTCTACTAAATACAACTCTTCTTTAAATTTGTGTCGCATGCAGGGCTAGTGGATGAAGTGCGACAGATTTTCATTCCAGATGCAGATTACACCAAAGGAATCCGACGGTCCATCGGTGTCCCTGAAATGGACAGATATTTAAGGGAAGAAACAAATATAGACGGAGATGATGAATCAAAGAAGATGATTCTTCAAGCTTCAATTTCAAGTATCAAGCGTAATACTCGTATGTTAATTTGTAACCAACTTGACAAGATTCAACGATTAATAAGCGAGAAAATGTGGTCAGTGCATCATATAATTGCTACGGACGTTTTCAAAGAAGATAAAGAAGAAGATACCGACGAAGCATGGACGAATACTGTTTTGCAACCATGCCTTGATATTGTGAAGAGATTTCTCAAAAGCGATCATCACAATATTATTATTGAGTGTACATAAACTTTCATTATCGCCATCTTCTGTTTTGGTCTCTTTTATTTTGGACCTATTTTTTACAGTTTGTATCGCATTACAAATATATATGTTTGATATGACCATTATTTCTATATATGTTACTCTTGTCTTTAATAAAATTCTTATGTATAGATGAAATATTTATTTTAAGTTTCGATCCAAGCCCAAGCCCAAGGTCCAAGTCCAAGTCATCTATATTTAATATATATTAATACAAATACGTACGTACATAGTTACATGAGATCACTCATAATGTCAAGCTAATAGAGCGATAAAATAATAAATCACCATACATGTTCGGGAAGATTCCATCCTAAAAGGATTTTGAAGAATTGAATTCTTTACTCAATACTTAAAAATGTTACATAGACAAAGAAGATAAAATAGTAAATTTGTAATCTATCGGTAATGAATATATTCTACCTAATTCTATCACGGTGATTGAAGCTTGATTCAATAAAGTCCTCATCTATTATTGTATGGTGCACATGTTAAGATGAATACTCGTAATTGAAATAGTTATCGATAATTGTTCACTTCCCTCTTATGGAATTAGACTTAACACTTATGATGCGTTGTTGAATAGTGTAATATTTGACGCATTATCACTTAAATATATTCTGTCGGAAATTTTATTGAGTTCTTTGTACAATCCTTTTGTAACTACTTGTGATCTCATAACAATATACATCTAGAAACGTCATCCTAAAATAATTTTAGCTTAATCGCCAAAATTTAAGGTGAAATACTCTAAATTTTTTAATGAACTATTCTTATTCTTAAAGATATGAATTTATATATATTTAATTTGGTTTACTAATTAAGAAGTCTATAAAAAATAACATTTTTACTATAAAAGTCCAGCTCTATGTGATCTCCTAACAACATACACTAATAAATTTATCCTAAAATATATTTAATATTAATTACCACAATTCAAGTTGACATATCTATAAACTTTTAAAAGTCATTCTTATCCTAAAATATATCAGTAATTATGAAATTGGTATGTCAATTAATAAGTCCACAAAATTTTTTTACTATAAAAGCTGAATGTAATTTTTTTTCACATCCACCATCAAGAAAATTTTATATTTTTAGATAGTATATTCCAAGTCAAGCAAGGTTTCTACTTACTAGTTTTATATTTACAAGATTTTAATGTCTGACTTTATGAATTCACTATTCTAAACTAATTAATATTTTTTTTGGTAGAAAAATGAATACTTTCATCAACAATGAAGAGTTCAACAAGAAAAAAGTGATCTTCATAATGGGGGCCACAGGAACGGGAAAATCCCGTCTCTCTGTTGACATTGCCACCCATTTTCGAGGAGAAATAATCAACTCGGATAAAATGCAAGTTTACAAGGGACTTGAAATTGTTACAAACAAGATCACACACGCTGAGAAACAAGGTGTACGACACTATTTGTTAGGTATATATGTTTATTCTCAATAATACTTATATCAAATGACTACCTAGATAATTTTATAGTAGTAATTATAGATTCTAGTGAAAAATATACTTTACTATTAAAAAATTATTTCTTTCAATTTTGAGAAAGTTAATTTGATTACATTTTCTTAGGTGAAATTGAACCAGATTCAGACTTCACAGCTGAAGATTTTTGTTTGCAAGCTGTCGTCTATATAGAAAAAATACAGAAGACTCAACGTGTTCCAATTATTGTTGGAGGGTCAAATTCGTATATTGAAAAACTTGTGGAAGATCCTGTGTTCATGTTCAAATATAAGTACGATAGTTGCTTTATTTGGATTGATGTTGAGCAATCAGTCTTGAACCGTAGAGTTGACATGAGGGTTGATCAAATGGTCAAAGCAGGTAGTTTTTGTAATTATTTTATGTATCAATAAAGATATACTATCATGCAGCTAGCTAAAAACTTTTCTTATATTATTTTCTACTTTTGGTTATCAAATATATGTTCTACTAAATACAACTCTTCTTTAAATTTGTGTCGCATGCAGGGCTAGTGGATGAAGTGCGACAGATTTTCATTCCAGATGCAGATTACACCAAAGGAATCCGACGGTCCATCGGTGTCCCTGAAATGGACAGATATTTAAGGGAAGAAACAAATATAGACGGAGATGATGAATCAAAGAAGATGATTCTTCAAGCTTCAATTCAAGTATCAAGCGTAATACTCGTATGTTAATTTGTAACCAACTTGACAAGATTCAACGATTAATAAGCGAGAAAATGTGGTCAGTGCATCATATAATTGCTACGGACGTTTTCAAAGAAGATAAAGAAGAAGATACCGACGAAGCATGGACGAATACTGTTTTGCAACCATGCCTTGATATTGTGAAGAGATTTCTCAAAAGCGATCATCACAATATTATTATTGAGTGTACATAAACTTTCATTATCGCCATCTTCTGTTTTGGTCTCTTTTATTTTGGACCTATTTTTTACAGTTTGTATCGCATTACAAATATATATGTTTGATATGACCATTATTTCTATATATGTTACTCTTGTATTTAATAAAATTCTTATGTATAGATGAAATATTTATTTTAAGTTTCGATCCAAGCCCAAGCCCAAGGTCCAAGTCCAAGTCATCTATATTTAATATATATTAATACAAATACGTACGTACATAGTTACATGAGATCACTCATAATGTCAAGCTAATAGAGCGATAAAATAATAAATCACCATACATGTTCGGGAAGATTCCATCCTAAAAGGATTTTGAAGAATTGAATTCTTTACTCAATACTTAAAAATGTTACATAGACAAAGAAGATAAAATAGTAAATTTGTAATCTATCGGTAATGAATATATTCTACCTAATTCTATCACGGTGATTGAATCTTGATTCAATAAAGTCCTCATCTATTATTGTAAGGTGCACATGTTAAGATGAATACTCGTAATTGAAATAGTTATCGATAATTGTTCACTTCCCTCTTATGGAATTAGACTAACACTTATGATGTGTTGTTGAATAGTGTAATATTTGACGCATTATCACTTAAATATATTCCGTCAGAAATTTTATTGAGTTCTTTGTACAATCCTTTTGTAACTACTTGTGATCTCATAACAATATACATCTAGAAACGTCATCCTAAAATAATTTTAGCTTAATCGCCAAAATTTAAGGTGAAATACTCTAAATTTTTTAATGAACTATTCTTATTCTTAAAGATATGAATTTATATATATTTAATTTGGTTTACTAATTAAGAAGTCTATAAAAAATAACATTTTTACTATAAAAGTCCAGCTCTATGTGATCTCCTAACAACATACACTAATAAATTTATCCTAAAATATATTTAATAATAATTACCAAAATTCAAGTTGACATATCTATAAACTTTTAAAAGTCATTCTTATCCTAAAATATATCAGTAATTATGAAATTGGTATGTCAATTAATAAGTCCACAAAATTTGTTTACTATAAAAGCTGAATGTAATTTTTTTTCACATCCACCATCAAGAAAATTTTATATATTTAGATAGTATATTCCAAGTCAAGCAAGGTTTCTACTTACTAGTTTTATATTTACAAGATTTTAATGTCTGACTTTATGAATTCACTATTCTAAACTAATTAATATTTTTTTTGGTAGAAAAATGAATACTTTCATCAACAATGAAGAGTTCAACAAGAAAAAAGTGATCTTCATAATGGGGGCCACAGGAACGGGAAAATCCCGTCTCTCTGTTGACATTGCCACCCATTTTCGAGGAGAAATAATCAACTCGGATAAAATGCAAGTTTACAAGGGACTTGAAATTGTTACAAACAAGATCACACACGCTGAGAAACAAGGTGTACGACACTATTTGTTAGGTATATATGTTTATTCTCAATAATACTTATATCAAATGACTACCTAGATAATTTTATAGTAGTAATTATAGATTCTAGTGAAAAATATACTTTACTATTAAAAAATTATTTCTTTCAATTTTGAGAAAGTTAATTTGATTACATTTTCTTAGGTGAAATTGAACCAGATTCAGACTTCACAGCTGAAGATTTTTGTTTGCAAGCTGTCGTCTATATAGAAAAAATACAGAAGACTCAACGTGTTCCAATTATTGTTGGAGGGTCAAATTCGTATATTGAAAAACTTGTGGAAGATCCTGTGTTCATGTTCAAATATAAGTACGATAGTTGCTTTATTTGGATTGATGTTGAGCAATCAGTCTTGAACCGTAGAGTTGACATGAGGGTTGATCAAATGGTCAAAGCAGGTAGTTTTTGTAATTATTTTATGTATCAATAAAGATATACTATCATGCAGCTAGCTAAAAACTTTTCTTATATTATTTTCTACTTTTGGTTATCACATATATGTTCTACTAAATACAACTCTTCTTTAAATTTGTGTCGCATGCAGGGCTAGTGGATGAAGTGCGACAAATTTTCATTCCAGATGCAGATTACACCAAAGGAATCCGACGGTCCATCGGTGTCCCTGAAATGGACAGATATTTAAGGGAAGAAACAAATATAGACGGAGATGATGAATCAAAGAAGATGATTCTTCAAGCTTCAATTTCAAGTATCAAGCGTAATACTCGTATGTTAATTTGTAACCAACTTGACAAGATTCAACGATTAATAAGCGAGAAAATGTGGTCAGTGCATCATATAATTGCTACGGACGTTTTCAAAGAAGATAAAGAAGAAGATACCGACGAAGCATGGACGAATACTGTTTTGCAACCATGCCTTGATATTGTGAAGAGATTTCTCAAAAGCGATCATCACAATATTATTATTGAGTGTACATAAACTTTCATTATCGCCATCTTCTGTTTTGGTCTCTTTTATTTTGGACCTATTTTTTACAGTTTGTATCGCATTACAAATATATATGTTTGATATGACCATTATTTCTATATATGTTACTCTTGTCTTTAATAAAATTCTTATGTATAGATGAAATATTTATTTTAAGTTTCGATCCAAGCCCAAGCCCAAGGTCCAAGTCCAAGTCATCTATATTTAATATATATTAATACAAATACGTACGTACATAGTTACATGAGATCACTCATAATGTCAAGCTAATAGAGCGATAAAATAATAAATCACCATACATGTTCGGGAAGATTCCATCCTAAAAGGATTTTGAAGAATTGAATTCTTTACTCAATACTTAAAAATGTTACATAGACAAAGAAGATAAAATAGTAAATTTGTAATCTATCGGTAATGAATATATTCTACCTAATTCTATCACGGTGATTGAATCTTGATTCAATAAAGTCCTCATCTATTATTGTATGGTGCACATGTTAAGATGAATACTCGTAATTGAAATAGTTATCGATAATTGTTCACTTCCCTCTTATGGAATTAGACTAACACTTATGATGTGTTGTTGAATAGTGTAATATTTGACGCATTATCACTTAAATATATTCCGTCAGAAATTTTATTGAGTTCTTTGTACAATCCTTTTGTAACTACTTGTGATCTCATAACAATATACATCTAGAAACGTCATCCTAAAATAATTTTAGCTTAATCGCCAAAATTTAAGGTGAAATACTCTAAATTTTTTAATGAACTATTCTTATTCTTAAAGATATGAATTATATATATTTAATTTGGTTTACTAATTAAGAAGTCTATAAAAAATAACATTTTTACTATAAAAGTCCAGCTCTATGTGATCTCCTATCAACATACACTAATAAATTTATCCTAAAATATATTTAATAATAATTACCAAAATTCAAGTTGACATATCTATAAACTTTTAAAAGTCATTCTTATCCTAAAATATATCAGTAATTATTAAATTGGTATGTCAATTAATAAGTCCACAAAATTTTTTTACTATAAAAGCTGAATGTAATTTTTTTTCACATCCACCATCAAGAAAATTTTATATATTTAGATAGTATATTCCAAGTCAAGCAAGGTTTCTACTTACTAGTTTTATATTTACAAGATTTTAATGTCTGACTTTATGAATTCACTATTCTAAACTAATTAATATTTTTTTTGGTAGAAAAATGAATACTTTCATCAACAATGAAGAGTTCAACAAGAAAAAAGTGATCTTCATAATGGGGGCCACAGGAACGGGAAAATCCCGTCTCTCTGTTGACATTGCCACCCATTTTCGAGGAGAAATAATCAACTCGGATAAAATGCAAGTTTACAAGGGACTTGAAATTGTTACAAACAAGATCACACATGCTGAGAAACAAGGTGTACGACACTATTTGTTAGGTATATATGTTTATTCTCAATAATACTTATATCAAATGACTACCTAGATAATTTTATAGTAGTAATTATAGATTCTAGTGAAAAATATACTTTACTATTAAAAAATTATTTCTTTCAATTTTGAGAAAGTTAATTTGATTACATTTTCTTAGGTGAAATTGAACCAGATTCAGACTTCACAGCTGAAGATTTTTGTTTGCAAGCTGTCGTCTATATAGAAAAAATACAGAAGACTCAACGTGTTCCAATTATTGTTGGAGGGTCAAATTCGTATATTGAAAAACTTGTGGAAGATCCTGTGTTCATGTTCAAATATAAGTACGATAGTTGCTTTATTTGGATTGATGTTGAGCAATCAGTCTTGAACCGTAGAGTTGACATGAGGGTTGATCAAATGGTCAAAGCAGGTAGTTTTTGTAATTATTTTATGTATCAATAAAGATATACTATCATGCAGCTAGCTAAAAACTTTTCTTATATTATTTTCTACTTTTGGTTATCAAATATATGTTCTACTAAATACAACTCTTCTTTAAATTTGTGTCGCATGCAGGGCTAGTGGATGAAGTGCGACAGATTTTCATTCCAGATGCAGATTACACCAAAGGAATCCGACGGTCCATCGGTGTCCCTGAAATGGACAGATATTTAAGGGAAGAAACAAATATAGACGGAGATGATGAATCAAAGAAGATGATTCTTCAAGCTTCAATTTCAAGTATCAAGCGTAATACTCGTATGTTAATTTGTAACCAACTTGACAAGATTCAACGATTAATAAGCGAGAAAATGTGGTCAGTGCATCATATAATTGCTACGGACGTTTTCAAAGAAGATAAAGAAGAAGATACCGACGAAGCATGGACGAATACTGTTTTGCAACCATGCCTTGATATTGTGAAGAGATTTCTCAAAAGCGATCATCACAATATTATTATTGAGTGTACATAAACTTTCATTATCGCCATCTTCTGTTTTGGTCTCTTTTATTTTGGACCTATTTTTTACAGTTTGTATCGCATTACAAATATATATGTTTGATATGACCATTATTTCTATATATGTTACTCTTGTCTTTAATAAAATTCTTATGTATAGATGAAATATTTATTTTAAGTTTCGATCCAAGCCCAAGCCCAAGGTCCAAGTCCAAGTCATCTATATTTAATATATATTAATACAAATACGTACGTACATAGTTACATGAGATCACTCATAATGTCAAGCTAATAGAGCGATAAAATAATAAATCACCATACATGTTCGGGAAGATTCCATCCTAAAAGGATTTTGAAGAATTGAATTCTTTACTCAATACTTAAAAATGTTACATAGACAAAGAAGATAAAATAGTAAATTTGTAATCTATCGGTAATGAATATATTCTACCTAATTCTATCACGGTGATTGAAGCTTGATTCAATAAAGTCCTTACTATTATTGTATGGTGCACATGTTAAGATGAATACTCGTAATTGAAATAGTTATCGATAATTGTTCACTTCCCTCTTATGGAATTAGACTTAACACTTATGATGTGTTGTTGAATAGTGTAATATTTGACGCATTATTACTTAAATATATTCCGTCAGAAATTTTATTGAGTTCTTTGTACAATCCTTTTGTAACTACTTGTGATCTCATAACAATATACATCTAGAAACGTCATCCTAAAATAATTTAAGCTTAATCGCCAAAATTTAAGGTGAAATACTCTAAATTTTTTAATGAACTATTCTTATTCTTAAAGATATGAATTTATATATATTTAATTTGGTTTACTAATTAAAAAGTCTATAAAAAATAACATTTTTACTATAAAAGTCCAGCTCTATGTGATCTCCTAACAATGTACACTAATAAATTTGTCCTAAAATATATTTAATAATAATTACCAAAATTCAAGTTGACATATCTATATACTTTTAAAAGTCATTCTTATCCTAAAATATATGTCACGACCCAAATCGGATCGCGACTGGCACCCACACTTACCCTCCTATGTGAGCGAACCAACCAATCTAAACCTTAACATTTCAATGTAATAACAACAGAAAGTAATGCGGAATACTTAAACTCATTAATAAAAACCAATTTAATAACTATCAATATTCAACATCTATTATTCCCAAAACCTGGAAGTCATCATCACAAGAACATCTACTTTAAACTACTAATTCTAAGAGTTTCTAAGAAGCTAAAAATACATAAGAAGCTAGTCCATGCCGGAAGTTCAAGGCATCAAGACATGAAGGAGAAGATCCAGTTCAAGCTAGAAGCGTTAGCTCACCCTGAAGATCCGGTGTGACGAAGACTGGCTTGAGTTACTGTTGAGTCGAAGATGACGGCACGTTTGCTGCACTCCACAAATAACAAGAAGAAAAACATAAAAGTAGGGGTCAGTACAAAACACGGGTACTGAGTAGATATCATCGGCCAACTCAAAATAGGGAACAGTAGATATCAATATTATTGTAAATAAACTATAAAACTCAACATGTAGCAACGACAAGTATTATAATCATCAATAAGTACCATCAAGTTCATCCATGAGGGCACAAGCCTCAACACCATACTCATTTGGGAATTAAGTATATTAAGTTGAGTATATTATCATCTTTCAAGATTCATTATCTTTCCTCCTCTTGTGTCGGTACCTGACACTCCGATCCCCTACTACTATGTGTCGGTACGTGACACTCCGATCCACTAATACTATGTGTCGGAACGTGACACTCCGATCCCCTAATTCTATGTGTCGGAACGTGACACTCCGATCCACTAATTCTATGTGTCGGAACGTGACACTCCGATCCCCTAATTCTATGTGTCGGAACGTGACACTCCGATCCCCTACATGTGTCGGAACGTGACACTCCGATCCCCTACATGTGTCGGTACGTAACACTCCGATCCCCTACATGTGTCGGAACGTGACACTCCGATCCCCTACATGTGTCGGTACGTGACACTCCGATCCCCTAATTCTATGTGTCGGAACGTGACACTCCGATCCACTAATATCATTCTGTAAATCATCAAGCCTTCTCTATTCCAAGGCATCATCAATCCCATTACTTTAATTCACCAAGCCTTCTTCAATACCAAGGTATCATCATTAATAATGTATATTAAAGTTTCTTTTCAAGATTTGAGATTCAATATTTTTCATCATGCTTATCTTATCACAATCACATAATCATATTCATGCAAACATACCATTAAGCATATAGTAGGGTTTACAATACTACCAATACATATCATTCACTATTAAGAGTTTACTTATGAAGCATGAAAACCATAACCTACCTCCACCGAAGAATTGAATCAAGCAAGAATTTTCCCAAAGCTTTGTTGTTTTCCTCTTCTTCTCGATCGTTTCTCTTTCTCCCTTCTTGTTCTTTCTATTTTCTTATTCAAACCCTCTTTCTTTTACCCTAATTAGTATATAATTAAGAATAAAAGATGGCAATAATACCCCACTAATTAACTTAGGGTTACCTCTTTTAACCCCCAAGAATTTGAGTTATTAATATAAACCCACAAAATCTATAATTAAGGAAGGAATAGTCCAAAAACGTCCCTTAAAACGTGTAAGGAAATATGATTCTGCCTGGGATTTGCGCAACCTGTGACGGGCCGTCGTGCCTGCGACGGTCCGTCCTGCAGGTCGTCGCAAGAGTCAGAGAGTCAATTTCCACTGAACAATCTATGATGGTCCGTCACGCCTGTGACGGTCCGTCCTGCCATTCCGTCACGAAGTTCAGAGAGTCGATTTTCAGTACCCAATTTCAGATTTTCTAAGTGTTTTGAAACGAGACCCTGCGACGGTCCGTCGTGCCCATGACGGTCCGTCGTGGGGTCCGTCGCTTCTGCCAGTTTTTCCAGAAATAAAGTCTGCTGCTCAAAACGACTAAATAGGTCGTTACAATAGATACCAATTTACCCATCGTTCGTCCCCGAACGATCACAAGAAGAAAAGCAAGGGCGAGAAGGAGTACCTGAATCTTTAAACAGATGTGGGTATCTTTCTTGCATATCTGCCTCCTTCTCCCAAGTGGCTTCTTCAACCGGTCGATTCTTCCATTGCACCTTGATGGATGCAATCTCTTTTGACCTCAACTTGCGAACTTCTCTATCTAAAATAGCAACAGGCTCCTCCTCATAAGACAAGTTCTCATCAAGCAAAACTGAATCCCAACGGATAATGTAGTTCCCATCCCCATGGTATCTTTTCAACATCGACACATGGAATACCGGGTGTACTCCGGACAGCCCTGGAGGCAAGGCTAACTCATAAGCCACCTCCCCTACTCGCTTAAGTACTTCAAATGGTCCAATGTACCTTGGACTTAGTTTACCCCTTTTACCAAACCGCATCACCCCTTTCATGGGTGAAACTTTCAACAAGACTTGTTCACCCTCCATGAACTCTAAGTCTCTAACCTTTCGATCTGCATATTCTTTTTGTCTACTTTGCGCCGCTAGAAGCTTTTCTTGAATAGACTTCACTTTTTCCATCGAATCCCTCAAGAGATCAGTACCCCAAGGTCTGACCTCGAACGCATCAAACCAACCAATGGGAGACCTACATCTCCTACCATACAATGCTTCAAATGGAGCCATATCAATGCTTGAGTGATAGCTATTATTGTATGAAAACTCCGCCAAGAGTAAGAAGCTATCCCAATGGCCACCAAATTCTATCACACACGCATGAAGCATATCCTCCAACACTTGAATCGTTCGCTCAGACTGACCATCGGTCTGGGGATGGAACGCAGTACTAAGGTCCAACCTAGTACCCAATTCTGCATGCAATGTTTTCCAAAACTTAGAAGTAAACTGCGTACCTCTATCTGATATGATGGATAGTGGAACCCCATGCAATCACACCACTTCCGAGATGTAAAGTTTGTCTAACTTTTCTGCATTGTAAGTCACCTTGACCGGAATGAAATGAGCAGATTTAGTTAACCTATCAACAATCACCCAAATGGAGTCATACTTACCCATTGTCTTCAGAAGACCAACCACAAAATCCATTGCAATTCTTTCCCACTTCCATTCCGGAATGGGCATTCTCTGAAGTGTTCCTCCGGGCCTTTGGTGTTCACACTTTACTTGTTGACAGTTTGGACACTTGGCAATAAAGTCAACAATATCACGCTTCATTCTACTCCACCAAAAGTGTTGCTTTAGGTCACGATACATCTTGGTTGCACCCGGATGTATAGAATACCTTGAACTATGAGCCTCTGTCAGAATTGTGTTGATCAAATCATCGACGCGGGGTACACATACCCTTCCCTTGATCCTCAAAACACCTTCCTCATCGATTTGTGCTTCCTTAGACTCTCCTCGCAATACCTTATCTTGAATTCTGCGCAGTTTCTCATCATCAGACTGTCTTCCCTTAATCTTGTCAAGAAAGGAGGATCTTGCCTCCACAGAAGCCAACAATCATCCCCTCTCATTTACTTCTAATCTCATCAAGTCATTAGCTAGAGTCTGAACCTCTCTAGCCAATGGGCGTCTAGAAGCTTGCAAGTGAGCTAGACTTCCCATGCTTCCCGCCTTCCTACTTAAAGCATCCGCTACAACATTCGCCTTCCCCGGATGATACAAGATAGTGATATCGTAGTCCTTTAGTAACTCCATCCACCTCCTCTGTCTTAAGTTCAAATCTTTCTGAGTAAAGACATACTGAAGGCTACGATGATCCGTATAGATCTCACACTTAACCCCATATAAATAGTGTCTCCATTGTTTTAATGCAAACACTACCGCGGACAATTCCAAATCATGAGTGGGATAGTTACGTTCATGCACTTTTAATTGTCTTGAAGCATAAGCAATCACACTCTTCTCTTGCATTAGTACTGCACCCAAACCAGTATAGGATGCATCACAATAAACAATGAAGTTCTTACCCTCTACTGGCAAGGTAAGGATAGGTGCGGTAGTCAACAAAGTCTTGAGCTTCTGAAAGCTTTCCTAACATTCATCCGACCATACAAATGGGACATTCAGCTTAGTCAAGTTTGTCAATTGGGAAGCGATAGAAGAGAATCCCTTGACGAATCGGCGGTAGTAGCTAGCTAACCCAACAAAGCTCCTTATTTCTGACACATTGGTAGGTCTTACCCAATTCTTCACTGTCTCAATCTTAGAAGGATCCACCATCACTCCATCCTTAGAAACCATGTGTCCCAAGAAGGACACTGCATCTAGCCAAAACTCACACTTAGAGAACTTGGCATAAAGCTTTTTCTCCCTTAACATTTCCAATACCATTCTCAAATGTTCTTCATTTTCCTTCTTGCTCTTTGAGTATACCAATATATCATCAATAAATACGATCACGAAGAGGTCCAAATATGGCTTAAAAATCCCGTTCATCAAGCTCATGAACGCAACAGGGGCATTCGTAAGACCAAAGGACATCACTACAAATTCGTAATGCCCATACCTCGTTCGAAAAGCAGTCTTTGGCACATCTGTTGCCCGTATTTTCAATTGATGATAACCGGATCTCAAGTCAATCTTAGAGAAGACACAAGCGCCTTGTAACTGATCGAACAAGTCATCAATGCGAGGAAGAGGGTACTTGTTCTTAATAGTTACTTTATTCAGTTGTCTATAGTCTATGCACATCCGAAAACTCCCATCCTTCTTCTTTACAAACAAAACCGGAGCACCTCAAGGAGATGCACTTGGTCTAATGAAGCCTTTGTTCAATAACTCTTGAAGTTGTGCTTTTAACTCTCTTAAATCCACGGGAGCCATTCAATAAGGGGGTATAGAAATGGGGCGAGTACCGGGTTCAAGATCAATACATAAGTCAATATCCCTATCCGGTGGCATACCAGGAAGATCTGCAGAGAACACATCCAAAAACTCACGAACTACTGAAACCGACTCAATCGAAGGTACTTGGGTAGTGTCATCCTTGAGATGTGCCAAGAAATCTAAACACCCTTTACTAATCATTTTCTTAGCACAAAGAAAGGAGACGATGCGGACCGGATTGGAAGTGTAGTCACCCTCCCAAACTAACGGATCTGTCCCAGGCTTGGCTAACGTCACCGTTTTAGCATTACAGTCCAAGATCGCAAATTGCGGAGAAAGCCAAGTCATACCCAGAATTACATCAAAATCATCCATTTCTAAGATAACAAAATCTACATAAGTGTTTCTCCCCACAAAGTTCACCAAACAAGACCTATATACCTTTTCAACTACCACAGACTCACCCACCGGAGTAGAAACACGAATAGGCATATCAAGTAATTCACAATGTAAATTTAGACCATTAGCAAATGAGGAAGATACATAAGAAAACGTGGATCCAGGATCAAATAATTCAGAAGCCATGCAATCACAAACCAGAAGATTACCTGTGATGACAACATCGAATGCCTCCGCTTCAGACCGCCCAGGGAAAGCGTAACAATGGGCCCTATCGTTCGTCTGTCCGTTGCCCCTACCATGTTGTGATGTAGTGGCCCCAGTTTTCCCATTACCTCTGCCGTTTTGGTGACCACCATTACCTCGACCACCACGTCCTCCAGAATAACGGCCTCTACCATGACCACCTCTACCTTTAGCTATTGGGGGTCTATAACTTTGTCTGGGACAATTTTTCCTACTATGTCCAATCTCCCCACATCCATAACATTCTCTGGAGTCAATCATAGGCCCCTCGGAGAAGTGTTGACCGGTCGGAGGTGGACCCCCAACTACAGTCTGTAGTGAAGACTGAATGGGTCGAACCGAGTAACCTACAGAACTCTGTCCTCTAGAGTGGGAACCATTAAACTCACCCCCCTTCCGAAACCTTTTTGATGTCGGTGTCGAGGTGAAGTCATCGGGCTTCACTCCTTCCACCTCTATCACGAAGTCTACCACTTCTTGGAAGGATTTTGCTGTAGCCGCTACCTGTAAGGCCGAAATCCGCAACTCTGATCTCAACCCCTTCACAAACTGGCGAATCCGCTCTTGAGGACTGAAACAGAGTTGAGTGGCATATCTGGATAGTGCACGAAACTTAGCCTCATAAGCATTAACCGACATCCTACCTTGCTCTAGGCTCAAGAACTCATCCCTTTTCCTATCCCTCAAAGTCCGGGGGATATACTTCTCCATAAACAAGCTAGAGAACGAGGCCCAAGTCATAGGTGGTGCCTCTATTGGTTGACACTCAATATGTGACCGCCACCACATTTTGGCGTTCCCTTGAAACTGATAAGTCACAAACTCCACACCAAACCGTTCTACTATACCCATCTTGTGTAGTAGCTCATGACAGTCAACCAGAAAATCATAAGCATCCTCCGATTCAGCACCCTTGAAGACCGGAGGTTTCAATTTCAAGAACTTACTGAAAAGTTCATGCTGATCACTTGTCATTATAGGCCCAGTAGTCAGACGTGGAAATGTGCCTATTTCCAATGGAACATCCATGCGGGGAGCCATAGTAGCCGCATGTTGTACCTCCGGAGCTTGAGGTGCTGGTGCAGAAAACACTGGGGGTGTCTGGCCCTGATCATATAACCCGCTAAGATAAGCCAGAACATGATTGATTATCTCTGGGGTAGGTTGGGGTGGCATTTCCTCATTTTGCACTTGTTCATTCACCCTATCCTCCCCCTCTCTTATCACTTCCTCAGTCGGTGGAGGAGTCACCGCCCTAGTACCAGATGGGCTCGGTGCTCGTCCTCTTCCTCTAGAGGACGTCCTCCCACGACCTCTACCACGGCCCCTTGTCGCTGCTCTCCCTCGAGCCACAACCCCAGTGGCTGGCTCAGTTGTTTCTTGTCGGTCCGGTGTTGGTGTTGGCGTAGTCGTTGCTCTAGTTCTAACCATCTGCGAAAGAGAGTGAAGATGGTCAGATACCAATTCGTATCGCCTAGATACCAATTGGACTCAAGTAGTAGCACGAAAGAAAGAATGAAAGAGTGAAATTTTTCCTAAAGTCTTATAGCCTCTCAAAGAAAAGTAAAGGTGTCCCCCTACCGTTCCTTAAGACTCTACTAGACCTGTTCTTGTGTGATGAGACCAACGAACCTAATGCTCTGATACCAAGTTTTGTCACGACCCAAATCGGATCGCGACTGGCACCCACACTTACCCTCCTATGTGAGCGAACCAACCAATCTAAACCTTAACATTTCAATGTAATAACAACAGAAAGTAATGCGGAAGACTTAAACTCATTAATAAAAACCAATTCAATAACTATCAATATTCAACATCTATTATTCCCAAAACCTAGAAGTCATCATCACAAGAACATCTACTTTAAACTACTAATTCTAAGAGTTTCTAAGAAGCTAAAAATACATAAGAAGCTAGTACATGCCGGAAGTTCAAGGCATCAAGACATGAAGGAGAAGATCCAGTCCAAGCTAGAAGCGTTAGCTCACCCTGAACATCCGGTGTGACGAAGACTGGCTTGAGTTACTGTTGAGTCGAAGATGACGGCACGTTTGCTGCACTCCACAAATAACAAGAAGAAAAACATAAAAGTAGGGGTTAGTACAAAACATAGGTACTGAGTAGATATCATCGGCCAACTCAAAATAGGGAACAGTATATATCAATATTATCGTAAATCAACTATAAAACTCAACATGTAGCAACAACAAGTATTATAATCATCAATAAGTACCATCAAGTTCATCCATGAGGGCTCAAGCCTCAACACCATACTCATTTGGGAATTAAGTATATTAAGTTGAGTATATTATCATCTTTCAAGATTCATTATCTTTCCTCCTCTTGTGTCGGTACGTGACACTCCGATCCCCTACTACTATGTGTCGGTACGTGACACTCCGATCCACTAATACTATGTGTCGGAACGTGACACTCCGATCCCCTAATTCTATGTGTCGGAACGTGACACTCTGATCCACTAATTCTATGTGTCGAAACGTGACACTCCGATCCCCTAATTCTATGTGTCGGAACGTGACACTCCGATCCCCTACATGTGTCGGAACGTGACACTCCGATCCCCTACATGTGTCGGTACGTGACACTCCGATCCCCTACATGTGTCGGAACGTGACACTCCGATCCCCTACATGTGTCGGTACGTGACACTCCGATCCCCTAATTC
The DNA here is from genome assembly GCF_036512215.1 of Solanum lycopersicum. Lineage (NCBI taxonomy): Eukaryota > Viridiplantae > Streptophyta > Magnoliopsida > Solanales > Solanaceae > Solanum > Solanum lycopersicum. Next base: position 10,516,802 of record NC_090810.1, read on the forward strand.
TATGTGTCGGAACGTGACACTCCGATCCACTAATATCATTCTGTAAATCATCAAGCCTTCTCTATTTCAAGGCATCATCAATCCCATTACTTTAATTCACCAAGCCTTCTTCTACACCAAGGCACCATCATTAATAATGTATATTAAAGTTTCTTTTCAAGATTTGGGATTCAATATTTTTCATCATGCTTATCTTATCACAATCACATAATCATATTCATGCAAACATACAATTAAGCATATAGTAGGGTTTACAATACTACCAATACATATCATTCACTATTAAGAGTTTACTTATGAAGCATGAAAACCATAACCTACCTCCACCAAAGAATTGAATCAAGCAAGAATTTTCCCAAAGCTTTGTTGTTTTCCTCTTCTTCTCGATCGTTTCTCTCTCTCCCTTCTTGTTCTTTCTATTTTCTTATTCAAACCCTCTTTCTTTTACCCTAATTAGTATATAATTAAGAATAAAATATGGCAATAATACCCCACTAATTAACTTAGGGTTACCTCTTTTAACCCCCAAGAATTTGAGTTATTAATATAAACCCACAAAATCTATAATTAAGGAAGGAATAGTCCAAAAACGTCCCTTAAAACGTGTAAGGAAATCCGATTCTGCCTGGGATTTGCGCAACCTGTGACGGGCCGTCGTGTCTGCGACGGTCCGTCCTGCAGGTCGTCGTAAGAGTCAGAGAGTCAATTTCCACTGAACAATCTATGATGGTCCGTCACGCCTGTGACGGTCCGTCCTGCCATTCCGTCACGAAGTTCAGAGAGTCGATTTTCAGTACCCAATTTCAGATTTTCTAAGTGTTTTGAAACGAGACCCTGCGACGGTCCGTCGTGCCCATGACGGTCCGTCGTGGGGTCCGTCGCTTCTGCCAGTTTTTCCAGAAATAAAGTCTGCTGCTCAAAACGACTAAACAGGTCGTTACAATATATTAGTAATTATGAAATTGGTATGTCAATTAATAAGTCCACAAAATTTTTTTACTATAAAAGCTGAATGTAATTTTTTTTTCACATCCACCATCAAGAAAGTTTTATATTTTTAGATAGTATATTCCAAGTCAAGCAAGGTTTCTACTTACTAGTTTTATATTTTTAATATTTTAATGTCTGACTTTATGAATTCACTATTCTAAACTAATTAATATTATTTTTGGTAGAAAAATTAATACTTTTATCAAATATGAAGAGTTCAACAAGAAAAAAGTGATCTTCATAATGGGGGCCACAGGAACGGGAAAATCCCGTCTCTTTGTTGACATTGCCACCCATTTTCGAGGAGAAATAATCAACTCGGATAAAATGCAAGTTTACAAGGGACTTGAAATTGTTACAAATAAGATCACACACGCTGAGAAACAAGGTGTATGACACTATTTGTTAGGTATATATGTTTATTCTCAAGAATACTTATATCAAATGACTACCTAGATAATTTTATAGTAGTAATTATAGATTCTAATGAAAAATATACTTTACTATTAAAAAATTATTTCTTTCAATTTTGAGAAAGTTAATTTGATTACATTTTCTTAGAAATTGAACCAGATTCAAACTTCACAGCTGAAGATTTTTGTTTGCAAGCTGTCGTCTATATAGAAAAAATACAGAAGACTCAACGTGTTCCAATTATTGTGGGAGGGTCAAATTCGTATATTGAAAAACTTGTGGAAGATCCTTTGTTCATGTTCAAATATAAGTATGATAGTTGCTTTATTTGGATTGATATTGAGCAATAAATCTTGAACAGTAGAGTTGACATGAGGGTTGATCAAATGGTCGAAGCAGGTAGTTTTTGTAATTATTTTATGTATCAATAAAGATATACTATCATGCAGCTAGCTAAAAACTTTTCTTATATAATTTTCTACTTTTGGTTATCAAATATATGTTCTACTAAATAAAACTCTTCTTTAAATTTGTGTCGCATGCAGGGCTAGTGAATGAGGTGCGACAGATTTTCATTCCAGATGCAGATTACACCAAAGGAATCCGACGGTCCATCGGTGTCCCTGAAATGGATATATATTTAAGCGAAGAAACAAATATAGACGGAGATGATGAATCAAAGAAGATGATTCTTCAAGCTTCAATTTCAAGTATCAAGCGTAATACTCGTATGTTAATTTGCAATGTCACCACCCAAATCGAGCCGCGACTGGCACCAACACTTACCCTCCTATGTGAGCGAACCAATTAATACAAAACCCAATATTTAGAATATAATAACACAATATAATGTGGAAGACTTAAACTCATTAATGAAAATCAATTAAATAACTTCTAAAAACTCGACAACTATTATTATCCCCAAAATCTGGAAGTCATCATCACAAGAACATCTATCCTCAAATTACTAAAGCTAAGAGTATCTAGAAAGCTAGAATAAATAAAAAGCTAGTCCATGCCGGAATTTCAAGGCATCGAGACATGAAGAAGAAGATCCAGTCCAAGCTAGAAGCGTTAGCTCACCCTGAAATTCGGTGTAATGAAGACTAGCTAGAGTTGCGGTTGAGTTGAAGACAATGGCACGTTTGCTGCATTCCACAAATAACAAGGAAAGAAACATACAAGTAGGGGTCAGTACAAAACACGGGTACTGAGTAGATATCATCGGCCAACTCAAAATAGAAAACAATATATATCAGATCATATCATAAATCATCTACAATACTCAATCTGTAGCAACAACATGTACAAGAATCTTTGATAAATAACGTCAAGTACACTCATGAGGACTCAAGCCTCCATATCATACTCATTTGGGAAATAGGTTCTTTTCATTCGAATTTATTAACCTAATTCCAAGATTCATTATCTTTATTCCTCTTGTGTCGGCACGTGACACTCCGCTCCCCTACTACTATGTGTCGAAACATGACACTCTGATCCCCTAATTCTACGAGTCGGTTCGTGACATCTGATTCCCTAGTTCTATGTGTCGGTTCATGACACCCGATCCCCTAGTTCTACGTGTCGGTTCATGACACCCGATCCCCTAGTTCTACGTGTCGGTTCGTGACACCCGATCCCCTAGTTCTACGTGTCGGTTCGTGACACCCGATCCCTTAGTTCTACGTGTCGGTTCGTGACACCCGATCCCCTAATTCTATGTGTTAGTTTGTGACACCCTATCCCCTAAATCTACGTGTCGGTTCGTGACACCCGATCTCCTAATTCTACGTGTCGATTCGTGACACCCGCTCCACTAATCTTATTCTGTTAATCCATCAAGCCTTCTTTTATACCAAGACATATCAATCTCATTACTTTAGTTCATCAACCCTTCTTTTATACCAAGGCATATTAATCTCATTACTTTAGTTCATCAAGCCTTCTTTTATACCAAGGCATATCAATCTCATTACTTTAGTTCATCAAGCCTTCTTTTATACCAAGGCATCATCATTAACAATGGGTTTTCAAGATTTGGGATTCAATAGCTTCATCATGCTTCTTTCATCACAATTATATAATCATATTAATGAAAGCATACAATTAAGCATATAGAAGACTTTACAATACAACCCAACACATATCATTCACTATTAAGAGTTAACTACGAATAGTATAAAAACCATAACCTACCTCCACCGAAGATTAGTGATCAAGCAAGCAAGTTCCCCACGCTTTGTTCTTCTTCTCGTTTCTCCTCTTTCTCGTTCGATCCTCTCTCTCTCTCTCTTTGTTCTTTTTATTTTTCTTATTCAAACCCTCTTTCTTTTACCCTAATTGAGTTATTAATATTAAACCACTAAATTTATAATTAAAGAAGGAATAGTCCAAAACGTCCCTTAAAACATTTAAAGAAATCCGACTCAGCCTGGGATTACGCAGTCTGTGACGGGCCGTCGTGCCTGCGACGGTCCGTCCTGCTGGGTCGTCGCAGAGTTCAGAGACTAAATTTCTGTGGAAAATGTGTGACGGTCCGTCGTGCCCCCGACGGTCCGTTTTGCCATTCCCTTACGAAGTTCAGAGAGTTGATTTCAGTACCCAATTTTAAAACGAGACACCCTCGATGGTCCGTCGTACCTACGATGGTCCATCATGGGGCCCGTCGACCAAGACAGCTTTTCCCAGAATAAAATCTGCTGCTCAAAACGACTAAACAGGTCGTTACATGTAACCAACTCGACAAGATTCAACGATTAATAAGCGAGAAATGTGGTCAGTGCATCATATAATTGCTACGGACGTTTTCAAAGAAGATAAAGAAGAAGATACTGACGAAGCATGGACGAATACTATTTTGCAACCATGCCTTGATATTGTGAAGAGATTTCTCAAAAGCGATCATCACAATATTATTATTGAGTGTACATAAACTTTCATTATCGCCATCTTCTGTTTTGGTCTATTTTATGTTGGACCTATTTTTTACAGTTTCTACTTACTAGTTTTATATTTACAAGATTTTAATGTCCGACTTTATGAATTCACTACTCGAAACTAATTAATATTTTTTTTGGTAGAAAAATGAATACTTTCATCAACAATGAAGAGTTCAACAAGAAAAAAGTGATCTTCATAATGGGGGCCACAGGAACGGGAAAATCCCGTCTCTCTGTTGACATTGCCACCCATTTTCGAGGAGAAATAATCAACTCGGATAAAATGCAAGTTTACAAGGGACTTGAAATTGTTACAAACAAGATCACACACGCTGAGAAACAAGGTGTACGACACTATTTGTTAGGTATATATGTTTATTCTCAAGAATACTTATATCAAATGACTACCTAGATAATTTTATAGTAGTAATTATAGATTCTAGTGAAAAATATACTTTACTATTAAAAAATTATTTCTTTCAATTTTGAGAAAGTTAATTTGATTACATTTTCTTAGGTGAAATTGAACCAGATTCAGACTTCACAGCTGAAGATTTTTGTTTGCAAGCTGTCGTCTATATAGAAAAAATACAGAAGACTTAACGTGTTCCAATTATCATTGGAGGGTCAAATTCGTATATTGAAAAACTTGTGGAAGATCCTGTGTTCATGTTCAAATATAAGTATGATAGTTGCTTTATTTGGATTGATGTTGAGCAATCAGTCTTGAATCGTAAAGTTGACATGAGGGTTGATCAAATGGTCAAAGCAGGTAGTTTTTGTAATTATTTTATGTATCAATAATGATATACAATCATGCAGCTAGCTAAAAACTTTTCTTATATAATTTTTTACTTTTGGTTATCAAATATATGTTCTACTAAATAAAACTCTTCTTTAAATTTGTGTCGCATGCAGGGCTAGTGGATGAGGTACGACAGATTTTCATTCCAGATGCAGATTACACCAAAGGAATCCGACGGTCCATAAGTGTCCCTGAAATGGACAAATATTTAAGGGAAGAAATAAATATAGACGGAGATGATGATTCAAAGAATATGATTCTTCAAGCTTCAATTTCAAGTATCAAGCGTAATACTCGTATGTTAATTTGTAATCAACTTGATTAGATTCAACGATTAATAAGAGAGAAAATGTGGTCAGTGCATCATATAATTGCTACGGACGTTTTCAAAGAAGATAAAGAAGAAGATACTGACGAAGCATGGACGAATACTGTTTTGCAACCATGCCTTGATATTGTGAAGAGATTTCTCAAAAGCAATCATCACAATATTATTATTGAGTGTACATAAACTTTCATTATCGCCATCTTCTGTTTTGGTATCTTTTATTTTGGACCTATTTTTTACAGTTTCTACTTACTAGTTTTATATTTACAAGATTTTAATGTCCGACTTTATGAATTAACTATTCGAAACTAATTAATATTTTTTTTTGGTAGAAAAATGAATACTTTTATCAACAATGAAGAGTTCAACAAGAAAAAAGTGATCTTCATAATGGGGGCCACAGGAACGGGAAAATCCCGTCTCTCTGTTGACATTGCCACCCATTTTCGAGGAGAAATAATCAACTCGGATAAAATGCAAGTTTACAAGGGACTTGAAATTGTTACAAACAAGATCACACACGCTGAGAAACAAGGTGTACGACACTATTTGTTAGGTATATATGTTTATTCTCAAGAATACTTATATCAAATGACTACCTAGATAATTTTATAGTAGTAATTATAGATTCTAGTGAAAAATATACTTTACTATTAAAAAATTATTTCTTTCAATTTTGAGAAAGTTAATTTGATTACATTTTCTTAGGTGAAATTGAACCAGATTCAGACTTCACAGCTGAAGATTTTTGTTTGTAAGCTGTCGTCTATATAGAAAAAATACAGAAGACTCAACGTTTTCCAATTATTATTGGAGGGTCAAATTCGTATATTGAAAAACTTGTGGAAGATCCTGTGTTCATGTTCAAATATAAGTATGATTGTTGCTTTATTTGGATTGATATCGAGCAATCGGTCTTGAACCGTAGAGTTGACATGAGGGTTGATCAAATGGTCAAAGCAGGTAGTTTTTGTAATTATTTTATGTATCAATAATGATATACAATCATGCAGCTAGCTAAAAACTTTTCATATATAATTTTCTACTTTTGGTTATCAAATATATGTTCTACTAAATAAAACTCTTCTTTAAATTTGTGTCGCATGCAGGACTAGTGGATGAGGTACGACAGATTTTCATTCCAGATGCAGATTACACCAAAGGAATCCGACGGTCCATAAGTGTCCCTGAAATGGACAAATATTTAAGGGAAGAAACAAATATAGACGGAGATGATGAATCAAAGAATATGATTCTTCAAGCTTCAATTTCAAGTATCAAGCGTAATACTCGTATGTTAATTTGTAATCAACTTGACAAGATTCAACGTTTAATAAGCGAGAAAATGTGGTCAGTGCATCATATAATTGCTACGGACGTTTTCAAAGAAGATAAAGAAGAAGATACTGACGAAGCATGGACGAATACTGTTTTGCAACCATGCCTTGATATTGTGTAGAGATTTCTCAAAAGCGATCATCACAATATTATTATTGAGTGTACATAAACTTTCATTATCGCCATCTTCTGTTTTGGTATCTTTTATTTTAGACCTATTTTTTACAGTTTGTATCCCATCACAAATATATATGTTTGATATGACCATTATTTCTATATATATTACTCTTGTCTTTAATAAAATTCTTATGTATAGATGAAATATTTATTTTAAGTTTCGATGCAAGCCCAAACCCAATGTCCAAGTCCAAGTCATCTATGTTTAATATATATTAATACAAATACGAACGTACAGAATTACATGAGATCACTCATAATGTCAAGCTACTAGAGCGATAAAATAATAAATCACCATACATGTTCGGGAAGATTCCATCCTAAAAGGATTTTGAAGAATTGAATTCTTTACTCAATACTTAAAAATATTACATAGACAAAGAAGATAAAATAGTAAATTTGTAATCTATCGGTAATGATTATATTCTACCTAATTCTATCACGGTGATTAAAGCTTGATTCAATAAAGTCCTTATCTATTATTGTATGGTGCACATGTTAAGATGAATACTCGTGATTGAAATAGTTATCGATAATTGTTCACTTCCCTCGTATGGAATTAGACTTAACACTTATGATGTGTTGTTGAATAGTGTAATATTTGATGCCTTATCACTTAAATGTATTCCGTCAGAAATTTTATTGAGTTCTTTGTACAATACTTTTGTAACTACTTGTGATCTCATAACAATATACATCTAGAAACGTCATCCTAAAATTATTTTAGCTTAATCGCCAAAATTTAAGGTGAAATACTCTAATTTTTTAATGAACTATTCTTATTCTTAAAGATATGAATTTATATATATTTAATTTTGTTTACTAATTAAGAAGTCTATAAAAAATAACATTTTTACTAAAAAAGTCCAGCTCTATGTGATCTCCTAACAATGTACACTAATAAATTTATCCTAAAATATATTTAATAATAATTACCAAAATTCAAGTTGACATATCTATAAACTTTTACAAGTCATTCTTATCCTAAAATATATCAGTAATTATGAAATTGGTATGTCAATTAATAAGTCCAAAAAATTTTTTTACTATAAAAGCTGAATGTAATTTTTTTTTCACATCCACCATCAAGAAAATTTTATATTTTTAGATAGTATATTCCAAGTCAAGCAAGGTTTCTACTTACTAGTTTTATATTTACAAGATTTTAATGTCTGACTTTATGAATTCACTATTCTAAACTAATTAATATTTTTTTTGGTAGAAAAATGAATACTTTCATCAACAATGAAGAGTTAACCAAGAAAAAGGTGATCTTCATAATGGGGGCCACAAGAACGGGAAAATCCCGTCTCTCTGTTGACATTGCCACCCATTTTCAAGGAGAAATAATAAACTCGGATAAAATGCAAGTTTACAAGGGACTTGAAATTGTTACAAACAAGATCACACACGCTGAGAAACAAGGTGTACGACACTATTTGTTAGGTATATATGTTTATTCTAAATAATACTTATATCAAATGACTACCTAGATAATTTTATAGTAGTAATTATAGATTCTAGTGAAAAATATACTTTACTGTTAAAAAATTATTTCTTTCAATTTTGAGAAAGTTAATTTGATTACATTTTTGCAAGCTGTCGTCTATATAGAAAAAATACAGAAGACTCAATGTGTTCCAATTATTGTTGGAGGGGTCAAATTCGTATATTGAAAAATTTGTGGAAGATCCTGTGTTCATGTTCAAATATAAGTATGATAGTTGCTTTATTTGGATTGATGTTGAGCAATCAGTCTTGAACCGTAGAGTTGACATGAGGGTTGATAAAATGGTCAAAGCAGGTAGTTTTTGTAATTATTTTATGTATCAATAAAGATATACTATTATGCAGCTAGCTAAAAACTTTTCTTATATAATATTCTACTTTTGGTTATCAAATATATGTTCTACTAAATAAAACTCTTCTTTAAATTTGTGTCGCATGCAGGGCTAGTGGATGAGGTGCGACAGATTTTCATTCTAGATGCAGATTACACCAAAGGAATCCGACGGTCCATAGGTGTCCCTAAAAGGGACAAATATTTAAGGGAAGAAACAAATATAGACGGAGATGATAAATCAAAGAAGATGATTCTTCAAGCTTCAATTTCAAGTATCAAGCGTAACACTCGTATGTTAATTTGTAATCAATTTATAAAGATTCAACAATTAATAAGCGAGAAAATGTGGTCAGTGCATCATATAATTGCTACGGACGTTTTCGAAGAAGATAAAGAAGAAGATATTGATGAAGCATGGACGAATACTCTTTTGCAACCATGCCTTGATATTGTGAAGAGATTTCTCAAAAGCGATCATCGTAATATTATTATTGAGGGTACATAAACTTTCATTATCGCCATCTTCTGTTTTGCTATCATTTATTTTGGACCTATTTTTTACAGTTTGCATTGCATAACAAATATATTTGTTTGATATTACCATTATTTATATATATATTACTCTTGTATTTAATAAAATTCTTATGTATAGATGAAATATTTATTTTAAGTTTCGATCCAAGCCCAAGCCCAAGGTCCAAGTCCAAGTCATCTATATTTAATATATATTAATACAAATATGTACGTACATAGTTACATGAGATCGCTCATAATGTCAAGCTAATAGAGCGATAACATATTAAATCACCATACATGTTCGGGAAGATTCCATCCTAAAAGGATTTTGAAGAATTGAATTCTTTACTCAATACTTAAAAATGTTACATAGACAAAAAAGATAAAATAGTAAATATGTAATCTATCGGTAATGAATATATTCTACCTAATTCTATCACAGTGATTCAAGCTTGATTCAATAAAGTCCTTATCTATTATTGTATGGCGCACATGTTAAGATGAATACTCGTAATTGAAATAGTTATCGATAACTGTTCACTTCCCTATTATGGAATTACACTTAACGCTTATGATGTGTTGTTGAATAGTGTAATATTTGACGCATTATCACTTAAATATATTCCGTCAGAAATCTTATTGAGTTCTTTGTACAATCCTTTTGAAACTACTTGTGATCTCATAACAATATACATCTAGAAACGTCATCCTAAAATAATTTTACCTTAATCGCCAAAATTTAAGGTGAAATACTCTAAATTCTTTAATGAACTATTCTTATTCTTAAAGATATGAATTTATATATATTTAATTTTGTTTACTAATTAAGAAGTCTATAAAAAAATAACATTTTTACTATAAAAGTCCAGCTCTATGTGATCTCCTAACAACTTACACTAATAAATTTATCCTAAAATATATTTAATAATAATTACCAAAATTCAAGTTGACATATCTATAAACTTTTAAAAGTCATTCTTATCCTAAAATATATCAGTAATTATGAAATTGGTATGTCAATTAATAAGTCCACAAAATTTTTTTACTATAAAAGCTGAATGTTAATTTTTTTTCACATCCACCATCAAGAAAATTTTATATTTTTAGGTAGTATATTCCAAGTCAAGCAAGGTTTCTACTTACTAGTTTTATATTTACAAGATTTTAATGTCTGACTTTATGAATTCACCATTCTAAACTAATTAATATTATTTTTTTGGGTAGAAAAATGAATACTTTCATCAACAATAATGAGTTCAACAATAAAAAAGTGATCTTCACAATGGGGGCCACAAGAACGGGAAAATCCCGTCTCTCTGTTGACATTGCCACCCATTTTCGAGGAGAAATAATCAACTCGGATAAAATGCAAGTTTACAAGGGACTTGAAATTGTTACAAACAAGATCACACACGCTGAGAAACAAGGTGTATAACACTATTTGTTAGGTATATATGTTTATTCTCGATAATAGTTATATCAAATGACTACCTAGATAATTTTATAGTAGTAATTATAGATTCTATTGAAAAATATACTTTACTATTAAAAAATTATTTCTTTCAATTTTGAGAAAGTTAATTTGATTACATTTTCTTAGGTGAAATTGAACCACATTCAGAATTCACAGCTGAAGTTTTTTGTTTGCAAGCTGTCGTCTATATAGAAAAAATACAGAAGACTCAACGTGTTCCATTTATTGTTGGAGGGTCAAATTCGTATATTGAAAAACTTGTGAAAGATCCTGTGTTCATGTTCAAATATAAGTATGATAGTTGCTTTATTTGGATTGATGTTGAGCAATCAGTCTTGAACCGTAGAGTTGACATGAGGGTTGATCAAATGGTCAAAGTAGGTAGTTTTTGTAATTATTTTATGTATCAATAAAGATATACTATCATCCAGCTAGCTAAAAACTTTTCTTATATAATTTTCTACTTTTGGTTATCAAATATATGTTCTACTAAATAAAACTCTTCTTTAAATTTGTGTCGCATGCAGGGCTAGTGGATGAGGTGCGACAGATTTTCATTCCAGATGCAGATTACACCAAAGGAATCCGACGGTCCATCGGTGTCCCTGAAATGGACAAATATTTAAGGAAAGAAACAAATATAGACGGAGATGATAAATCAAAGAAGATGATTCTTCAAGCTTTAATTTCAAGTATCAAGCGTAATTCTCGTATGTTAATTTGTAACCAACTTGACAAGATTCAACGATTAATAAGTGAGAAAATGTGGTCAGCGCATCATATAATTGCTACGGACCTTTTCAAAGAAGATAAAGAAGAAGATACTGACGAAGCATGGACGAATACTGTTTTGCAACCATGCCTTGATATTGTGAAGAGATTTCTCAAAAGCGATCATCACAATATTATTATTGAGTGTACATAAACTTTCATTATCGCCATCTTCTGTTTTGGTCTCTTTTATTTTGGACCTATTTTTTACAGTTTGTATCGCATTACAAATATATATGTTTTATATGACCATTCTTTCTATATGTGTTACTCTTGTCTTTAATAAAATTTTTATGTATAGATGAAATATTTATTTTAAGTTTCGATCCAAGCTCAAGCCCAAGGTCCAAGTCCAAGTCTTCTATATTTAATATATATTAATACAAATACATACGTACATAGTTACATGAGATCACTCATAATGTCAAGCTAATAGAGAGATAAATTAATAAATCACCATACATGTTCGGGAAGATTCCATCCTAAAAGGATTTTGAAGAATAGAATTCTTTACATAATACTTAAAAATGTTACATAGACAAAGAAGCTAAAATAGTAAATTTGTAATCTATCGGTAATGAATATATTCTACCTAATTCTATCACGGTGATTGAAGCTTGATTCAATAAAGTCCTTATCTATTATTGTATGGTGCACATGTCAAGATGAATACTCGTAATTGAAATAGTTATCGATAATTGTTCACTTTCCTCTTATGGAATTAGACTTAACACTTATGATGTAACGACCTGTTTAGTCTGTTCGAGCAGTAAAACTATTTTTGGTAAAAACTGACTGGGTCGACGGATCACACGACGGACATTCATGGTCACGACGGACTGTGATGGACTCTGTCATCCCACACTTGTGTAAATTCTTCTGTTGCTCTCCTCATTTCCCTCGACGACAGGTAGGACGAACCGTCATATGCACAGCGGTCCGTCGAGAGTTTCCGTTCCAAAACACTTCAACTCGAAAATCTGGGTACTGGGATCAACTCTTTGAACTTCGCGACGAAATTACTGCACGGACTGTCGAAGATACGACGGACCGTCACAAACCTCTTTACCGAATTTGAGTCTCTAAACTTTGTGACGGACCTGCAGGACGGCCCGTCATAGATACGACGGACCGTCATGAGTTGCGTAACCCTGACTGGGTCGGATTTCTGCTAAAAGTTTTAAAGGGGTGTTTTGGACCATTCATGACAAACTTTATGAAATTAGTGGGGTAAGTTTAATAATTTACTTACTTAGGGGTTAAAGGAGATAACCTTGAAATAAATAATGGGTTACTTTTGTCATAATGAATTATATAATAAATAGGGTAAAAGAAAAAGAATTTTGAGAGGAAAAATAAAAAGAACAGAGAGAGGGAGAACGAGCGAGAAAAGAGAGAAGCGAAGAGGAAATCAAAGGTATTGGGAAGTAGCTTGTTTGATCACGATTCTTCGGTGGAGGTAGGTTATGGTTTGTTTCTATCTGATAGATAAACTCAAAATAGCGATCGATATGTGTTGGATAGTATTGTAAAGTCTTCTATATGCTTGATTGTGTGTTTGTATGTTGTGATTGTGGAAATCTTTAATCTTAGCCCTCTCCATTAAGATGATTCCTTGACATAAAGAAGGCTTGATGAACTAAAGTAATGAGATAAATGGATCGGGTGTCACGTTCCAACACGTAGTATTAAGGGATAGGGTGTCACGTTCCGACACGTAGCATTAAGGGATCGGGTGTCACGTTCCTACACGTAGAATTAGGGGATCAGAGTGTCACGTTCCGACACGATAATAATGAAGAGAAGTAATTTTGAATTATGTTAATATACTCAAATCCAAAGAACCTAATTCCCAAATGAGTATGGTGTGGAGGCTTGAGTCCTCATAGGTGTGCTTGGTGTTGTTGTCAATGGTTCTTTTACTTATTGATTGTCACCTGTTAAGTACTATGGTTAATTTTATATTATTATTCAATATATATTGCTTTCTATTCTGAATTGGCCGATGATACCTACTCAGTACTTGTTCCTTGTACTGACCCCTACTTGTAATTTTCTTCTTTGTTATTTGTGGAATGCAGCAAGCGTGTCATCGACTTCGACTCACCCTCAACTCTAGCCAGTTTCCAGCATATCAGAATTTTGGGTGAGCTATTATTCTTAGCTCGTGCTGGATTCTCTCCTTTGCGTCTTGATGTCTTGAAGTTCGGACATGGACCATCCTTTTACTTATTTTATCTTTTTAATACTCTTAGATTTAGAAATTCGAGGATAGATGTTCTTGGTGTGATGACTTCCAGATTTTGGGAATAATAAGTATTGAGTTTTAGAAGTTATTTAATTGATTTTCGTTAATGAGTTTTGAGTCTTCCGCATTATTTTTTTGTTCACTATGGTTGAAATATTGGTAAATGTTGGGGTTTAGATTTGTTGGTTCGCTCACATAGGAGGATAAGTGTGGGTGCCAGTCGCGGCTCGTTTTGGGTCGTGACATTGATGTGTTGTTGAATAGTGTAAGATTTGACGCATTATCACTTAAATATATTCCGTCAGAAATTTTATTGAGTTCTATGTACAATTCTTTTGTAACTACTTGTGATCTGATAACAATATACATCTAGAAACGTCATCCTAAAATAATTTAAGCTTAATCGCCAAAATTTAAGGTGAAATTCTCTAAATTTTTTAATGAATTATTCTTATTCTTAAAGATATGAATTTATATATTTTTAATTTGGTTTACTAATTAAGAAGTCTATAAAAAATAAATTTTTTACTATAAAAGTCCAGCTCTATGTGATCTCCTAACAACGTACACTAATAACTTTATCCTATGAAATATTTAATAATAATTACCAAAATTCAAGTTGACATATTTATAAACTTTTAAAAGTCATTCTTATCCTATAATATATCAGTAATTATGAAATCGGTATGTCAATTAATAAGTCCACAAAATTTTTTTAATATAAAAGCTGAATGTAATTTTTTTTCACATCCACCATCAAGAAAATTGTATATTTTTAGATAGTATATGCCAAGTCAAGCAAGGTTTCTACTTACTAGTTTTATATTTACAAGATTTTAATGTCTGACTTTATGAATTCACTATTCTAAACTAATTAATATTTTTTTTTGGTAGAAAAAATGAATACTTTCATCAACAATGAAGAGTTCAACAAGAAAAAAGTGATCTTCATAATGGGGGCCACAGGAACGGGAAAATCCTGTCTCTGTTGACGTTGCCAAAATGTGGTGGCGGTCGTATGTTGAGTGTCAACCAGCACAGACACCACCTATGACTTGGGCATCATTCTCTAGCTTATTTATGGAAAAGTATATACCCCGGAAGTTGAGGGATAGGAGGAGAGATGAGTTCCTGAGTCTAGAGCAATGCAGGATGTCTGTTACTGGTTATGAGGCTAAATTTTGTGCACTATGCAGGTATGCCACCTAGCTTTGCTTCAGTCCACAACAGCGGATTCTCCGTTTTGTGAAAGGATTAAGGTCAGATTTGCAGATCCCAGCCTTACAGGTAGCTGCTGCAGCAAAATCCTTTAAGGAAGTAGTTGACTTTGTGATAGAGGTGGAGGGGGTGAAGCCAGATAACTTCACCATGGAGTCGACCTCTAAGAATTTCCGCACAGGAGGTGAGTTTAGTGGTTCTTATTCCAGAGGGCAGAGTTCAGGAGGTTACCTAGCCCGACCTATTCAGTCTTCACTACAGGTTGTAGCTGGGGGTCCATCGCAGACCAGTCAACATTTCTCTGAATTTGGAGGTTATCGCAAGACTTCGTCATTCTCACAGAGACCTATGCTAGACTATAGAGATTGTTATGGATGTGGAGAGACTGGACATATTAGGAGAAATTGTCCAAAATAGAGTTACAGACCCCCAATAATTAGAGGTAGAGGTGGTCATGGGAGAGGCCGCCATTCTGGAGGATGTGTTGGTCAAGGTAATGGTGGTCACCAAATCAGCCGAGGTGGCGAGCAAGTTGGAACTACTGCAACACAACATGGTAGGGGCAACGGACAGACAGGTGATAGGGCCCATTGTTATGCTTTCCCCGGGAGATCTGAAGCAGAGACATCTGATGTTGTTATCACAGGTAATCTTTCGATTTGTGATTGCATGGCTTCTGTATTATTTGATCCTAGATCCACATTTTCATATGTATCTTCCTCATTTGCTACTGGTCTTGATTTACATTGTGATTTGCTTGACATGCCTATTCGTGTCTCTACTCCTGTGGGTGAGTCTGTGATAGTTGAGAAGTTGTATAGGTCTTGTCTTGTGACTTTTGTGGGAAGCAATACTCATGTAGACTTGATTATTCTAGAAATGATTGATTTCGATGTAATTCTGGGTATGACTTGGCTTTCTCCAAATTTTGCAATCTTAGATTGTAATGCTAAAACTGTGACATTGGCCAAGCCTGGGACAGATCCGCTAGTGTGGGAGGGTGACTATACTTCCACCTCAGTTCGTATTATCTCCTTTCTTCATGCCAGGAGAATGGTTAGTAATGGTTGTTTAGCTTTCTTGACACATCTCAATGATGATACTTCCCAAGTACCTTCGATTGAGTCTGTTTCGATAGTCCGTGAGTTTCTGGATGTGTTTCCTGCAGACCTTCTTGGTATGCCACCAAATAGGGATATTGATTTTTGTATTGATCTGGAGCCGGGTACTCGCCCCATTTCCATACCCCCTTATAGGATGGCTCCAGCTGAGTTGAGGGAGTTAAAGGCCCAACTTCAGGAGTTGTTAAGTAAAGGCTTTATTAGGCCAAGTGCATCCCCTTGGGGTGCTTCGATTTTATTTGTGAAGAAGAAGGATGAAAGTTTTCGGATGTGCATAGACTACAGGCAACTGAATAAGGTAACTATTAAGAACAAGTATCCTTTTTCTCGCATTGATGATTTGTTCGATCAGTTACAAAGTGCTCGTACCTTCTCAAAAATCGATTTGAGATCTTGTTATCATCAATTGATAATACGGGCAGCAGATGTGCCAAAGACTGCTTTTAGAACCAGGTATGGGCATTATGAATTCTTAGTAATGTCTTTTGGGCTTACGAATGCCCCTGCTGCTTTTATGAGCCTGATGAACGGGATTTTTAAGCCATATCTGGATCTCTTTGTTATCGTATTTATTGATGATATACTGATATAGTCAAAGAGAAGGAAAGAACATGAGGAGCATTTGAAAATTGTATTGGAATTGTTGAGGGGGAAAAGGCTTTATGCCAAATTCTCCAAGTGTGAGTTTTTGCTAGATTCAGTGTCCTTCTTGGGGTACGTGGTTTCTAAGGATGGGGTGATGGTGGATCCTTCCAAGATTGAAGCAGTGAAGAGTTGGGTAAGACCTACTAATGTTACAGAGGTAAGGAGCTTTGTTGGTTTAGCTAGCTACTACCGTCGATTTGTCAAGGGATTCTCTTCTATTGCTTCCCAACTGAAAAATTTGACTAAGCAGAATGTTCCATTTGTGTGGTCGGAGGAATGTGAAGAAAGCTTCCAGACCTCAAGACCTTGTTGACTACTGCACCCATTCTTACCTTGCCAGTGGAAGGTAAGAATTTCATTGTTTACTGTGATGCATCTTATTCTGGTTTGGGTGCAGTGCTAATGCATGAGAAGAATGTAATTTCTCATGCTTCGAGGCAACTAAAGGTGCATGAACGCAACTATCCGACTCATGATTTGGAGTTGGCTGCACTAGTGTTTGCATTAAAGCAATGGAGACATTTTCTATATGAGGTTAAGTGTGAAGTCTATACAGATCATCGTAGTTTACATTATGTCTTTAATCAGAAAGATTTGAATTTAAGACAGAGGAGGTGGATGGAACTACTGAAGGACTATGATATTACTATCTTGTATCACCCAGGAAAATCTAATGTTGTGGCAGATGCATTAAGTAGAAAGGCAGGGAGCATGGGAAGTCTAGCGCACTTGCAGGTTTCTAGACGCCCATTGGCTAGAGAGGTTTAGACTCTGGCTAATGACTTTATGAGGTTGGATGTACTGGAGAAGGGAGGATTTTTGGCCTGTGTGGAGGCAAGATCTTCCTTTCTTGACAAGATTAAGGGAAAACAGTTTACTGATGAGAAACTGATCCGGATTCGAGATATGGTATTGCGAGGAGAGTCTAAAGAGGCAATAATTGATGAGGAAGGAATTTTGAGAATTAAGTGAAGGGTATGTGTGCCCCGCGTCGATGATTTGATTCAGAGTATTCTTACAGAGGCTCATAGTTCAAGGTATTCTATACATCCTGGTGCAACCAAGATGTATCGTGACCTAAAGCAACATTTCTAGTGGAGTAGGATGAAGTGTGACATTGTTGATTTTGTTGCCCAATGCCCAAATTGTCAACAGGTAAAGTATGAACACCAGAGGTCTAGAGGGACACTTCAGAGAATGCCCATTCCTAAATAGAAGTGGGAGAGAATTGCAATGGATTTTGTAGTTGGTCTTCCAAAGACCTTGGGTAAGTATGACTCCATTTGGATAATTGTTGATAGGTTAACTAAGTCTGCTCACTTCATTCCGGTCAAGATGACTAACAATGCAGAGAAGTTAGCCAAACTCTATATCTCAGAAATCATTCGATTGCATGGATTTCCACTTTCCATCATATCAGATAGAGGTACGCAGTTTACTTCTAAGTTTTGGAGAACATTGCATGATGAATTAGGTACTAGGTTGGATCTTAGTAATGTATTTCACCCTCAGACCGATGGTCAGTCTGACTGAACAATTCAGGTGTTGAAGATATGCTTCGTGCATGTGTGATAGAATTTGATGGTCATTGGGATAACTTATTACCCTTAGCAGAGTTCTCATACAATAATAGCTATTACTCAAGTATTGATATGTCCCCATTTGAGGCACTGTATGGGAGGAGATGTAGGTCTCCCATTGGTTGGTTTGATGCATTGGAGGTGAGACCATGGGGTACCGATCTTTTGAGGGAATCGTTAGATAAAGTAAAATTCATTCAGGAAAAGCTTCTAGCACCTCAGAACAGGCAGAAAGAATATGCAGATCGAAGGGTTAGGGACTTGGATTTTATGGAGGGTGAACAAGTCTTGCTGAAGGTTTCACCCATGAAGGGTGTGATGCGGTTTGGTAAGCGAGGTAAGCTTAGTCCGAGGTATATTGGTCCATTTGAAGTTTTGAAGTGCGTGGGGGAGGTAGCTTATGAATTATCCTTGCCTCCAGGACTGTCAGGAGTGCACCCGGTATTTTATGTGTCTATGCTGAAAAAATACCATGGGGATGGAAACTACATTATTCGCTGGGATTCAGTTCTCCTTGATGAGAATTTGTCTTATGAGGAGGAGCCTGTTGCTATTTTACGTAGAGAGGTCCGCAAGTTGAGATCAAAGGAGATTGCATCTATCAAGGTTCGGTGGAAGAATCGGCCAATTGAAGAGTCCACTTGGGAGATTGAGGCTGATATGCAAGAAAGATATCCACATCTTTTTACAAATTCAGGTACTCTTTCTCGCCCTTGATTTTCTTATTGTAATAGTTCGGGGACGAACGATGGATAAATTGGTATTTATTGTAACGACCTGTTTAGTCAGTTCGAGCAGTAAAACTATTTTTGATAAAAACTGACTGGGTCGACGAATCACACGATGGACCGTCATGGTCACGACGGACCGTGATGGACTCTGTCGTCCCACACTTGTGTAAATTCTTCTGTTGCTCTCCTCATTACCATCGACGACAGGATAGGACGAACCGTCATATGCACAAAGGTCCGTTAAGAGTTTTCGTTCCAAAATACTTCAACTCGAAAATCTGGGTACTGGGATCAACTTCTGAACTTCGCGACGAAAATACAGCACGGACCGTCGAAGATATGACGGACCATCACAAACCTCTTTACTGAATTTGAGTCTATGAACTTTGTGACGGACCTGCAGGACGGCCCGTCATAGATACGACGGACCATCACGAGTTACGTAACCCTGACTTGGTCGGATTTCTGCTAAAAGTTTTAAAGGGGTGTTTTGGACCATTCATGACAAACTTTATGAAATTAGTGGGGTAAGTTTAATAATTTACTTACTTGGGGGGTTAAAGGAGATAACCTTGAAATAAATAATGGGTTACTTTTGTCATAATGAATAATATGATAACTAGGGTAAAAGAAAAAGAATTTGGAGAGGAAAACTAAAAAGAACAGAGAGAGGGAAAACGAGCGAGAAAAGGGAGAAGAGAAGAGGAAAGCAAAGGCATTGGGAAGTAGCTTGTTTGATCACGATTCTTCGGTGGAGGTAGGTTATGGTTTGTTTCTATCTGATAGATAAACTCAAAATAGCGATCGATATGTGTTGGGTAGTATTGTAAAGTCTTCTATATGCTTGATTGTGTGTTTGTATGTTGTGATTGTGGAAATCTTTAATCTTAGCCCTCTCCATTAAGATGATGCCTTGACATAAAGAAGGCTTGATGAACTAAAGTAATGAGATAAATGGATTGGGTGTCACGTTCCGACACGTAGCATTAATGGATCGGGTGTCACGTTTCGACACGTAGCATTAAGGGATCGGGTGTCACGTTCCGACACGTAGAATTAGGAGATCGGAGTGTCACGTTCCGACACAATAATAATGAAGAGAAGTAATTTTGAATTATGTTAATATACTCAAATCCAAAGAACCTAATTCCCAAATGAGTATGGTGTGGAGGCTTGAGTCCTCATAGGTGTGCTTGGTGTTGTTGTCAATGGTTCTTATACTTATTGATTGTCACCTGTTAAGTACTATGGTTAATTTTATATTATTATTCAATATATATTGCTTTCTATTCTAAGTTGGCCGATGATACCTACTCAGTACTTGTTCCTTTTACTGACCCCTACTTGTAATTTTCTTCTTTGTTATTTGTGGAGTGCAGCAAGCGTGCCATCGACTTCGACTCTCCCTCAACTCTAGCTAGTCTCCAGCATATCAAAATTCAGGGTGAGCTATTTTTCTTAGCTCGTGCTGGATTCTCTCCTTCGCGTCTTGATGTCTTGAAGTTCGGACATGGACCATCCTTTTACTTATTTTATCTTCTTAATACTCTTAGATTTAGAAATTCGAGGATAGATGTTCTTGGTGTGATGACTTCCAGATTTTGGGAATAATAAGTATTGAGTTTTAAATGTTATTTAATTGATATTCGTTAATGAGTTTTGAGTCTTCCGCATTATTTTTTTGTTCACTATGGTTGAAATATTGGTAAATGTTGGGGTTTAGATTTGTTGGTTCGCTCACATAGGAGGATAAGTGTGGGGAGGATAAGTGTGGGTGCCACTCGCGGCTCGTTTTGGGTCGTTACATATGATGTGTTGTTGAATAGTGTAAGATTTGACGCATTATCACTTAAATATATTCCGTCCGAAATTTTATTGAGTTCTTTGTACAATCCTTTTCTAACTACTTGTGATCTTACAACAATATATGTCTAGAAAGTCATCCTAAAATAATTTAGCTTAATCGCCAAAATTTAAGGTGAAATTCTCTAAATTTTTTAATGAACTATTATTATTCTTAAAGATATGAATTTATATATATTTAATTTGGTTTACTAATTAAGAAGTCTATAAAAAATAACATTTTTACTATAAAAGTCCAGCTCTATGTGATCTCCTAACAACGTACACTAATAACTTTATCCTAAAATATATTTAATAATAATTACCAAAATTCAAGTTGACATATCTATAAACGTTTAAAAGTCATTCTTATCCTAAAATATCTCAGTAATTATGAAATTGGTATGTCAATTAATAAGTCCACAAAAATTTTTTACTATAAAAGTTGAATGTAACTTTTTTTCACATCCACCATCAAGAAAAATTTATATTTTTAGATAGTATATTCCAAGTCAAGCAAGGTTTCTACTTACTAGTTTTATATTTACAAGATTTTAATGTCCCACTTTATGAATTCACTATTCTAAACTAATTAATATTTTTTTTTGTCAGAAAAATGAATACTTTCATCAACAATGATGAGTTCAACAAGAAAAAAGTGATCTTCATAATGGGGGCCACAGGAATGGGAAAATTCCGTCTCTCCATTGACGTTGCCACCCATTTTCGAGGAGAAATAATCAACTCGGATAAAATGCAAGTTTACAAGGGACTTGAAATTGTTACAAACAAGATCACACACGCTGAGAAACAAGGTGTACGACACTATTTGTTAGGTATATATGTTTATTCTCAAGAATACTTATATCAAATGACTACCTAGATAATTTTATAGTAGTAATTATAGATTCTAGTGAAAAATATACTTTACTATTAAAAAAATATTTCTTTCAATTTTGAGAAAGTTAATTTGATTACATTTTCTTAGGTGAAATTGAACCAGATTCAGACATCACAGCTGAAGATTTTTGTTTGCAATCTGTCGTCTATATAGAAAAAATACAGAAGACTCAACGTGTTCCAATTATTGTTGGAGGGTCAAATTCGTATATTGAAAAACTTGTGGAAGATCTTGTGTTCATGTTCAAATATAAGTATGATAGTTGCTTTATTTGGATTGATGTTGAGCAATCAGTCTTGAACCGTAGAGTTAACATGAGGGTTGATCAAATGGTCAAAGCAAGTAATTTTTGTAATTATTTTATGTATCAATAAAGATATACTATCATGCAGCTAGCTAAAAACTTTTCTTATATAATTTTTTACTTTTGGTTATCAAATATATGTTCTACTAAATAAAACTTTTCTTTAAATTTGTGTCGCATGCAGGGCTAGTGGATGAGGTGAGACAGATTTTCATTCCAGATGCAGATTACACCAAAGGAATCCGACGGTCCATCGGTGTCCCTGAAATGGAAAGATATTTAAGGGAAGAAACAAATATAGACAGAGATGATGAATCAAAGAAGATGATTCTTCAAGCTTCAATTTCAAGTATCAATCGTAATACTCGTATGTTAATTTGTAACCAACTTGACAAGATTCAACGATTAATAAGCGAGAAAATGTGGTCAATGCATCATATAATTGCTACGGACGTTTTCAAAGAAGATAAAGAAGAAGATACAAACGAAGCATGGACGAATACTGTTTTGCAACCATGCCTTGATATTGTGCAGAGATTTCTCAAAAGCAATCATCACAATATTATTATTGAGTGTACATAAACTTTCATTATCGCCATCTTCTGTTTTGGTCTCTTTAATTTTGGACCTATTTTTTACAGTTTGTATCGCATTACAAATATATATGTTTGATATGACCATTATTTCTATATATGTTACTCTTTTTTTTAATAAAATTCTTATGTATAGATGAAATATTTATTTTAAGTTTCGATCCAAGCCCAAGCCCAAGGTCCAAGTCCAAGTCTTCTATATTTAATATATATTAATACAAATACATACGTACATAATTACATGAGATCACTCATAATGTCAAGCTAATAGAGTGATAAAATAATAAATCACCATACATGTTCGGGAAGATTCCATCCTAAAAGGATTTTGAAGAATTGAATTCTTTACTCAATACTTAAAAATGTTACATAGACAAAGAAGATAAAATAGTAAATTTGTAATGTATCGGTAATGAATATATTCTACCTAATTCTATCAAGGTGATTGAAGCTTGATTCAATAAAGTCCTTATCTATTATTGTATGGTGCACATGTTAAGATGAATACTCGTAATTGAAATAGTTATCGATAATTGTTCACTTCCCTCTTATGGAAGTAGACTTAACACTTATGATGTGTTGTTGAATAGTGTAAGATTTGATGAATTATCACTTAAATATATTCCGTCAGAAATTTTATTGAGTTCTTTGTACAATCCTTTTGTAACTACTTGTGATCTCATAACAATATACATCTAGAAACGTCATCCTAAAATAATTTAATCTTAATCGCCAAAATTTAAAATGAAATACTCTAACTTTTTTAATGAACTATTCTTATTCTTAAAGATATGAATTTATATATATATTTAATTTGGTTTACTAATTAAGAAGTCTATAAAAAATAACATTTTTACTATAAAAGTCCAGCTCTATGTGATCTCCTAACAACGTACACTAATAACTTTATCCTAAAATATATTTAATAATAATTACCAAAATTCAAGTTGACATATCTATAAACTTTTAAAAGTCATTCTTATCCTAAAATATATCCGTAATTATGAAAGTGGTATGTCAACTAATAAGTCCACAAAATTATTTTACTATAAAAGCTGAATGTAATTTTTTTTCACATCCACCATCAAGAAAATTTTATATTTTTAGAGAGTATATTCCAAGTCAAGCAAGGTTTTTACTTACTAGTTTTATATTTACAAGATTTTAATGTCTGACTTTATGAATTCACTATTCTAAACTAATTAATATTTTTTTTTGTTAGAAAAAATGAATACTTTCATCAACAATGAAGAGTTCAACAAGAAAAAAGTGATCTTCATAATGGGGGCCACAGGAACGGGAAAATCCCGTCTCTCTGTTGACGTTGCCACCCATTTTCGAGGAGAAATAATCAACTCAGATAAAATGCAAGTTTACAAGCGACTTGAAATTGTTACAAACAAGATCACACACGCTCAGAAACAAGGTGTACGACAGTATTTGTTAGGTATATATGTTTATTCTCAAGAATACTTATATCAAATGACTACCTAGATAATTTTATAGTAGTAATTATAGATTCTAGTGAAAAATATACTTTACTATTAAAAAATTATTTCTTTCAATTTTGAGAAAGTTAATTTGATTACATTTTCTTAGGTGAAATTGAACCTGATTCAGACTTCACTAGCCAGATAGTTCGCAAAATCTGCGAACCATAGGATCAAGTCTTGTGAAGCAGCCAATACATGCTCATCGGGGAAAGTATCATCAATGTCAGTCTTATCCCCTAACTCTCTCATAGCTTCATCCCCTAGACGAGACAAGTGATCGACAACTTGATTTTCAGTTCCTTTTCTATCCATCACTTCAAAGTCAAATTCTTGTAGCAGTAATATCCAACGAATCAACCTAGGTTTCGCATCCTTCTTCGCCATCGAATATCTCAATGCTGAGTGGTCAGTATGCACTATAACTCTAGTACCTAGCAGATAGGAGCAAAATTTCTCAAAATCAAAGACTACTGCAAGAAGTTCTTGCTCGGTTACTGTGTAGTTCTTCTGAGCTTCATTTAGGGTTTTACTAGCATAGTAAATGGGGTGAAGGATTTTGTTTTTTCTCTGTCCCAATACTACACCAAGAGCCACCCCACTAGCATCGCACATCACGTCAAATGGACTGTTCCAATCCGGATAAATAATGATAGGTGCAGACACCAATTTCTCTTTTAGCTCACCGAATGCTTTAAGACAGGATTCATCAAAACAAAATTTACAATCTTTCTCCAGCAGTTTGCACAATGGATGTGCAATCTTTGAAAAGTCTTTGATGAATCTTCGGTAAAAACCTGCATGCCCAAGAAAGCTTCTCACACCTTTCACAGAGATCGGTGGGGGAAGTCTCTCTATTACATCGACTTTAGCTCGATCAACCTCTATGCCCTTTTCAGAATTGTGATGATCCAACACAATACCCTCTTTCACCATGAAATGACACTTTTCCCAGTTTAGTACTAAATTGCAGTCTTCACATCTCTTAAGGACCTCAGATAAATTGGTCAAACACTGCTCGAATGAATCACCAACCACAGAAAAATCATCCATAAAAACATCGATAGTATCCTCCACCATGTCAGAAAATATCGACATCATACATCTCTTAAAGGTGGCGGGTGCATTGCACAGCTCAAACGGCATTTTTCTGAACGCAAAGGTCCCATATGGACAAGTAAGAGTGGTTTTCTCTTGATCTTTTGGTGCAATAGAAATCTGATTATACCCCGAATATCCATCAAGAAAACAGTACCACCCTTTTTCCGGCAAGTCTATCCAACATTTGATCCATGAAGGGCATAGGAAAGTGGTCTTTTTCAGTCCATGAATTTAGTTTGCGGTAATCCATACACACCCTCCATCCAGTAACCGGTCTCATTGGAACAAGTTCATTTTTTTTGTTGGGGACCACAGTCATTCCCCCTTTCTTAGGTACACACTGAACCGGGCATACCCAACTACTATCGGAGATTGGATAGATTACTCCGGCATCCAACCACTTAATGATTTCCTTTTTCACGACCTCTTGCATAGGAGGATTTAAGCGTCTCTGGTGCTCAATACTTGGCTTATGATCAGGCATGAGTTGGATTTTATGAGAGCAAATACCAGGAGGGATCCCAATAATGTCCGCAATAGTCCACCCAATAGCTCTTTTGAAACTTTTTAGTACCTTCACCAAACTCTGAACTTGTTGTTCATCCAGGTCTGATGCAATGATTACCGGCAAAGTGTCACCATTTCCTAAGAAATTATACCTGAGATGAGGTGGGAGAGCTTTTAGTTCTAATTTTGGAGCCTCCTCTATAGATGATTTCGCGGGTGGGGACTCGCGATTCTTCATATCTAGCTCAAATTTCTTCGGTTTAAACCGAACATCACCTCGGTCAAAAGCCGCGACTAATGACTCATACTCTTCAATGCAATCGCTATCAAAGTTCATTATCACTGCCGCTAATGCTTCTACTCCTAGACGTTCTTCTATTTGTGTCTCAGATGTCTAACCCATGTTGTAGGATATAGCAGATACTGATTGGAGCTCACCACCCTACCTCATGTACCTACAAATGTTAAAGGTCACTTCCTCATTGTTCAACCAAAATTTCATCTGCCCCTTTTCCATGTCTACTAAGGCTCTTCCCGTAGCAAGGAATGGCCTCCCAAGAATAATGGGCACTTCAAAATCGACTTCACAATCAAGAATAACAAAATCTGCCAGAAATATGTAATAGGATCACCCAAACCCAACTACTTGTAGCCGCATCGCAGTAGGCTTTTGATTACCCAAACCCAACTTCTTTTAAATCGAGAGGGGCATGAGATTTATGCTTGCCCCCAGATCACATAATGCTTTTGCAAAATGTAATAGCCCAATTGTACAAGGAATAGTAAACGCATCCAGATCTTCTTTCTTTTGAACCAGAGATCTTGTAAAAATAGCACTATAATGATGCATTCTATCATCATCCTCAAAAGTGACCGATCTTTTCTTTGTGACCAAGTCTTTCATAAACTTGGCGTAACCGGACATTTGTTCTAAAGCTTCTACCAAAGGGATATTGATAGAAATTTGCTTCAACATTGTTATAAAATGCCGATATTTACCATCCTCGGTCTTTTTCAATAATCTTTGAGGAAATGGGGGTGATGGCCTAGGCGTGGGAGTTACCTTTTTCGGCACTTCAGCATCTTTTGCGGTGTTATCCTCTAATTCACCATCAACATCTACCACTTTATCAGTATCTTTTGTCACCTTTTTCTCATTGAACGGCATAGGTGGGTTAATGGTTTTCTTGCCACCGCGAGTAGTAATTGTCATACAATGTCCATCATTTTTTAGATTTTGGATAGTGTTGCTAGGAAGAGTGTTCGGTTGCCGTGTGTTCACAGTTGCAGATAATTGGGTCAATTGTAAATCAAGTTGCTTAATCGATATTGCATGTGTATCGACTTTTTGCCCAATACCCGCTAAATCATTCCTCAACTCTTTGTTGTGCTCATCACTAGCATCGAACCTCGTCATCATTTTATGCAACATATCCTCAACTCGCGACATACTAACTTCACCATCCCTAGCAGTAAATTCACGATTTTGAGGAGGAATATAGGGTCCATTCCTGTCATTTCTATTCCCATAGTTACCCCTTTTGAAGTTGTTGTCGCGATTGTAGTTTCCATCTCGGACATAATGACCCTCACGATTGTAGTTACCATAGTTCCGACCTTGGTTCCCTTGACCTTGGCGCCAATTTTCCTGATTAGAGCCTTGGGCACTTGGTCGGAAACCCCCCATCTGTTCATTTACTGCATAGGAATCCTCCTCATAATAACACTCATCGTTTTGTGGCGGTGGTTTCGACAAGTAGTTGACTGCATTTATCTTTTCTACACCCCTAGTGACATGTTTTAGTACCAACCCAAGCTCGGTTCTCATCTGAGCCATATCTTCGCGAATCTCCTCTGTGGCTGGGTTGTGAGTGGACTGCACTGCGAAGGTGTTTCTCCCTGTATCAGACTTCCTAGTACTCCAAGCTTTGTTATTCCAGGAGATTTTCTCTAATTTTTCAGCAATCTCAGCATAAGGACACTCCCCATAAGATCCACCTGCTATAGTGTCCAACACCGCTTTATTGTTGTCATCCTGTCCCCGATAGAAGTATTCCTTCAGTGACTCATCATCTATACGTGATTTGGAACATTTCTCAAGAATGAGGTGAATCTATCCCAAGAACTACTAACTGACTCTCCTGGTAGTGCCACAAAGTTGTTCACTCTGTCTTTGTGGTTTAGTTTCTTGGATACCGGATAGTAGCATGCTACGAAAACATCCCTTAGTTGGTTCCAAGTGAATATTGAGTTGTATGGGAGCTCAGTGAACCATATAGCAGCCTCTCCCGTCAGTGAGAGAGGAAACACTCTGAGCCCTATTACATCTAGATCCAAATCAGGCCTCCGTACACAGCTTTTACACACTACCCTTACCTTAGCTATATGGGCATGTGGATCCTCAGAAGGTAGACCTGAAAACAAACCTTTGGCAATGAGCATTTGCATCATGCTACTAGTTACCACAAAGGTGTGGCCTGTGGGTACAGGAGGCAAGACAAGTGGCCCATCCGAGTCTGCTATGTTATCATAACCTCTGTAGTATGCTTGGGGCCGTGGAACGGGATTTTGTCCCCTCTGTTGGTGTTCACCCGGAGCAGCAGGTAACATCTGACAATGAACATCAACCGGTGCTGGGATGTTCTGGTTCGGATCATCATCATTTATTCCCAAGTTTCAATTCATATTGCGCAGTGTACGCTCTAACTCGTGATCATAGGTAAACAAGGGTTCTCTTCCTCTCCGTGTATTTGGCATACAAGGAGGATAGTTCTGGAAAAAAATCAAAAACAATAAAACAAAGTAAAATCAATAAAATATCAACTAAACTATAGTAATAAGTTCAAGTTACTAAAAGCTATATTCCCCGGCAGCGGCGCCAAAATTTGATACACTCAAACTTACTTCTCAAATAAGAAGTAAAGCGGTCGTGTCGAGTAAATAACCCAACTAGTGAGGGGGGTTTCTATTTCTAAATGAGTGAAAATAACTAACGAACTTGAAAGAGACACTTAACAGCTTTGAATGTTTGATGTTAATCAATTAATCAAAGTAACTAGGGTTTACTGTTCCCCATAGGTTCATAACTTAATAATTCTAACTATAACAATTCTTTCCTAGTATATTGCATGCAAAGTGATAAGTTATGTATTTCTAAATCCTTGGTCCGGCATGGACACCGTCGTCCCATACTTGTGCAATTTCTTCTGCTGCTCTCTTCATTACCCTCGACGGCAAGTATGACACACCGTCATAGGCATAACGGTCCATCGAGGTTCTTCATTCCAAAACACTTCAACTCTTGGAATCTGGGTACTGGGATTACTTCTCTGAACTTCATGACGAACCTGTAGGACGGACCGTCACAAGCTGTGTAACCCCACACTTGGTCAGACTTTCTCATCTTCCTTCAGCAGCTGCACTACACTGCCACCTACAGACCATCACAAGAACGACGGACCATCATAAGCTCTGTATGTGGTCTTTTCTGCATTTCTTCGCTTAAAATCTCCGCATTCATCTTTGGATAGATTTCCTGCAAAACAAAGAGAAACTTATATAAAAATCAGCACAAAAAGGCTTTTGGACATACTAAACTTAAGGAAAAAGTAATAATAACACCGTGAAACCACGGTATATCAGTATGTTAATTTGTAACCAACATGACAAGATTCAACGATTAATAAGCGAGAAAATGTTGTCAGTGCATCATATAATTGCTACGGACATTTTCAAAGAAGATAAAGAAGAATATATTGACGAAGCATGGACGAATACTGTTTTTCAACCATGCCTTGATATTGTGAAGAAATTTGTCAAAAGCGATCATCACAATATTATTATTGAGTATACATATTTCATTATCGCCATCTTCTGCTTTGGTCTCTTTTATTTTGGACCTATTTTGTACAGTTTGTATCGCATTACAAATATATATGTTTGATATGACCATTTTTTTTATATATGTTACTCTTGTCTGTAATAAAGTTCTTATGTATAGATGAAATATTTATTTTAAGTTTTGATCCAAGCCCAAGTCCAAGGTTCAAGTCAAAGTCTTCTATATTTAATATATATTAATACAAATACGTACGTACATAGTTACATGAGATCACTCATAATGTCAAGCTAATAGAGTGATAAAATAACAAATAACCATAAATGTTCGGGAAGATTCCACCCTAAAAGGATTTTGAAGAATAGAATTCTTTACTCAATACTTAAAAATGTTACATAGACAAAGAAGATAAAATAGTAAATTTGTAATCTATCGGTAATGAATACATTCTACCTAATTCTATCACGATGATTGAAGCTTGATTCAATAAAGTCCTGATCTATTATTATATGGTGCAGAATTTGATATAAATACTCGTAATTGAAATAGTTATCTATAATTGTTTACTTCCCTCTTATGGAAATAGACTTAACACTTATGATGTGTTGTTGAATAGTGTAAGATTTGACGCATTATCACTTAAATATATTCCGTTAGAAATATTATTGAGTTCTTTGTACAATCCTTTTGTAACTACTTGTGATCTCATAACAATATACATCTAGAAACGTCATCCTAAAATAATTTATGCTTAATCGCAAAAATTTAAGGTGAAATACTCTAAATTTTTTAATAAACTATTCTTATTCTTAACGATATGAATTTATATATATTTAATTTTATTTACTAATTAATAAGTCCATAAAAAATATTTTTTTAAGATAAAAGCCCAGCTCTATGTGATCTCCTAACAACAACACTAATAACTATATTCTAAAATACATTTAATAATAATTACCAAAATTGAAGTTGACATATCTATAAACTTTTAAAAGTCATTCTTATCCTAGAATATATCAGTAATTATGAAATTGGTATTTCAATTAATAAGTCCACAAAAAGATTTTACTATAAAAGCTTAATGTAATTTTTTTATTTTTTAACATCCACCATCAAGAAAATTTTATATTTCTAGATAGTATATTCCAAGTCAAGCAAGGTTTCTACTTACTAGTTTTATATTTACAAGACTTTTAATGTCTGACTTTATGAATTCACTATTCTAAACTAATTAATATTTTTTTGGTAGATAAAATGAACACTTTCATCAACAATGAAGAGTTCAACAAGAAAAAAGTGATCTTCATAATGAGGGCCACAGGAATGGGAATATCCCGTCTCTCTGTTGACGTTGCCACCAATTTTCGAGGAGAAATAATCAACTCGGATAAACAAGGTGTAGGGCACTATTTGTTAAGTATATATGTTTATTCTCAAGAATACTTATATCAAATGACTACCTAGATAATTTTATAGTAGTAATAATAGATTCTAGTGAAAATATACTTTACTATTAGAAAATTATTTCTTTAATTCTGAGAAAGTTAATTTGATCACATTTTTAGGTGAAATTGAACCAGATTTAGACTTCACAGCTGAGGATTTTTGTTTGCAAGCTGTCGTCTACATAGAAAAAATATAGAAGACTCAACGTGTTCCAATAATTGTTGGAGGGTCAAATTCGTATATTGAAAAACTTGGGGAAGATGTTGTGTTCATGTTTAAATATAAGTATGATAGTTGCTTTATTTGGATTGATGTTGAGCAATCAATCTTGAACCATAGAGTTGACATGAGGGTTGATCAAATGGTCAAAGCAGTATTTTTTGTAAATATTTTATGTATCAATCAAGATATACTATCGTGCAAATAGCTAAAAACTTGTGGTTATCAAATCTATGTTCTACTAAATAAAACTCTTCTTTAAATTTGTGTTGCATGCAAGGCTAGATCATGAGGTACGACAAATTTTCAATCTAGATGCAGATTACACCAAAGGAATCCGACAGTCCATCGGAGTCTCTGAAATGGACAAATATTTAAGGGAAGAAGCAAATATAGACGGAGATGATGAATCAAAGCAGATGATTCTTCAATCTTCAATTTCAAGTATCAAGCGTAATACTCGTATGTTAATATTTAACCAACTTGACAAGATTGATGGATTAATAAGTGAGAAAATGTGGTAAGTGCATCATATTATTACTACAGACGTTTTCAAAGAAGTAGAGAAGAAGATCTTCACGAAGCATGGACGATTACTGTTTTGCAACTATGCCTAGATATTGTGAAGAGATTTCTCAAAAACGATCATCACAATATTATTATTGAGTGTACATAAATTTCATTATCGCCATCTTCTATTTTGGTCTCTTTTATTTTGGACCTATTTTGTACAGTTTGTATCGCACTACAAATATATATGTATGATATGACCATTACTTCTATATATGTTACTCTTGTCTGTAAAAAAATTATAATCTATAGATGAAATATTTATTTTAAGTTTTGATCCAAGCCAAAGCCCCAAGTCCAAGTCCAAGTATTCTATATTTAATATTATATTAATACAAATATGTACGTTCACAGTTACATGAGATCACTCATAATGTCAATCTAATAGAGTGATAAAATAATAAATCAACATAAATGTACGGCAATATTACACCCTAAAAGGATTTTGAAGAATAGAATTGTTAACTCAATACTTAAAAATGTTATATAGACAAAGAAGATAAAAAAGTAAATTTGTAATCTATCGGTTGTAACGACCTGTTTAGTCGTTTTGAGCAGAAGATTTTATGTCTGGAAAAACTGGCTGAGACGAAGGATCTCACGACGGACCATCATGGGCACGACGGACCGTCGAGGGGATCTCGTTCCAAAACACTTAGATTTATGAAATTTGGGTACTGAAATCAACTCTCTGAACTTCGTGACGGAATGGTAGGACGGACCGTCACAGGCGTGACGCGCCGCCACAGATCCTTTAGTGAAATTTAGTCTCTGAACTTTGTGACGGAAGATGCAGGACAGACCGTCGCAGGCACGATGGGCCGTCACAGACTGCGTAATCCCAAGCTGGGTCGAATATCTGTTAAATGTTTTAAGGGGCGTGTTGGACTATTCCTGCTTATAATTATAAAGTTAGTGGTTTAATGTTAATTTAATTACTTGGGGGTTAAAAGAGAGAACCTTGAAACAAGTAGTGGGGTATTTTATCATCTTTTATACTTAATTATATGCTAATTAGGGTAAAAGAAAGAGGGTTGAATAAGAAAAATAGAAAGACAGAGAGAGGGAGAAGAACGATCGAGAGAGAGGAGAAACGAAGAGGAAAGCAAAGCTTTGGGGAATTTGCTTGCTTGATCACTATTCTTCGGTGGAGGTAGGTTATGGTTGTTATGCTATTTCATAGTAAACTCCTAATAGCGAATGATATGTATTGGATAGTATTGTAAACCCTTCTATATGCTTAATTGTGTGTTTGCATGATGTGATGATATAATGGCGATAAAATAAGCATGATGAAGCTATTGAATCCTAAATCTTGAAAACCTCTTGTTAATGATGATGCCTTGGTATAAAAGAAAGCTTGATGAACTAAAAGAATGAGGTTAGGGGATCGGGTGTCACGAACCCACACGTAGTATTAGGGGATCGGGTGTCACGAACCGACACGTAGTATTAGGGGATCGGGTGTCACGAATCGACACGTAGTAGTAGGGGATCGGGTGTCACGAACCGACATGTAGTATTAGGGGATCGGGTGTCACGAACCGACACGTAGTATTAGGGGATCGAGTGTCAGGAACCGACACGTAGTATTAGGGGATCGGAGTGTCACGTTCCGACACAAGAGGAATAAAGAGAATGAATCTTGAATTATCTTAATATACTCAAAGTTTAATAAACCTATTTCCCTAATAAGTATGGTATGGAGGCTTGAGTCCTCATGGGTGTACTTGGCGTTATTATCAATGATTCTTGTACTTGTTGTTGCTACCTGTTGAGTATTGTAGTTGATTTTATGATATTATCTGATATATATTGTTTTCTATTTTGAGTTGACCGATGATATCTACTCAGTACTTGTGTTTCGTACTGACCCCTACTTGTAATTGTTTTTTTGTTATTTGTGGAGTGCAGCAAACGTACCGTTGTCTTCAACTCAACCGCAACTCTAGCCACTCTTCATTACACCGGATTTCAGGGTGAGCTAACGCTTCGAGCTTGGACTGGATCTTCTTCTTCATGTCTTGATGCCTTGAAGTTCCGGCATGGACTAGCTTTTTATTTATTCTAGCTTTCTAGATACTCTTAGAATTAGTTATTTTAGGATAGATGTTCTTGTGATGATGACTTCCAGATTTTGGGGATAATAATAAGTGTTTGAGTTTTAGAAGTTATTAATCTGTTTTTGTTAATGAGTTTTAAGTCTTCCGCATTGTATTCTGTTTATTATGGTTAAAATATTGGGGTTTTAAATGGTTGGTTCGCTCACATAGGAGGATAAATGTGAGTGCCACTCACAGCCCATTTTGGGTCGTGACAAACTTGGTATCAGAGCATTAGGTTCGTTGGTCTAATCACACAAGAAAGAGTCTAGTAGAGTCTTAAGGAACGGTAGGGGGACGCCTTTACTTTTCTTTGAGAGGCTATAAGACTTTAGGAAAATTCCATTCCTTCTTTCTTCTTTCGTGCTATTACTTGGATCCAATTGGTATCTAGGTGATACAAATTGGTATCTGACCATCTTCACTCTATTTCGCAGATGGTTAGAACTAGAGCAACAACTGCGCCAACACCAACACCGACAAGACAAGATGCGTCTGAGCCAGCCACTAGGGCTGTAGCTCGAGGAGAAGTAGTGGCAAGAAGTCGTGGAAGAGGTCGTGGGAGGACGTCCTCTAGAGGAAGAGGACAAACACCTGGCCCATCTAGTACTAGGGCGATGACTCCTCCACCGACTGAGGAAGTAGTAAGAGAGGGGGAGGAAGGGGAAAATGAGAAAGTGCAGAATGAGAAATTACCACCCCAACCTACCCCAGATATGATCAATCAGGTTCTTACTTATATTAGCGGGTTATCTGATCAAGGCCAGACGCCTCCAATGTTTTCTGCACCAGTACCTCAGGTTCTGGAGGTACAAAATGTGGCTACTGTGGCTCCCCGCATGGATGCCTCATTTGAAATAGGCTCGTTTCCTTGGTTGACTACAGGGCCTATAATGACAAGTGATCAGCATGAACTTTTCAGTAAGATCTTGAAATTGAAACCCCCAGTCTTCAAGGGTGCTGAATCTGAGGATGCCTATGATTTTCTGGTTGATTGTCATGAGCTACTACACAAGATGGGTATAGTAGAACGACTTGGCGTTGAGTTTGTGACTTATCAGTTTCAAGGGAACGCCAAAATGTGGTGGCGGTCACATGTTGAGTGTCAACCAACAGAGGCACCACCTATGACTTGGGCATCATTCTCTAGTTTATTTATGGAGAAGTATATACCCCGTACTTTGAGGGACAGGAGGAGATATGAGTTTCTAAGCCTAGAGCAAGGCAGGATGTCGGTTACTGCTTACGAGGCTAAGTTTCGTGCACTCTCCAGATATGCCACCCAACTTTGCTTCAGTCCACAAGAGCTGATTCACCATTTTGTGAAGGGGTTGGGGTCAGATTTGCGGATTTCAGCCTTATAGGTAGCTGCTACAGCAAAATGCTTTCACGAAGTGGTAGACTTTGTGATAGAGGTGGAGGGAGTGAAGCCAGATGACTTCACCATGGCATCAGCAACTAAGAAGTTTTGTAAGGGAGGAGAGTTTAATGGTTCTTACTCCAGAGGGGAGAGTTCCGGAGGTTATCCAGCCCGACCTATTCAGTCTTCACTACAGACCGTAGCTGGGGGTCCACCACAGACCGGTCAACAATTCTCTGAGTTTGGAGGTTATCCCCAGACTCTGTCGTTCTCACAGAGACTTATGCTTGAATACAGAGAATGTTGTGGATGTGGAGATACTGGACATATTAGGAGGAATTGTCCAAAACAGAGTTACAGACCCCCAATGATTAGAGGTAGAGGTGGTCATGGAAGAGGCCGTTATTCGGGAGGACGTGGTGGCCGAGGTAATGGTGGTCATCAAAACGACCGGGGTGATGGGAAAATTGGGACTTCTGCAGCACAACATGGTAAGGGCAACGGGCAGACAGGTGATAGAGCCCATTGTTATGCTTTCCCTGGGAGAGCTGAAGCGGAGACATCTGATGCTGTCATCACAGGTAATCTTTTGGTTTGTGATTGCATGGCTTCTGTATTGTTTGATCTTGGATCCAAATTTTCTTATGTATCTTCCTCATTTGCTAATGGTCTTAATTTACATTATGAATTGCTTGACATGCCTATTCGTGTTTCTACTCCGGTGGGTGAGTCTGTTATAGTTGAAAAGGTGTATAGGTCTTGTCTTGTGACTTTTGTGGGGAGCAATACTCATGTAGACTTGGTTATCTTAGAAATGGTTGACTTCGATGTAATTCTGGGTATGACTTGGCTTTCTCCAAATTTTGCAATCTTGGATTGTAATGTTAAAACTGTGACGTTAGCCAAGCCTGGGACAGATTTGTTAGTGTGGGAGGGATACTACACTTCAAATCCAGTTCGTATCGTCTCCTTTACTCGTGCTAAGAGAATGGTTAGTAAGGGTTTTTTAGCTTTCTTGGCACACCTCAGGGATGATACTACCTAAGTACCTTTAATTGAGTCGGTTTCGATAGTCCGTGAGTTTTTGGATGTGTTTCCTGCAGACCTTCCTGGTATGCCACCGGATAGAGATATTGACTTCTGCATCGATCTTGAACCGGGTACTCGCCCCATTTCTATACCCCCTTATAGAATGGCTCCCGCTGAGTTAAGGGAGTTAAAGGCCCAACTTCAAGAGTTGTTGATCAAAGGCTTCATTAGACCAAGTGCATCCCCTTGGGGTGCTCCTATTTTGTTTGTGAAGAAGAAGGATGGAAGTTTTCGAATGTGCATAGACTACAGACAACTGAATAAGGTAACGGTTAAGAACAAGTATCCTCTTCCTCACATTGATGATTTGTTCGATTAGTTACAAGGTTCTTGTACCTTCTCAAAAATCGACTTGAGATTTGGTTATCATCAATTGAAAATACGGGCAGCAGATGTGCCCAAGACTGCTTTTCGGACCAGGTATGGGCATTATGAGTTCTTAGTAATGTCTTTTGGGCTTACGAATGCCCCTGCTGCTTTCATGAGCTTGATGAATGGGATTTTTAAGCCATATCTGGATCTCTTTGTCATTGTATTCATTGATGATATACTGGTATACTCAAAGAGCAAATTCTCTAAGTGTGAGTTTTGGCTAGATTCAGTGTCCTTCTTAGGGCACGTAGTTTCTAAGGATGGAGTGATGGTGGATCCATCTAAGATTGAAACAGTGAGGAATTGGGTAAGACCTACTAATGTGTCAGAAGTAAGGAGCTTTGTTGGTCTAGCTAGCTACTACCGCCGATTTTTCAAGGGGTTCTCTTCTATTGCTTCCCAATTGAAAAGCTTGACTAAGCAGAATGTTCCATTTGTATGGTCGGACGAGTGCGAAGAAAGATTTCAGAAACTCAAGACTTTGTTGACTACTGCACCCATTCTCACCTTGCCAGTGGAAGGTAAGAACTTCATTGTTTATTGTGATGCATCTTATTCGGGTTTGGGTGCAGTGCTAATGCAAGAGAAGAACGTAATTGCTTATGCTTCAAGACAATTAAAGATACACAAACGCAATTACCCGACCCATGATTTAGAGTTGGCCGCGGTAGTATTTGCATTAAAGCAATGGAGGCACTATCTATATGGGGTTAAGTGTGAAGTCTATACGGATCATTGTAGCCTACAGTATGTGTTTACTCAGAAGGATTTGAACTTGAGACAGAGGAGATGGATGGAATTACTGAAGGACTACGATATCACTATCTTGTATCATCCGGGAAAAGCTAATGTTGTGGCAGATGCTTTAAGTAGAAAGGCAGGGAGCATGGGAAGTCTAGCCCACTTGCAAGTTTCAAGTCGCCCATTGGCTAGAGAGGTCCAAATTCTGGCTAATGACTTAATGAGGCTAGAAATAAATGAGAAGGGTAAAGCAGTTTAATGATGAGAAGCTGATTTGGATTTGAGATAAGGTGTTGCGATGAGAGGCTAAAGAAGCAAAAATCGATGAGGAAGGTGTTTTGAGAATTAAGGGAAGGGTATGTGTACCCCGCGTCGATGATTTGATTCACACTATTCTTACAGAGGCTCATAGCTCAAGGTATTCTATACATCCGGGTGCAACCAAGATGTATCGTGATCTAAAGCAATATTTTTGGTGGAGTAGGATGAAGCGTGACATTGTTGAGTTTGTTGCTCAATGCCCGAATTGTCAGTAAGTAAAGTATGAACACCAGAGGCCCGGAGGAACACTTCAGAGAATGCCCATTCCCGAATAGAAGTGGGAGAGAATTGCAATGGACTTCGTGGTTGGTCTTCCAAAGACAATGGGTAAGTATGACTCCATTTGGGTGATTGTTGATAGGTTAACTAAGTCTGCTCACTTAATTCCGGTCAAGGTGACCTACAATGCAGAGAAGTTAGCAAAACTTTACATCTCAAAGATTGTTCGATTGCATGGAGTTCCACTTTCTATCATATCAGATAGAGGTACGCAGTTTACTTCTAAGTTCGGGAAAACATTGCATGCTGAATTGGGTACTAGGTTGGATCTTAGTACCGCATTTCACCCTCAGACTGATGGTCAGTCTGAGCGAACGATACAAGTGTTGGAGGATATGTTTCGTGCATGTGTGATAGAATTTGGAGGTCATTGGGATAACTTCTTACCCTTAGTAGAGTTCTCATACAACAATAGCTATCACTCAAGTATTGACATGGCCCCATTTGAGGCACTGTATGGGAGAAGATGTAGGTCTCCCATTGGGTGGTTTGATGCATTTGAATTTAGACCGTGGGGTACTGATCTTCTGAGAGAATCGTTAGATAAAGTGAAATACATTCAAGAAAAGCTTTTAGCGGCTCAAAGTAGACAAAAAGAATATGCAAATCGAAAGGTTAGGGACTTGGAGTTAATGGAGGGTGAGCAAGTCTTGCTAATTAGGGTTAAAAGAGAGAACCTTGAAACAAGTAGTGGGGTATTTTATCATCTTTTATACTTAATTATATACTAATTAGGGTAAAATAAAGAGGGTTGAATAAGAAAAATAGAAAGAACAGAGAGAGGGAGAAGAACGATCGAGAGAGAGGAGAAACGAAGAGGAAAACAAAGCTTTGGGGAATTTGCTTGCTTGATCACTATTCTTCGGTAGAGGTAGGTTATGGTTTTTATGCTATTTCATAGTAAACTCTTAATAGCGAATGATATGTATTGGGTAGTATTGTAAGCCCTTCTATATGCTTAATTGTGTGTTTGCATGATGTGATGATATAATGGCGATAAAATAAGCATGATGAAGAGCTATTGAATCCTAAATCTTGAAAACCTCTTGTTAATGATGATGCCTTGGTATAAAAGAAGGCTTGATGAACTAAAAGAATGAGGTTAGGGGATCGGGTGTCACGAACCCACACGTAGTATTAGGGGATCGTGTGTCACGAAACGACACGTAGTATTAGGGGATCGGGTGTCACAAACCGACACGTAGTAGTAGGGGATCGGGTGTCACGAACCGACACATAGTATTAGGGGATCGGGTGACACGAACCGACACGTAGTATTAGGGGATCGGGTGTCATGAACTGACACGTAGTATTAGGGGATCGGAGTGTCACGTTCCGACACAAGAGGAATAAAGAGAATGAATCTTGAATTATCTTAATATACTCAAAGTTTAATGAACCTATTTCCCAAATGAGTATGGTATGGAGGCTTGAGTCCTCATGGGTGTACTTGGCGTTATTATCAATGATTCTTGTACTTATTGTTGCTACCTGTTGAGTATTGTAGTTAATTTTATGATATTATCTGATATATACTGTTTTCTATTTTGAGTTGACCGATGATATCTACTCAGTACTCGTGTTTCGTACTGACCCCTACTTGTAATTGTTTTTCTTTGTTATTTGTGGAGTGCAGCAAACGTACCGTTGTCTTCAACTCAACCGCAACTCTAGCCACTCTTCATTACACCGGATTTCAGGGTGAGCTAACGCTTCTAGCTTGGACTGGATCTTCTTCTTCATGTCTTGATGCCTTGAAGTTCCGGCATGGACTAGCTTTTTATTTATTCTAGCTTTCTAGATACTCTTAGAATTAGTAATTTGAGTATAGATGTTCTTGTGATGATGACTTCCAGATTTTTGGGATAATAATAAGTGTTTGAGTTTTAGAAGTTATTAATCTATTTTTGTTAATGAGTTTTAAGTCTTCCGCATTGTATTCTGTTTATTATGGTTAAAATGTTGGGGTTTAGATTGGTTGGCTCGCTCACATAGGAGGATAAATGTGAGTGCCACTCACGGCCCGTTTTGGGTCGTGACATCGGTAATGAATATATTCTACCTGATTCTATCATGGTGATTAAAGCTTGATTCAATAAAGTACTTATCTATTATTTTATGGTTCACAAGTTAATATAAATACTCGTAATTGAAACAATTATCGATAATTGTTCACTTCCCTCTTATGGAATTAGACTTAACACTTATGATGTGTTGTTGAATAGTGTAAGATTTGACGCATTATCACATAAATATATACCGACAGAAATATTATTGAGTTCTTTGTACAATCCTTTTGTAACTACTTGTGATCTCATAACAATATACATCTAGAATTGTCATCCTAAAATAATCTAAGCTTAATCGCCAAAATTTACGGTGACATATCTCTAAATTTTTTAATGAACTATTTTGATTCTAAAAGATATGAATTTATATATATTTAATTTGGTTTACTAATTAATAAGTCTATATAAAATCACATTTTTACTATAAAAGTCCATATCTATGTGATCTCCTAACAACGTACACTAATAAACTAATTTATTTTTTTTGTGTGTATATAAAATGAATACTTTCATCAACAATGAAGATTTCAACAAGAAGAAAGTGATCTTCATAATGTGGGTCACAGGAACGGGAAAATCCCGTCTCCCTATTGACCTTGCCACCCATTTTCGAGGAGAAATAATCAACTCAGATAAAATGCAAGTTTACAAGAGACTTCAAATTGTTACAAACAAGATCACACACACTAAAAAACTAGGTGTACGACACTATTTGTTAGGTATATATGTTTAGTCTAAAAAATACTTATATCAAATGACTACCTAGATAATTTTATAGTAGTAATTATAGAAACGTCATCCTAAAATAATTCAAGCTTAATCGCCAAAATTTAAGGTAACAAATCTCTAAAAAAATTTAATGAACTATTCTTATACTAAAAGATATGAATTTACATATATTCAATTTTGTTTACTAATTAATAAGTCTATAAAATATATTTAATAATAATTACCAAAATTCAAGTTGACATTTCTACAAACTTTTAAAAGTCATTCTTATCCTAAAATATATCAGTAATTATGAAATTGGTATGTCAACTCATAAGTCCTCAAAAAGATTTTACTATAAAAGCTTAATGTAATTTTTTTTTAACATCCACCATCAAGAAAATATTATATTTTTAGATACTCGAATGTTAATTTGTAACCAACTTGACAAGATTCAACGATTAATAAGCGATAAAATGTGATCAGTGCATCATATTATTGCTATGAACGTTTTCAAAGAAGATAGAGAAGAAGATCTTGACGAAGCATGGACGAATACTGTTTTGCAACCATGTCTAGATAATGTGAAGAGATTTTTAAAAAACGATCATGTAACGACCAAGTTCGGTCATTTTGAGCACTAGAACTTTTTATGTCAGAAAATAATTTTCGATAGATTCTAATTGATTTTTTGGACTAATCATAATTATAATTATGAAATTAGGGGGGTAGTTTTAATAATTAAGTTAGTAGGTGGTTAAAGGAGATAATAATAAAATAAATAAGGGGTAACTTTTACCCCATTATAATATTAAGGTATACAATTAGGGTGATAACTTATGTGTAGAAAGGAGGAAAAACAAAAGAGAAGGGAGGCGCGCGAATTGTCAAAGCAAATTCACGAAGGGAGTTCAGGTGACCTTTTTCTTTTACTTTTCGTAATTAGATTAATGGAATGTTTATTCTTTCTGGGTTAATGTAGTAGCGGTGGCTATGAAAATTATCATGTGTGTGATCTTGTATATTACAAATCAATTATGTTATGTTGGAAATTCTGTCAACAAAATATATGTATAGAATACTTATTAAAGTCTATTGAAATCATGGTGAGTTGAGGACTTAAAATATTATTATAAGGTGAATTAATTAGGAAGAGAGAAAACATACGTGTTTGATAATGAAGAATGACGGCTCTGCCTTCAGGTAATGTTTCGATAATTCTGATTAAATATTTTTTATGTACGCTTGTTGCTTAGTAAAATGGTTAATGTTTGTTTTATGGATACTATTACTACATTGGTGTGGATTGAAAAGAGATTCGAGTATAAAATTTCTCATGGATGGTGTGAATATGAATAACTTGATGGATAATTGTCTTCTGTTAATAGCCAGTAACTTTAATGGGTTGGACTTGGAAGAAATTTGTCGGAGTGATTGTTAAGGTGTGAATGTTAATCAAATTATCAAAATTTATGTCAAGATTATAAGAAATAGCAGTGATGTGAATTAATTGTAATCAGTAATTTGTATAGATATACTTTGATACTAGTAAGTTGTATCAAAGTGAAATTGTTCTCAAATTGAGGTGGCAACAAAAGTGACTGCCACTTTTGTTTTTTTGATGTCAATTCAATCATAAAACATCACCAACTGAATTAGGGGAAGATTATTGTACAATTGTAATGTGATGATTGGAGGAAAGTAAAATAATATAGTGACTTAGATGACAAAGATGATTTTGTGATTAACAATAGTGGACTATAATTAACTTATATTAATCTGGGGTTATTTTCTTTTGCTCTATAAATTATATCTTCATATATTGAGATAGGTAATTCAATATTATGTGTATCGAATTATTTCAATCCCATTATAGTTATGCTAATGGGAGAAATTTGGACTTATATTTAGGTTTGAACTTTAGCAATTGATTATTGATTTAGGTGAATTTTTGGGTCTAGGATAAACGTATAGTAATAACCTGGGGGTTTGTAGAATCATTAACTTACAAATGGTGCATATATACTTGATAGATTGGAAAGGTTCAGAGGCATTACGGAAGGGAAAAGCGTTGGAGAATTAGTTACTTGACTTCAGTTCTTCGATGGAGGTCGGTTATGGTTTATTTATATTTGATAGATAAACTCTAAATAACGATTAATATGTATTGAGTGATATTGTAAAGTCTCCTATGTACTTGATTGTGGTTGTATGTTTTGATTGTGTGGTTTGTGGTTGGCCTAAAATTATGAGACTGTTGAATTTCTAATCCTGAACCCTCTCTATTAAAATGACGCCTTCAATAAAGAATGCTTGATGAAATAAAATAATGAGATAATTGGATCGGAGTGTCACGTTCCGACACGGTATTATTGGATTGGAGTATCACATTCCGACACGGTATTATTTGATTAGAGTGTCACGTTCTGACACGATATATGGAATTGGAGTGTCACGTTCCGACACAATAACATTAAAGGAAAGGAATCCTGAAGTAACTTAATATACTTAATCTCAAAGTACTTATTTTCCAAATGAGTATGGTGTGTAGGCATGAGTCCTCATAGGTGTGCTTGATGTTGTGATTGATGGTGTACCTATTATGGTGTTGTTGTCAATGGTTCATGTATTTGTTGCTTGCCACCTATTAAGTATTGTAGTTGATTTTATATTATTATTCAATATAAATTGATTTCTATTTTGAGTTGACCGATGATACCTACTCAGTATGTGTTCCTTGTACTGACCCCTACTTGTATTTTCTTTTCTGTTCTTTTGTGGAGTGCAGCAAGTGTACCATCGACTTCTACTCGCCCTCAGCTCTAGCCAGTCTCCAGCACATCAGATTTCAGGGTGAGCTATTAATTCTAGCTCGTGCTGGATTTTCTCATTCACGTCTTGATGTATTTGAATTTCGGACATGGACCATCTTTTTGCTTATTTTGGATCTTAAACACTCTTAGACTTGGTAATTTGAAAAAAGATGTCCTTGACGTGATAACTATCAGATTTTGGGATGATAAGTATTAAACTTTAGAAACTTATTTAAATTGGTTGCTTAATAAGTTTTGGAGCTTCCACATTATTTATATTTTTTATAGTTGAACTATTAGTATATGTTGGGGTTTAGATGTGTTGGTTCGCCCACCTAAGGAGGTAAGTGTGGATTCCACTCACGACTCTTTTTGGTTTATGACAAACTTGGTATAAGAGCGTTAAGTTCAATGATCTCATCACACAAGGAAAAATCTAGTAGAGTCTTGCGGAATGGTATTGGTTCGCCTTTACTTTTCTTGGAGAGGCTATAAGACTTTAGGAAAACTTCATTCCTTCTCTCCTTCGTGCTATTACTTGGATCCAATTGGTATCTAGGTGATATAAGTTGGTATCTGACCTTCTCACTCTATTTTGCAGATGGTTAGAACTAGAGCAACAACTGTGTCAACACCAACACCGATAATACAAGGTGCATCTGAGCCAACCATTGGGGCTGTAACTCAAGGAGGAGCA
The DNA here is from genome assembly GCF_036512215.1 of Solanum lycopersicum. Lineage (NCBI taxonomy): Eukaryota > Viridiplantae > Streptophyta > Magnoliopsida > Solanales > Solanaceae > Solanum > Solanum lycopersicum. The sequence goes on from NC_090810.1 coordinate 10,561,305, forward strand.
GTGACAAGAGGTCATGGTAGAGGTCGCAAAAGGATGCCCACTAGAGGCAGAGGACAAACATCTGGTCCAGCTAGGAATAGAGTAGTGGCTGCTCCACTGACTGGTCAGGTAGTGAGAGAGGGTGAAGAAGGGGAAAATGAGAAGATTCAGGATAAGGAAGTACCACCCTAGCCTACCCCTGAGATGATTAATCAGGTTCTTACTTATCTTAGCGGGTTATCTCATCAGGGAAAGACACCTCCAGTGTTCTTTGCACCAGCACCTCAGGTTCAGGGAGTACAACATGCAGCTGTTGTGGCTCCCTACATGGATGGATCATTGGAAGTAGGCATGTTTCCTCGATTGACTAAATAAGTTCTATAATGACAAGTGATAAGCATGACCTTTTCATTAGGTTCTTAAAGTTGAAACTTCCAATCTTCAAAGGTGCTGAATCTGAAGATGCCTATGATTTTCTTGTTGATTGTCATGAGCTGCTTCATAAGATGGACTTTTTTCAATTTTAAAAGGATTTATAATCTAATTTATCTTAATTAAATACTGCATTCATAACTCCGATTTTAAGTTAAATTTAATATTTGTAAAAAAAAAATTATAAAATCTAATACAACATAATTCTCCTTATTTTTGCATTATGTTATTGTTAGAAAGACTATCCTTGTTAAAATAAAATATGTCTTACTAATTATATCCTTTTTGGTAATTAATTCAATTCCCATTTCCTTTTTGATTATTTATTCAGAATCCCCAAAATAATGTTTCAAAAATCAACTTCTCCTATCACTATGATAACTCTATTAGGTCTCTATAAATTTAACAATATAAATAAAGAAAGAAAATCAATCGATTCATACTACACAAAGAGTTTTTTATATTAAAGAAATCTCTCTTGTCATATAGAAGTGTCAGGAGCTTTAAAAATATTTTTTAAGATTTTATTTTTATTCATATATCATTTTTTTTAAATGAAAGAAATAATTATATTTTTTTAATATGTTACTTATTTGGGAGCATTAGAAATTTTATTTGTGAATAATAATAATAATAATAATAATAATAATAATTTGATGTAAAATTAGTATTTTATTCCTTAAATTTAAAATACGGCATTTATCCTTAAAAAATAAAATTTGTTACATTTGAATTCATACTATAACTATATACAAGTTTGCAACAGGAAAATACATGTAGATAAAGTTCGTTATATCGCTAATGATTGATATTGTTCAAGCTTGGGGTCGTGACGAATTCCTTTCACAAATAAGGCCATATATATGTTGTTGTAACGACCCATTCAGTCATTTTGAGTACTAGAGCTTTTTATTTCATAAAATATTTTTCGATAGATTCTAAAGAAATAATTTAGATTATTCGTAACTTTAACTATATAAGTGATGGGGTTAATTTAATAATTTATTTAGTTAATTGTTAAAGAAAATAACATTAAAATTTATAGTGTGCTACTTTTATTATATTTATTATAATAAGTAAGGAGGGTTTATTAATTTTTAGTCATTAGATAAAAAGAAAATAAAAGCGAGTTCGGGCGATTGTGCATAGGCCGCACATGAGAAAAGATCGATTCAGGTATGAACTTAGCTTGGGATATTTTGTTTTAGGTAAAGATCAAAGGATGTAGGTTTATAATTAAGGGAGTATTACAAATTGGGTTCCGTAAAACATAGGTTATTAAATTGTTAGAACAAATGAATACGAATGATAAAAATATAAGGAATCCAAAAAAAAAACTTGCTTGATTTAGAGGTACGTTAATTAGTTTCTTGAAAATAGTTGGAGTCTCTCCCACGAGCAATCGGAAGAATAAATAATAACTCTATCTTCAGGATTCAATTAAGTCACAAAACAAGTAGCATTCAAGAATGTTGCTCTTCTATTCTTGAATTGGTGATTTTACCTTTTGATTAATGTCTCACAAGTATTTTTCAAGGAAAAGTAGTTTTCTGAATGCTTCTCTTTTCAATCAAAAGAAACTCAATTGTAGTAAAAATATGTTGTAAGAAAAAGACTTTAATTAAATTGTATTTATTATAGGTTCATGAATTAAAAGAAAAAATTTATCTTTCAAAAATCCATAACATAGAATTAAAAATTGTCTTCTAAAAGACTCGTAACGTATTTAAAACAAAAGTGAATATTACAATTCACATTCATGCATTTTGTATACTTCAAAAAACTTTTATTAAAAGAATTTGTTTCAAAATTAATTGAAACGCTAACACTTACAATGCTCCACTTGTTTCAATAAATTTTATCTTTAAAAAATTCAAAAATATTTTGAGACACTAATCTAGCAACATGCATCAATAATGGTGTCTTTTGGACTTGAACCATTAGCTAGTGAAGGTTTTCTAAATGATTGACTACTTAGTGAACACATCTTGAACCAAGTGGTTCATTGAACGAAGTTAGAAAAATACTTCAGCATATCACTATGTTCCGGTGAAAATCAAAATTCTTTCACACTTTACGACCATGTGTTCTGAATCCTTTTAGCCAAGTGCTTTAACATTTCCCTATTAAAATCTTATTGAAGCGGCCTCCACTTCGCACTTAGTGCGATGAATTCATCAAAATGACTTTTCATACTCCGACCTCATAGTCTATGAACTTCATTAAGAGAAATTAATCTCATCCTCCTTGACAACAAAGTATCGATAAATCTATCAAGAGTATACCTACACACTCCCATTGAAATCGATTTATTGACTTATTAAGAGAATATAATCCCATCCTTCTCTTCATTAGGAATATCAAAAATATTTATCAAGAGTTTTCTTACTAACTCCAACCGAGATCGGTCTTATAAATTAATTAAGAGAAAAGAATCTTAATCATGCACATCTACTTATTTCATTTTATTTTGAAAATAGAAATTTTATTGATGTGCTTCACAATTGTAACTTTATTTGTTTTTCACTTTGAACCCAAGATTACATCATTATGTAGGGTTTCATAGAGTATAATTAATTTACAACAAGCTTTGTTCTCATACCATTACAGATTTCCACCACTAACTCTTTGCCTAAGCCTTTAGACAAAGGATCCGCTAAATTAAATCGGGACTACACATATTGAAGCGATATCACGCCTTCCTCCACTAATCTCCTCACATAATTGTGTTTGAACGAACTTGTCTCGACTTGCCATTGTAGCAATTACTTGAACCTGAAATATAGCAGTTTGATTATCACACAATAGATAGTTAAAGGTGGTACTAACTTACTCCATAAAGGAATATCTATAAGCATAGGTCGCAGCCAATCAACTTCTTCTCCAGCAGAAGACGTAGCTATACATTCTGACTCCATGGTTGAATGAGTAATACATGTTTGCTTCTTTGATTTTCAAGAGATCGCAGCTCCAGCAAAAGTGAAAATCCAAGTAGTAATAGAGTCATTCGGATCAGAATTCCAAGTAGCATCACTATAGCCTTCAAGAACAACGAGAAATGGAGAATAATGTAGGCTAACATTAATTGTATCCTTCAGGTATCTTAAAACACGAATTAAGGCATTTCAATATTCAATTCCAAGATTACTAGGAAACTTGCTCAAAATTTCTGCGTAACCAATATCCGGATTGGTACAATGCATGGCATACATAAGACTCTCAACAATCTGAGAATATGTCAGCTGATCGAGGACATCACTAGATTCCAGATTAGTTTGATGCAAGGATCAAATGGTGTAGGAGCAGGTTTGTCATCAAAGATACCAAACCTTTTCAGAACTTTCTCAAATATAACTTGATTGAGTAAGAGTCAATCCATTCGTTGATCTTATAATTTTAATACCCAAAATTACATCAGCTTCTCCAAGATCTTTAATTTCAAATTGAGAAGCTAGAAAAGATTTGTTTCTTTGACTCTTTCAATATTTGTTTCGAAGATCAACATATCATCTACATAAAGACATATTATAACACCAGATGTGTTTTGAAATTTACTAAATATACAAATATCACCACCATTGATTGAGTATCCATTAGAAATCATTACTCGTCTAAATTTCTTATTCCATTGTTTTGGAGCTTGTTTTAATCCATTAAGAGATTTAAGAAGCTTACAAACTTTGTGTTCTTGACCAAGAACGACAAATCCTTCTGGTTGTTTCATGTAGACTTCTTCATCTAGATCACCATATAGAAATGCAGTCTTCACATCCATTTGATGTATTATCAAACTATAAATTGCAGCTAAAGCAATCAAGAGTCGAATAGATGTCATTCGAGTTACTGGTGCAAAGGTATCAAAATAATCAATATCTTTCAATTGAGTAAAACCTTTTGCTACCTAGAGAGCTTTGTACTTATCTAAGGTACCATCTGATTTTAACTTTTTTTAAAAAAAATTATCTACAACAAATAGATTTACATCCAGAAGGGATGTCTGATAAAATTCATGTATTGTTTGACATAATATAATGCATTTCATCATCAATAGCTTTACTCTAGAAAGGAGCATCATGTGAAGCCATTGCTTCAACATAAATTTTAGGATCATTTTCAGCTAAATAGACTTGAAAATTTGATCCAAAATCTCTTGGTTTGGCTGATCGTGCACTATGTCTTGGTTGACTTTCTTCCAAAGGTTCAACTATTTTTGTTTTAAGAGTAGATATAGAAGAACTTGTATTTTGTTCCAAAGACTCTTTTTTCTTAGGAAATATATGCTCAAAAAGTTAGTATGAAACAATTCAATCATTGTGCGAGGGCTTGGAGTCTCAAGATTCAAAAATCTATAAGTCTTACTGGTTTGTGAATAACCAATAAATACACAATCTATTCCTCCATATTCAACTTTAGTCAATTGTTGATATGGTAATCTAACATGAACCAAACAACCCTACACTTTAGAATAATTTATATTCGGCTTTGGATTCTCCCAAAGTTCATACGGAGATGAATCATATTTCTTGGAAGGAATTCGATTCAAAATATGACATGTAGAAAATAAGGCTTCAGTCCACAAATTTTCGGTGATATCAGATCCATAAAGCATAGAGTTAATCATTTCAATGAAAGTTCTATTTTTTTTAGCTACACCATTTTGTTGCGGTGTTTAATACATAGTCAATTGTTTCTCAATGCCTTCTTTTTCACAAAAATCAATAAAATCTTATTTTAAATATACCCCACCTCTATCAGATCTAATTGATTTAATCTTTAAACTTAATTTATTTTCAACTTCTGCTTTATATGTTTTAAAATTCTCAAATGTCTCATCTTTTGTTTTTAATAGAAATACATTTGTATACATTGAGTAATCGTCAATGAAAATGATAAAATATCTCTTTCCATGACATGATAAACAATTAATCTCACAAATATCAATGTGGATTAACTCCAAAAGTATGGGTGTCATTTCAACAGACTTAAAAAGTTTCTTTGTTATTTACTTTTACTACAAGTAATACACTTACCAACATGATCCTTTCCACGGTCTTTAATTAATTCATTTTTCACCATGAGTTGAATGGATTTAAAATTCACATGACCAAGACGCTCATGCCATAAATCTAAAGACTCCACAACATAAGCAAAAATATTTTTATTTTCGATATTGAGTTTGAACATGTAATTTGTAGCATAACCTTTTACAACAAACATGTCTTGTTTAGACAAAATAAAATTATATGCCTCAAAAATCATGCTTCGAAAGAAGCGTACCTGACACCAAGTTCTTTCGAATATCAGGAACATGCAATACGTCTGTGACCATCTTTCCGAAAGTGAATTTTAGTTCAACAGTTCCCTTTCCCAAAACCTTAGCAGAGGATAAGTTTCTCATATGCAAAACTTTTTTACCCTACACTAATTCATAGGTCGTGAAAGAATTTCGATTACCTGATATATGACGAGTTGCACCAGTGTCTATCCACTATTTCCCTTGATCTCCCACTACAAATGCTTCTGTGACCATTGCCACCAGTTCATTTTTTATATTGTTATTTCCCTTTTCTTTCTTCTTTTCAGCTTTAAGAATTTTACGATCACGTGCATAGTGACCAATTTTATGACATAAATAACATTCATTCGACTTAGAACTAGAATTAGTACGCTTAAAGTTATTACTCTTCTTTGCGTTCAAAAATTTATTATTGACACGTTCCTTCTTGATCTTTTCTTCAGTAACACGAGCAAACATGATGAATTCTTTCAAGAGGTTATTGTCACGGTATCGTGTCTCTTGTTCAATTTGCAAATTTTGCAATAATTGTTCAAGAGTCAAATCTTCCTTCTTGTGTATGATATTGCTTCTGAACTCCTTCCAATATAAAGGAAGTTTGCACCTAACATGGAAGTTTTCACCAAGAGCAATTTCAGATATAACAATTTTATTAGTTATAAATTGAAATTCTTGTACTTGTTCAGTGATTGACTTGTCATCAACCATTTTGAACTCTATGTAATTTGAAATAAGAAATTTCTGTGAACTTGCATATTCTGCAAAATGAATAGCTACAAGAATATTTCAAATCTCCTTAGCAAATTTACACTTAATATAATATTGATCATAATATTTATTGGACATTCCTCCAAGAATATGATTATTGCATAAGTAATCATCATCTTGACATTTGACAATTTTTCTTTAATTAAAGTAGTCTCGTCTGCTACTATCTCAGAACCAGGAGCGTCAGGACAAGGTTTCTCAAGAACATACGGCAATTTTAATCGTCTTAAAAAGAATTTCATCTTTCCACGTCATCTAGGAAAATCTTTGCCATCAAATATTTCAAAATTAGGATTAGGCAAAGATGGAACATTGTTCGTTATTGATGTGGATGCCATAGAGACAATTATCTTCAAATTATTACTCCCTCCGTTTCAAAGGATGACCTAGTTTGACTTGGAACGGAGTTTAAGAGAAAAAAAAGAATTTTTAATCTTGTGGTTCTAAATTAAAGTTATATCAAATGTATAAAAATGTCCTTTAATCTTGTTGTCTTAAACATGCCATGTGAAAAGTTAAAGTTAAAGTATTGCCAAAAAAGAAAAGGGGTTTTTCTTTTTTAAACAAACTAAAAAGGAAATGATGACATTCTTTTTGAAATGGAGGGAGTAGAACAAATGAATAAGAATGATAAAAATACAAGGATAATACATTTCTTGAAGAAAGTTAGAGTCTCTCCGACGAGCAATTGGAAGAATAAATAACAACTCTATCTTCGAGATTCAACTAAGCCACAAAACAAGTAGCATTCAAGAATGTTGATCATCTATTCTTGAATTGGTGATTTTCACCTTTTAATGTCTCACAGCTGTTTTTCAAGGAAAAGTAGTTTTTTTGGATGCTTCTCTTTTCAATCAAAAGAAACTCAATTTATAGTAAAAAGGTTTTGTAAGAAAAAGATTTTAATTAAATTGTATTTATTATAGGTTCATGATTAAAAGAAAAAACATAAATAGATTTAAAACAAAAGTGAATGTTACAATTCACATTCATATATTTTGTATATTTCAAAAAAAAAATAACGAAAGAATTTGTTTCAAAATTAATTAAAACACTAACTCTTACACAAACTTGCGGGTTACTATACTTGATGGATTTAATTGCATATAATGATGGTGTAATGATTGATTGAAGAATAACAAACAATTTGAATGTTTTAAATTCTTGTACGTGATTGTTGATTGGAAAGTTGAGGCCAACATTATGACGAGTAATAGAGTAAGGTGGGTTAATCAACTTTGATATTTATATGTTAAAATTGGGAATATTTGCATCTGGATGTTTTAGATTTTATTATGTTTTGTTTTGGTGTACCCTAGTAGAGGTTACTGGACATAAAACGTAACCTTAAATTTTTAATTCTTTCTATAGTTATCTTGTTATGAGTCAATTTTTAAAATATTGTGTTAGGTAATTAAATATTAGGTGTTTCGGGTTATTTAAATTCCATTAAGTTATGCTAATTGGAGGAATTAAGACTACCCTTAGGTTTGAACTTTAGAAAAAATGATTATAAATTAGGTGAGTCGTTGGGTTTAGGCTGGACATAAAATAATATGAGTGTTTATAGACTCGTTAACTTATAAATTATGCATATATATACTTGATAGATTAGAAAGGTTCGAAGGCATTGAGGAAAAGAAAAGTATTGGAGAAGTAGCTTGCTTGACTCCGATTCTTCAGTGGAGGTAGGTTATGGTTTATTCTATTTGATAGATAAACTCTTAATAGCGGTTGATATACATTGAATGATACTGTGATATTCTCTATGTACTTGATTGTGTGATTCAATGACTTGGTTGTGTGGTTTGTGATTGGTCTAAAATCGTGAGACCGTGAGATTGATAATCTGAAAACCTGTCTATCGAAGTGATGCCTTGAATAAAGAAGGCTTGATGAAATACTATTAACGAATGGAAAAGTAATGATAACAAATGATAATTAATAATATTTGTGGATTGGAATGTCACGTTTCGACACGGTATTTTTAGATCGGAGTGTCACGTTTCGACACTGTATTGGACTGGAGTGTCACGTTCCGACACGATATTAATGGATCGAGTGTCATGTTCCGACACAATATTGTTGGATCGGAGTGACATGTTTCGACACATTAATATTAAGGGAAAAACATATTGTTATAACAGAATAAACTCAATCTCAAAGAACTCGATTCTCAAAACGGTTTGGTTTGAAAAGATGAGTCCTTATGTATAATCTTGATGTTGTTGACTTATTACTTACTTACTTTAGTGCTGGTTGACAGTGATTCATGTTCTTTGTTGCTTATCACCTACTAAGTGTTATAGTTGATTTTATACTATTATTCTTTGTATATTAGTTACTATTTTGGGTTGACCAATGATATCTACTCAGTACATATTGCCCCGTGCTGAGCTCTACTTGTGCTTTTCTTTGTTTTCTTTTTATGGAGTGCATCGAGTGTACCAACGACTTTAACTCGCCCTCAGCTCCAGCAAGTCTCCAGCATATCAGGTTCCACGATGAGCTATTCATTCAAGCTCGTATTGGATTCTCTCGATCATGATATATTTGATACTCTTAGAATTAGTATTTGGAGACTAAATGTCATTGATGTGATGACTAGGCTGGCAAGGGGACGGGGACGGGGACTGGGGGACGGGACGAAGGGGGGCGGGACGAGACGGGGGACGCGGAGGGGGGATTTCACCGGGGACCAGGATTGGGGGGACCAGGATTGGGGGGACGAAAATAGGTCTCATCCCGTCCCACTATATAAATGGGATGGGATGGGATTGTGGGGGGACGGGACGGGACGGGACGGGATGGCATGGGACGGGGGATTCTTTTTTTTAAAATATTTATATATTTTTATTGATATGGTATGTCTTTAGCTAATACATTTTAAATTTAATTTTCGATTTTCAAATATCAAAATAAATTTTCTAATTTAAAGTTTCAATTTTCAAATTTTAAGATTCATTTTTCAAATTTCAAGTTTCAACTTTAAAGTTTTAAATTTCAAATTTGAGAAGTTTAAATTTGTAATTTAAATATTTTAAAGTAATGTAAATTGTAAACTTTAAATTAAGTATTTTAAAATTAGTTTAGTACTTTAGTATATATATTTAATTGTATATATTAAAATTAAAATTCAAAACAATAATTGTATAAAAAAAATTATTCAATAGAACTTATAAGTTACAACTTACAATTAACAAATATTAGTGGAGTAACTAATCTACGCAGCCACCTTCTAGGAAGGGTTCTGTTTCAATAAGTTCTCATACGTAAAACTAATATTTGTTACAGATATTAGATGAGTAACTAATTTTACGTAGCCACCTTCTAGGAAGGGTTCTGTTTCAATTAGTTCTCGAATGTAATCTAATAATATCTGTTTTCTCCTTTAAAATTTAATTCTAATTGTCGCATCATATCGATGGTGATATCCTCCGTTGTTGGCAAACTTGTTAGAAATTCTTGAGCGTCTAATTCATCATCACTGCATTCAATACAAGTTTTGATCCAAGTTGCTTGTTTTTTACTTAACTTTGGCAAATTGTTATTCCTCCTTTCGGCATTGAACCAGTCTCTAAATAAAACTGTTGTTTCCAAACTGTCTTCCACCAATGAATGTCTATGATCACCGATTTGAAACCTTGCCGCACTGAAAGCAGCCTCTGATGCAACTGATGAAGCTTGAATAGCTAGAATATCACGAACCATTTTGCTCAAAGTTGGAAATGCATCTCTTCGTCTACTCCACCATCCTAATAAATCTTCATTTCCATCTTTGATTTCCAAGATTTCTAAAGATTGATTAAGATATTCTTCAAAATCATCACGGTTAGTAGAATTAAGACCAAGAAAACCTCGCATATAACATGAAATTGGAAGTGAGAAATCAATCTCAACATTAAAAGTTTGACCAACTTCTCCTTCAAAATTTTCACTAGTTCTATATTTTTCATACAAAAGTTTTGCTTCTATTTTTATGCTACACTTACACGTTTCACAATCTGGAGTTTCTTCCAGTAAAATTTCTAAAGTTTCATAAAAAGTGTCGACAAGGTCTTTCACACCTTGTAATTTATAAGCAGGATGAAGTAAAGTAGCCGTTAAAAAAACTTGAGGAATAGGAAAAAAATATTTTTTAAATTTGTCAATCATACCTTCAATTGCAACTCTAAAGTGATCTATTTTTTTATATTTAGAAAATTGAATTGAAAGAGCACAAATATTTATTAATACGGATGAAATAGTAGGATAATAAATTCCCGAAAATATGGTAGTAGCATCATAAAAAAGTCTTAAAAATTGTAACAGTTCTTTAGTTTCTTCCCAATCTTCATCACAAATTCTATCTAATGGGTTAGCATTATGACCATTAAAACCCATTTGTATGGGTCTTCTATATTTATAAGCAACCGAAAGCATTTCGTAAAAAGAATTCCACCTTGTTTTAATATATTTTGGAATTTTTCTAGGTGACAGTTCACATAGTGAACAACGCTCATTAAATTTCCTAATTCTAGCAGCATTGTTTGTATGAAAAATCCAGGTAAGAGCATATTCAACTTTTACACTACCACAATCAAATAATGAAATACCATCTTGTACAACTAAATTTAATATATGTGCAACACATCTAACATGAAAAACTTTATTGTCAATTGGACATAATCTAACTTTTAACATGTTAGCAGCATTTGTATTATTAGATGCATTATCTAATGCGACAGACATTATTTTATCAATAATCATGTAATAATCTAAAACACTTAAAATATTTGTAGCTAAATATGCACCAGTTTTTTTCTCTATTCATAGTTTATAACATATAATTCTTTTTTGCAAATTTCAATTATGATCAATCCAATGTGCAGTTACAGTTAAATAATCATTTTCATTAACACTACGACCCATGTCCGAAGTAATAGACACTCTACTATCTAATATGCTAAATAGACAACGAAGAAATTGACAATGTTTACCTTGATATTCAAAAACATCAGTTTTGACAGTATTTCTTGAAAAGCCTCTATAATCCGGATTATAAGTTTGTTGAATATATTCGACAAAACCGGGATTTGAAGGAAAACTATAAGGCAAACCACAAACAGAAATCATTTTAGCTAAATATTCCCGATCTAATTCCTTATTATATTTACGTTGTGTTATTGGACCAGCGGGGTTAAAAGGATCTAATGTTCCTTGAACCATGTTAGAAGCCGCTATCGATGCATTACCGGTAATATCTAATTCATTAATTGAAATTTCCTTTTTTATATTGGCTAATGCTTTAGCTTCTTTATATTGAATCGGCACACAAGATAACAAATGTCTATTTAATCCCCCCGTTCCACCTTGACCCCCACCTTGTTTATGTTTAAAAGCTTGCTTACACTTATTACAAATAGCAACACTATTTTCTTTATCAAAAGTCATAAATTGCCACACAATAGAAGTTTTAGGTCGTTGATACTTCACCTTCTCCCTTGTGGGAGGTATAAGGGGTGGATGTCCAAAATTTTGCTCCGGTAAATTGATAGTCTCATTTGGAACTTCTGTCACCGGATTAGTAGGTGTTTCATCTAACTCCTCTTCTCCCAAATCAGCTTCTACTTCTTCACCTGAATTTTCATCAACATTAAAATTAATATTACCATAACGTCGTTCTAAACTTTTGTGACCGAGTTGAACATTTGAATCAATATTATAAGGAGTATCATCAACATAAGTAGAATCATTTATGTTAAATCTAACTCCACTCGTTGATTTAGATGAAGTACCACCACTTTTACTACTCTTTTTTTCTTTACTATTTTTTTTACCAAAATTAAATAATTTAAAAAGTCTACTTTCTTCGTTATCCTGTGCTTTCTCTTTTCCTTTACCGCTATTTTTTTTGCTAGAACTCATACTTAATTATATATATATATATATATATATATATATATATATATATATATATATATATATATATATATATATATAAAGTGTAATATAAAAATAATAATAACACAAAAGTAAAGACGAATAATAAAATATAAATATTATGAAACGAATGTACCAAACGTCTGCGTTAATAGCAGACGTTAAACCGATTGTTGAAGCTTGTGATTTGTTGTAACTTGTAATTTGTAACTCCAAGCCAATACTTGATAACAAATATGAGATAATATAATTATATTTATTGATATAATATGAAAATTTTGAATTGAAAATTGAAAAAAATGGATTCTAATAATATGAGAATTAAAATTGAATAGATATTAAGATTGACACTTGAGAGTTGAGAGTTGATAGAATATAGAAAATAGATAAGAGAAATGAGAATAGATGATTTTGTAAGAAATAGTGGAGGATAGGTGTATTTATAGTAAAAAAATGGGTTAAAATGTAATTATAATAACTTGAGGGTTTAAAATAAGTTTTTAAAAGTAGGGGGGTGGTAAGGGATGTTTGGGAAGTCAAAAAGAGGCATAAATCCGTTGGGGGCCCACTAGCCGTTTCCCCAACGGATAGTAACGGCTACATTTTTAAATTTAAAAAAAAATATCGAGGGGGCGGGGGATCCCGCGAACCGGCCGGTTCAGCCGGGCCGGGCCGACCGGGACGCAGGGGTGAACCGGCCCCTGACCGGTCCCCTCATCCCCCATCCCGTAATCCCCTTAAACCCTGGGGATGGGCCGGTTCCTGGGCGGGTCGGGACGGGACGCGGGCCGGGGCGGGATGACTTTCAGATTTTTGGGATAATTTGTAATATAACTTAGAGGTTTAGTTGATTGGTTACTTTAATAAGTTTTGGAGCTTCCGTATTATTGTTGTTATTCTAGTCGAATTATTGGTATATGTTGAGGTTTGGATTCCTTGGTATGCCCACTTAGGAGGTTAAGTGTGGGTGTCACTCACGACTCGTTTTGAATTGTGACAGTTGCTCTCTTTCATATTCAAACAAATACAAATCAGACATGAAAATTACATACTAAGATAATAAATTATGGAGACAACATGATAATGCTAATATAAAAACAATTAAAAAAAAGGGGAAAAAATAGAAAGAAACTTCTTAGAAAAAGAGTTTCAAATGAAAAGAAGCAAAATAAAAAGAAGAATTGAGAGGAAATTATGAATGAAAAAGATAAAATGTTGTGCAGTATTAGACATTTGTTTTAATATTTATAGTTAGTAAAATAATTAGTAACATACGAATATGGAAAGATAAATAACATCTATTGGAGTAATTACAATTTGAATGACTTTAATTGTAAATATCTTCATGTAAAAAGTGACTTTTTTTTGTATTTTAAAATTTTTAAAATGATTAAAAAATTACAAAAAATGAATATTTTCTAGCTCTTAGAAGCATGTCACATTAGCGATTTTAGATTCAAATTATATATATACATACATACATATATGAAATACAATTGAGTATGCATGAAGTGTTCATCAACTATTCAATCCGATCAATTCAAAATCACCTCTAAACAGTCTCAAAAATTAAATATGAAATTGTTTTCATATTTCATGTCTTTTGATATATAATTTGCTCGAAATTATTCATATTTATGACACAACAAATTTTTAAAAAGAAAAAAAAAACTAAGAGAAGAATAAGAATTGGAAGAAGAAACTGGCAGCAAACGACGACAATAACCAAGGTGGAGAAAGAAATTGATCATTTTTTTGGTTAATCAAATTAATTGAAGGGACATTTGATGTAATTATCCAATACTCGGGTAATCCTTTTTTTTTATTTAAGCAAAAATTGACATAAATAGTTATCCATTAATAAAATAGGAGGAACTTTTAGACATATCCACTCAGAACTAGTCTAATTACTCTCCATAACTATAATTTGATAATTACAAATTTGTAGCTATGTATTGTAGGGAGGAGCGAGGTGAGCGAGACTGGGAGAGAAAGGGAAAAGAGTGGGAGGAGTATTTGTATATATGGGAAGAGAGATTGAGAGAAGAAGGAGAGATGCGAGCAAGATTAGGAGAGAGAAGAGAGACGCGAAAAAGGAAAAAATGGGAGAGAGATGAATTATATATATATATATATATATATATATCGGTTAGATATATAATTGTAAATTTGTATATTCTGACGAATTATACATATACAAACGTGACTAATTATCACAAGTGATAATTATAACAAAATATAGCTATAATGATTAATTAAATAGTACAAATTTATTTAACCGCATAATTGTCTTCTACTTTTACAAACACACTATTTTTTCCTTAAAAAACTTTTAACCTAGACAATAGAATTACCCCAAAATCAGATTAGATCTGTTGTGTCATTTTCAATTATGCAGTATCACATGCCATAGATAAAATCTGTGCGTGGATCCAAGAGGTAATGGGGGGTCCATTATCTTCACAAGTTAAACAACTGTTTTATGCTTCAATTAATTACATTGTTAAAAAAAATAAAAGTTGCTATTTGTCCCCCATCCCCCTGAAAAATAATTAACTTAATTATGACTACTTTGACCCTGTTAAAATTTGAAAATAATGTTAGTAACAATGCCAAATATTCATATATAATATATATATATATTTCGCTTGACATTCATAGTTAAAGCGATAAAAGTTTATTACATAGATGATATAAATATATATATTTACATTCATTTGCTTGATGTAACATCGACATATCATCTAGCAATTTTTATTTTTCCCATTGCCTTGAATAACTTTTAGAATTGCCTTGAATTTTACCAAAACAAAGACTATAGTGTCATTTACTAATCAAAAAGAGTACTTTTAGATACTTTGTAGATGTACTCTGACAATCTATTTTCACTTGTCAGTTGTATTAAAAATAATTGTTTAATAATATTTATTTAGGTTAAAAATTCAAGAGATAATTTGTCCCTTTGTGTCTATTTTACTTTTGGAATTAAATATCATTCAATATATGACACATCCTAAAAACATTAAATTTCATATATTCAAAAAATAATACATTACATTAGCCCTATTATTTATTATTGTATGTCAATATAATAGTGGACAATTATCGTTGAACCAGAAAAGTAATATTTAACAAGAAATGGTGGAGCAGGGTGGAGCTAAATTAATTAATTTTTGTCTAAACCTTGAAGTTATATTTAAAAAGTTATCAAATACAAATTATCAATTTAGAATTAGTAACTTAAAAGAAGATTTAAATGTTGAATTCATAAACTTTAAATTCTGACTCTGTCTGGACCTTTAAAAGCTCAAAGTTTAGATGCACATAATATACCAATATTATATCTCCAAAAGGAAGAAAAGGTAAAGAGAGTAAACATTCACATTTCAAAATTTTGTTTCACACACACACAAAAAAATTATCTTAAAAGTTTCAAGCAACAAATTAAATTAAAATAAAAGTTCATTTACAACACATAGATATATTATATATTATATATCAATAAAGGTGATTTATGAAAGCTAAAGCATTACTAGCAAGTTTAGTAACATAAGAAATAGCATCACTAATCTTAGCTTTGACAGCAGGATTTACTTTCCTATCAGAGAAACCATCCAAACAAGAATTTGCATCACTTATAACAGCACTTGCATAAGTCTTAGCATTATCCCATTGAAAATCTTTGTCTGTGTCATTAAGATGATTCATAGCACCAAGTGTTTCTTTCAACTCATACACTGCATCTTTCAAGTCACTAATACAATCTTTAATAGCAGCCGTTTCGTATTTCGTTATCCCTTTATTTTTTCCAAGCTCTGATACCATGTGAGAAGTGTTTTTCGCGCTATCTATCGCGATGTCAAGGGCAGTGTCACATAACTTGATGGGGTTTGTTTGGACATAAGAGGCATATGGGAGAAGGGTGTTTAGGCAAAGTGAAGGGTATGTTGTGATGTTGCATTTGGATTTGATGTAGTTGGAATTTATGTTGCCTTGTGCTTGGGAGATTGTGCATACTAATAATAGAAGAAGAATTGGTAAGAGGGTTTTGGTTAGTTTTTTGGAATTACAAGGACTATAATTTTCCATTGCTTTATCTTTGTGATATTGGAATGTTTTAGAGTTTTACACAAAAGTGTAGATATATATAGAGCTCAATGTCAGGTGGACTAGACCTGTGGTGTTGGGATTAATTTGCGTCTATTTCAACTATTTCACCCCATGTCTGCTATTTCTTTTGTTCATGTTTAATTATTTATTTTACTAAGAATTCCTATTTATAATACTTGTTCACTTTGAAAAATTAAGAGATAATTTATCTTTTCATGTCTATTTTATTTTTCTATTGTTAAATGTTATTCAATTATCTAAAATATTTTACGAAATATCAAAATTTAATATATTTAAAAAAATAATATAATAATATTACCTCTGTCATTTATTGTTTTTAAAAATGTGTGTCAAAGTCAATAATAATGGAACAAATTAAGGGAGTATTAGTGAGGGAAATAAAACCATATTTTTGTTGACCTGACTAATTAACCTGTTCATACTAAACTTGGATTCAACCTCCCAATTTGCTAACCAATTTTCAACCTGCAATAAAATGGATGAAAAATTAGTTAGATTCAATATTTATGATATTGTTAGTTGGTAATCATAATTTATTTGGTATTAGCTTAATATATGTAACATAATATCTAACTAATTATGATTATTAATATAGTAGAGAATTATGACTTTGACTTTTCAAGAAGCATCTCGATTGTATTATTCTTATGACTTCAATATTTTAAGAAACATCTTAATTGTATCGTACTTATGAGTTATGACTTTGAATTTTAAAGAAACATCTCAATTATATCATACTTACACCCGATATATATAGAAATATTCAAAAGAAATTACAAGAAATTTCATTCATTAACCAATCACACAAAAATATATTTAAATCAAGATAGAATAGTTAAAGTCCCGATGTCAAAACAATTAATTTTCTACTATATGCTAATTATATATACACTATGTCTATCGACATACAAATAGGAAATAGGAAGACCTACTGCAACAAAAATAATCTTTAACGACAATAAAGTAGACACACTAATAAAGAGTGTTAATGTCTTTACCGGCATTAATTAAGTGCCATTAGATTTAATATTGCTAAATCCTTTAGGAACATATACAAAAAGTGTTAATTGCCACAAAAATTAATAAAAATATAATGACTTATTTTTAATTAGTGCGTTTATTAAATTGCTTCTAGGAGTTAAACTAAAATTAATTTCTTATAATATTTAATCACTTTATTAATCGCTAGATTACATTCCAAATGCCATTTAATATAAGAGCCATGATTGGTGATGCATGTATGTGTATATATATATATATAAACATATTGCCCAATACCATACTAAATTATTGGACTTGTGGTTATAATAAAGTTAAGTATGTATGAACAAAAATGTGAGTTGTGAAAGACAGATGTGAACAAAAATTGTTGCTGTCATATATGGCAGCTAGCAATCACATGCAGATTTAAGTCACATGAACTAAGATAAACAGTTCACTCAATAATTGTACTGAAAAAAATATCATATCAAAAGTAGTTAGAAAAGGAATGAATTTGGCATTATCAACATTAAATCCTCATTAAAATAAGAGAAAATCTAATCAAATGGAATTTCTTAGTTGGAATTATGACTATATTTCTACCTGCATTTGATGATTCATGAAATTTTCCCTAATAATGTGTAGCTACTGTCCGGGAGGATAAATTACGATCGAAATTTCAAAAAAATATTTTTTTATTATTGCATTTTATTTATTCCTAAACTATATCCTTTTGTGTTGAGGTGACATAGAGAATGTTTTTCACTCTATTAGAAACAAGTGAGAGGCGGAAAATATGAGAAAAATCTCATCAATATTGGACGTATGTTCTTTATTAATTGGACATTATTTTAGTTAGTTCACATAATTATTTATTAAGACTTATACAAATTTAGTTATTTGATTTCTTTCTCTGAAAAAATATTTATTTTTTATCTCACTTAAACATAAACAACCAAAATACAAATGTATCCAGAAATTGTTATTTAATTTTCTCTTTTATAGAATGCTAGCTTCTGATCAATTGTACAAAGTAATTAAAATGATTAAATGGTGATAATGTCACAGTGGATCTGAAAAGATTAGGTACAAATGTTTCTACAACAATTTGTCTTGGTTGTCCATTTGTGTTTGAGGTGCATGGATTTCTAATTTTTTATTGGCATGACAAATGTCTTTTTAGTTAATATATATATATATATATATATATATATATATATATATATATATATTATTAATTTTCTATTATATCGTGGCTTTACTTAAAACAACGAAATTAATTAGAGCAATGATATAATTAACTTTATACTCCTTCGTTCAATACTATTCGTCTATAATACTAAAAATAAATGTTGAATAGTATTTGTACACTTTTTTAAATTTATGAATAATGTTACACTTAGTTTCTGATTTATTCTTATCATTAAGTATAATCATTTTTCTATTATATTTTCAAGACATTTATTTATTATATTAAATGGTGATATACTAAAATTACTCTTATATTTATAGTTTCTTAATGAGTGTGCCAAGTCAATAGTAGACAACAATTATTATTGAACAACGAAAATAATATAGTTGACTCCAACTTTAATACGACATTATTAGATATTGTACCAAATTAAAATTTGATTTACCAATTAATAAATGATCACAAATTATTTACTTTTAACTATAGCTTACCAAATTATCACACTAAAATTTATAATTTTAATATCTATATTTACTTTTAACTATTTATCGAACTCAAAATTTATAGATTCCTAACATCCATTCCTACCTATTATTTTGAAGTCATTAGAACTAAAATTAGGTCAATTTTTTTTTTTTGGAGTTCTAACTTTTCTCACTATCGGGGTCCGCTTTCTACCATTACGATAGCCCCAATCTCCTTTTGTTTGGAATTATCGATTTTTAATGGTTTGAATTTTTTTTTTATAAAAAAAATAGATTAATTGACAATTTGATAGCAAATTAATAAATAATAACTATATCATTCTTTTCGGCATTAAAGTACTTAGGATTTAATTTTAGGATAACTACAAGATGTCAGTGTTTATTTTTTAGCAAAATGTTATCTGTCAATTCATATGTATTATTTATTTGGTTTGTCGCCTTATATCTAATTAGCAACTCTTAATAAAAGAAATGTATATGAAATCTTAATGGTTAAATTAATAACGAAAGCAATAACATTCAATTATCATAAATTAATAATTAATGAATCGATAAGTTAATGATTCTATAACGATTCAACGTGCCTTCAAATGAATAACTAATATGTCAAACCGAATACTTTTAGAATCAAATCTAACCGATTGATATGCTTCAATGCTTCATATTATATTATCTCTCAATTCTTTATTTGTTATATTATCCTTAATAATAATGGGAAAGCAAAAATAGTTTTTTCAAGATTTTCAAAAGTAAATTCTTAAAAGTTTCAAACAGTTGACTATCTGCATGTAAAAAGTCAGTTGATAATATAAGTCTTTGTTTCCCTGCTTTATTCTTTTACTAACTTCCCTCTTTCACACAAACACAATGTTTTTGGGTCAATTTGAATACCCTTTTTCACATTTTGAATGCTTGCTAAATAACTTTTTCTTTTGAAAGTGCTACATGAAAAATGTTTTTCTATACTATTGATTAATCATTTTAAAAAAAATATAATTTAATCATATTTAAATTTAATTTTGGCAAATAATTACATTGACCTTTCATAATTGAACTTCAAATTTATTTTTAAAATAAGTTAATAAAGAACATGCCATCCTAAGTTTTTAACCTTTTGGAAATACTTGGTTTTTTTTGTTAAACGCTAAACAATATAGTATTCAACATCAAGATTATAGTGAGACTAATATGATTTTTTTATCGTAATCAAAGGTCCAGACGAATTTAACTTATCGTTCACTCTTTCGTCAAACATTTTTCATATTTTAAAGATTATTTCTATTTGGGGGTGGGGGTGGGGGTGTAAATGCCCATGTGGTTGGCCACAATGAGGGGTATTGCTGCATGCCTACAATCCTATGGAGGCACATGATTGTATGGACTTTTGGTTGGTTGTAACATGCCATCCCAAAAATAAGTAATTTGATAACATTATCACTTACTTTGGATAGGGCATATGTATAGGCGATGTTTGCGGACAAAATTGGTTACAAAAGGATACTTGGTAAAAGCTTATTATTGAGTGGTAAAAGCTTGACCAAAACCTATTTTATGACAAATTGAGCATCATATGATAATGTTTCAAGCATGTTAGGTTGATATATATGATGTTGTTATACATGTGTTTTAGACTTTTTCGTTGAGATACTCATCAATTGATGTTAGTTGTATGTACTAAAATCAAATGATGTATTTGTCTTGTAAATTCAAGTGCTTTTTATGTAAATGTACCGCCGCAAAAAAAAAAATCAACAAAAATGGTCGCATGTATATATAATGTATCAATATTACATGAATATTATATAATTTGTATGTATATGATGTGTATCTATGTATAAGAGATATATACTGCTTTACAATATTTATACATTGCAACAATTATCTTCCTCAATGAGCTAAATTTTCGTTCCCAATCCTGACAAGCTCAAATCTCCTCGAAATAACTCATAATGATTCACGTTTTTGGGAGGTTTAATTTTAAAATTGAGCTTCAGAGCTCTTCAATGACAGATTTCAATAAACATCAACTTACATCTTACTCCAAACAACTCAAAATTTTAGATATGAGTTCCTCTCGATATCTTATTCTTTTGATGCATAACTTACGGTAAATGATTATACACATTGAAGTTCTATGGGACTCTACAAGATGCTTTCAATTAGAGTTGAAACTCTAGAAATTGTGGTCAACAAATTAGGATTCTTGGAAGTTACTCAACCTTAAACCCCTAGTGTATGCTATATAAAGGTCACTAAATTCTCTTAAAAGACATCTCGAAAATTTCATAAAGAGATCAAGACCTCAAATAATATGCTAATTGATGGATTATTCATCTAGAGAGGTCAAATCTAAATTATCCTAGTTTGAGAAATATGCCACTAAAGGGCCTAGGAGAGTAGAATCAAGGGATCAACAGAATTGTACCCGCAATATTTATCAATAAAATCATGTTTCTCCAGATTTTATTTGTGATTGCAGTTTATTTTTAATCACTTTAAAATTTGTTGCAAAATTGGCACGCCCAGTGGGACCAGATTTGCCCTTCATCTCTTCTCTCCTAAATCAAAAGTGAAAATCTGAAGCTGCAAATGTGGAAGAATGAATACTTAAGTCTCGTCTTTGAGTTTCGTCAAGTCTATACTCCGACAAGCCTTGAAGCAGGGCATTTATAGACATTGAAGTTTTGTGAGACTCTACAAGATTAATTCAATTCGAGTTGGGACAGTACAAATTGTGGTCAACTCAAATTAGGATTCTTAGAAAGCACTCAACCCTAAAACCCTAGTTTATGCTTATATAAAGGTCACTAAATTCTCTTAAAAGATATCTCGAAAATTTCGTAAAGAGATCAAGATCTAGAATACTACATAAATTGATGGATTATTCTTCTAGAGAGGTCAAATCTAAATTAGCCCAGTTCGAGAAATACACCACTAACGGCCCATCGAACATGGATAAATCTTATGAAGTGGAGAATTAAGGCAGGAACAAAATTGTACCCATAATCTTGATGAATAAATTATGTTTTTTCCTTTCTTTTTTGCGATTGCAATTTATTTTCTGTCACTTTAAAATTCGTTGCAAACAAATTGACACGCCCAGTGGGACCAAATTTGCCAATCTCCAAAGGTGGAAGAACGAGTACTTCAAGTCTCGTCTTTAGTTTCATCAAGTCTACACTCTGATAAGTCTTGAAGCAAGGGGTACTTGTAGACATTGAAATTTTGTTAGACTCTACAAAAAGTGTTCAGTTCTAGTTGGGACTCTACAATATGTGTTCAATTTCATTTAGAATTGTTGGAGGCTACTCAACCTTAAATCCTAGTTGCTTATATAAAATCCCTTAAAAGGCATCTTAAAAATTCATAAAGAGATCAAAATCTCAAAT
The DNA here is from genome assembly GCF_036512215.1 of Solanum lycopersicum. NCBI lineage: Eukaryota > Viridiplantae > Streptophyta > Magnoliopsida > Solanales > Solanaceae > Solanum > Solanum lycopersicum. The sequence continues at coordinate 10,583,880 of NC_090810.1, forward strand.
ATTATCCCATAAACTCTTAGGTATTTTTTTAAGATCAAGATCTCGAATATCTGCAAATTCATGAAATATTCATATAGAGTTAAATCTAAATCATCATAGTTTGAGAAATAGTCACTAACGACCCATCAAATCATGGATAAATCTTATGAGAGGAAAAACAAGGGAGGAACAAAATTGTACTAGCAATCTTAATTAATAAAATTGTATTTCTTCATATATTTTTTGTGATTGCAATTTATTTAGTTTTACTTTAAAATTTGTTACAAACAATGATAAAAGAAAATATGATCGTTTATTCCTCCAAGTATATTTTATTATATATATGTATCTTATAATCATGCTCACGTGTGCAATTTTATCTACAATGAATTAAATAGGCAAGCAAGAAAATCATTTTGTTCTATAAAATAGGAATTTCAAGGATAATGAATCCAATTAATTACTATATATATTTTTTAATATAATAGACCGAAAAGGTTGGCTCTTCAAAATAGAGATGGTATATTGGTGCAAATTCAAGTGTTTGAATGACCCAAATAAATATTTAGTTAGGCTAGTTTGGAAAATGGAAAAGGGTCATATTTGCCCAATATTTTTTGAAAATGGTTATATTTATCATTTCATTATACTTTTTGGATATACTTATTCTTACAATTAAGACTGGCGATGATACTGGAACTAAGTGAACCGGATCGATAAGTTTTGGAACCAAGATAGAATTGGTGTTGTGCGAATCAATATCGTTTTAAAATCGGGATCGGAATGGATTGGTAAACCGGTAAATTTTATCGTGTTTTGTCCCGATCTGAAAGGGAACCGGTAGTATACCGGACCGAACGGGACCGATAACTGGGACTGACCGCAATTTTTAAAAAATTATTTAAAATTTAAAGATTTAATTTTTTGATTGAATATAATTTTTAATATAATAATTAAAAAAATTTAAATTTAAATTTCGAACTTTAAAAGTTAAAATTTTTTAAATTTTCAAACTTTAAAGTTATAAAATTTAAATATCAAACTCTTAAAGTTTGAAATTTTTGGATTCAAACTTTGAAGTTTAAATTTAAAATCTTTGAACTTTTAAAGTTTGAAATTTTTAAATTCAAACTTTCTAAGTTTGGAAATTTTAAATTCAAATTTTAAAGTTATAAAATTTAAATTTCAAACTCTTAAAGTTAGAAATTTATAAATTCAAACTTTAATGTTATAAAATTAAAAATTGAAATATTAAAAATTAAATTTAATACAACAATATTAAAAAACAAATTAAGGCGAATTGCCTACATTTTTATTAATATTTATTTGATATTACAATTACATTTACAAATAATATTAGTAGAGTATTAAAAGATTTAATCTACACAGCCACCTTCTAGGAATGGTTCTGTTTGAATTAAATCTCGAATCATCATACTTTTACAAATAGTTGGTGTCACCATATAAATCCTTTCGTAAATTATTTATAAACATTTCTTTAGTAACATGTTCGGGAATTGATTGAATATAAAGATCTTTCATTGCTTCAATCCCATCGTCACTATAATCATGCATTACTTCATCAACGTCATCATGAAATTTGGTCGATAGTGGTTCACGACCCAAATTTCTTCTCTCGGCATTAATCCAATCTCGAAATAATACCGATATCTCCAAGCTGTCGGCTTCTAGTGAATGCCTATGTTCTCCAAGTTGAAACCTTGCTGCACTAAAGACGCCTTCTGAAGCTACTGATGACTCTTGCATTGCTAATATATCTCGAGCCATAGGTTGTAGTTTTGGAAATCCTTTGCCGCAATTTCTCCACCATGCTAGAATATCTTCAGTAGATTCTGTATTTTGATTAACATAAGTATCAAAATCATTTCTATTATCGTGAGAAAATTCAAAATAATCATGTAAATAAGTATCAATATTATCTTCATCAAATCTACTCCTAGAGCTTTGAAGTTAATTTTCACTTGATAAATTTATATTAACATTATATAAATCATAAAATTTTCTAGCTTCAATTTTTATGCTATCTTTAACTTGTTGACAACTAGGAATTTCTTCTAATACATCATTAATATCTTAGTTAAAATACATTTTTTCAACCATTTTTGATGCACCTACATCTTTATACTGAGGGTTTAACAAACATGCAGTTAAATAAATTTGAGGAATAGAAATATAATATTTTTTAAATTTTAGAATCATTTTTTCAATGATTTGTTGAAATCTTGGTTTATTTTTAAATTTATATAATTTAGAAGAAATCGTACAAATATCAGGCAAAACAGTAAAAATTGATGGACTATAAAGTACAGATGTTCTTTTTGTAGTTAAGTAAAAAAACTTTTAGGAAATCTTTAAGTTCATTTATATCACGCCAATCACTATCATCTCGTCTATATGTCATAGCAGAACTATGAGCATTCCAAACCATTTGTAAGGGTATTCTATATTCATAAGCGACTACAAGTATTTCATATAAAGTATTCCATCTAGTAGCCACCGTTTTTGAAATTTTTCTAGGTGGAAGATTATTTTCAAAACAACGATTTTGAAAATCTTTACGTCTAGACTTAACTTGACATTTAAATATAAAATCTCAGGCATTTTCAACTTTCGTACATCCGATATCATACATATGTACACCATCTCTAACCATCAAATTATATATATGTGCAGTACAACTAATATGATAATTATCACCATAGAAAGGACAAAGAGTATTCCATAACTTGAAGCATTATCTAAGGTTATACTACTTATTTTATCACATATTCCATAACTTTATAAAATATCTAAAATAATTTGAGCAATATAACTACCAGTTTTTTGCATTTGACAACCTTTATAACCTAAAATTCTTTTTTGCATATACTAATTTTCATCAATCCAATGTGCAGTAACAGTCAAATAATCGTTACCGTTTACACTACGACTCATATCAGAAGTAATAGCTATTTTACAAGTATTACAATAAAATAAAGGGATAATGCCCAAGTACCCCTTCAACCTATGCCCAAAATCTCAGAGACACACTTATACTATATTAAGGTCCTATCACCCCCCTGAACTTATTTTATTAATATTTTTATCCCTTTTTAGCTTACGTGGCACTATCTTGTGGACCCAACGATGGTTGACTTTTTTTTCGAACTAGTGCCACGTAGGCTAAAAAGGGTAGAAAATTACATATAAAATAAGTTCAGGGGGGTAATAGGACCTTAGTATAGTATAAGTGTGTCTCTGGGATTTTGGGCATAGGTTGAGGGGGTACTTGGATATTTTCCATAAAATAAACAACGAAGATATTAAAAATGTTGTACATGATAATCAAATACAATCTTTTTATTTTATTTCTATCAAAACCTTTAAAATTTGGATTATATAAAGTTTGAATATAATGTATAAAATCGGGATTTTCAGCAAAACTAAATGGCAAACCCATAACACATATCATTTTAGCTAGTTCTTCAAGATCTTTTTCTCTATTATATGAAAGTGGTAAACTAGAGCCAGAAACATTAGACGGATTTACTTGTGTTTGTACCATGTTAGAGCCGCCTACTCCTACATTTTCAGGAAGGGGGGTACCGTTTTTTTAGTTTCCGCTACCGCTTTAGCATGCAAAAATTCATTTTTACAACAAGACATTAAATGACTACTCAAATGTCCCGGCCCGCCAGATTTACCAACAATTTTATGATCTAATCTATGTTTACATTTATTACAAATAGCTTGTGTTTTATCTTCGTTTTGTGTCATAAATTGCTAAACAATCAATTTTTTAGCACGTTCTATCTTAGGCCTAGGATGTACGGGGGGAACAGGGACAGGACAAGGAAAGGGAGCGGCACTGGGAGTATTAGTAGCCGTAGGTGGCTCAGTTTCATCATCATCATCATCAAAAGTAGGCGTATCAGTATAATTATCAATATCATTATCATTATCATTATCACTAGGCAAATCCTCATCAAAATTACCAAAGCGACGTTGTAAATGTTCATGATAAGGATCTAATCCTGAATTACTATCAATATTAGAAACCGTATCACAACATGTGTATAATCATCCGTATTTATTCTTAATGTAGTAGATTTTTTAGTTTTTGATTTAGAGGAACTACAGGTTTTTGCATTATCGGAGGATGTAAAGTTACACATATTTTTTACACGCTCTAATGCACTTTTTTACCCTTTCCTTTTTGAACAATATTTTAATCAAAATTCATATTAAAATATTAAACGTGAGATTATATATAATATGGAAAATGTAATGCAAATAATAAATCACAAAATAAATAAATAATTATTTAAATATAAATGAAATGTAAAATAAAAGTTGGAACGAAAAAAAGTAGACGTTTATAACCGCCGAAAGCCGAACGTGAAAAGTTGAATTTTGAAGCTCCAAATCCAATTTCCAAAGACCAAATAATGCAACACCAAAATTTAAGATATTATATATTAGAGAATTAGAGATTAGAGAGTAGAGAGTTGAGAGTTGAGAGAGTAGAAGATGAATAGATGATTTTCTGATTTAAAAGAATGCAATTTAGGGGTATTTATAAGTAAAAAAATGGGTTAAGATATAATTTTTAAAACTTTAGGGTATTAAAAAAGTTTTGGGGGGGGGGGGGGGGTAGGATTGTAAGTGGCTGAAATTTGGGTCAAATAGCCGTTTGGAGAGCCCACTAGCCTTTACCCAACGGCTATAAACGGATAGATTTTTTTTAAAAAGAAAATTGACCAGACTGGTAACGAACCAGTAATTTTCGGAACCGGGAGGGGTAGGTAAATCCCGATTTCCATCTTGTTACCTGTCTCGGAATCGAACCGAATCGATTTATACCGAGACTAACGAATATCAAACCGAAATCGAACCGGACCGGTAACCGGGACTTACCGGTTCCGCTGCCATACTTACTTACAATCTAACTTTAAGTGCATAGTTGCCCTTGAACCATTAAATCTCATTTTTCTCATCCCATGTAGCATCCATCTATCTATCATCTATCTCTCTCTCTCTCTCTCTCTCTATATATATATATATATATATATATATTTATATATATTAGTCTTATTATATATTCTACCCAACTCAATTATTGAGATTCACTAAATCCAATTCTTATACCCTTTCTCCTCTCGTCACTTTACCTACAAAGAAACATAATATTGATATTATAATTGATATTTTTTTATATCGGAAAGGGAGCAACTGACCCATTTCATTCATTTTAGTCAACATTGATACATCCTAAAAATAAATAAAAAATTTAACAATTTGAACTTAGAACATCAAATTTAGCAATGGATCAGAAAGAACTTTTCAATACTAGGAGAAAAAATATAATTCATCAGGTCAACATTAAATGATTTTTATAAAAAATATTATCACAATCCAAAGTATATCCTAGGTATAACATGGTATATAGGACTTCGAGAGCCCAACACAATCCACTTAGCATACATCATACAAGATAATAAAAATAAAAAAGTTCAAAAGATAGAACTTCATATTTCAAAAGAGTTTGACCAAATGGAACTCTAACATAAGTCTCTATAAGCCATCTAAATACATCATAAGGAAAGTGATTGAGATGTAACTCATTCATCACATACAAAATCTGAAAACGAAAATGACATAAAACTATAAAAGTATATCGGTTCCCGGAACATGAAGACCTACCAATCATGAAGACTTACCAATTTTCAAGTCAAGGAAAACCAACTAGCCACAAGTATGGGAGGTAGGATGCATCGGACCTTACATTAGTGAAACAATGTGGAACAAATAAGCATTAGTACATAGAATGTACTAATTATGGAGCAATATGCACAAATAGACATGATAATATGAATGACTTAAAACATACGTAGGCATGATCATTCTTTGAACATTTAAAGGCTTAACGAAGCAAACCATAAAAATAATTAGATATAATCAATGCATTTGAAATAAGGGACGTAAGAAAAGATTTGAAAAAAACATAGTCAGTTAGTGGGATTTTTAACTTTTAACCGATAAAAAGATCATGAGAGCTATATCATAAAATTCGGTATGTCCCTCATACCGGAAGAGGGGGAATCTTCTTGCCAAGGTATAATATGTACATATTATCATTTGCTAAAGTGGATCCACTAGCTAGGTCATTTAAGACAACTCTACAAGGGCACATAGTTTGGGACTAGAAATTTATACTAAAGGCTTTCCTATGTGAGCCTCCACCTCAAAGCCCTCGCAGTGCTAAGTATAAAGTAACTTTGTCTACTGAACTGAGGCTTAGAAACACAAACACAAAGTACTTGATTATTTTCACCTTTGTACTCTGGGCTCTCATGGTCCGTTCATGTCACAATTCAATTATTATAACTAAATCCACACTAGCTAATTTACCTATGGACGAATCATATTTTACTAATCAAAGTATTATACATGTAATTCTTTTAATATAATTATACGCACAAAGACAGAAAATAAGAGTTTCAAAATTAGTAAATAAAAGAAAGTAAGGAATTTAACAGCTATTACACTTTCCAAAATTTGCTAATCACCATACAAGTACTTAAACAAAAAATGTCGAAGAATAGCAAATAATTAATGAAGTAAAATAATGTCCGAAGAAAATAGAAATCGATTCTTGGGAGGATTTGTGTTAGCATGGATAGGAATGTCTCACCCTCGTATAAAACTATTGTTTGGTTAGATATGACGTCGCGTACGTGAAAGATTTCGGATCACAATCTACACTCAAAGAAACATACATGAATAACATCAACACAAATATTATTTACTATTAGATAACATAGACCGAATAAACTTATTAACTAATTTATTCGACAAAGTGTAACACCTCAAAAGTTAGAAAGTCAAAAGAAAAGGGAAAGTTCTTATTTTAGGCATTGCGAAGGTTCTACGATTCTAACCTACAGATTATAGGATGTCCTGCATACTGTAGGAAGGAAATGTAGGCCTAGAGATGTTTTTATTGGAATTTTAAGTTTTTGGAGTTTGACTTGGGAATGAACCAGGTGAACTGTAAGAGTTTTAATGGGAAGTAGATGACACTCATAAAATGGAATCAAAGATTTGATTTAGGACCTCAGGTCTATGAAAGGTTTTGATCATTAGTGGTTGGTTTTACGGGTCATAGGTGTTGGGTATGTAGCAAGAATTGATGGGAAATAGAGGGAAGGAGAGGAATTTGAAAAGTTTAGAACTTGAAAGGTTGGGAACTTGAAAAGTCCTCTAATGCTTTATTGAAAAAGGCAATAGTCCCTCATCGGTAATGGAAATGAAAATAGAAGAGTTTAAATAAATAAACACTCCTATTAGTTGTTAAAAGGGTTGGAAAGAGGGACCCCCTCGTGCCGTCGTCGTCGCTCGCTTCGGCTTTGGCAAATGATCGAGAGATAATTTTTTGGAAAAAATTTATTTTAATTTTTATTAATTAATTTAAATGGCCAAAAATTATTTTTCAATAAATTAGTTGATAACAGAATTTAACTGAAAACAACTTTTTAGTTAACCCGACCCGACTCGGATCCGCGCGAGTGACCCGTTTTAAATTCCGTTATATTCAAAATTTCCCGCCATGACTGTTCTGAAAGGTTGCAACTTTCAGGAACAGTCAATACCATTTGAAAGTTTGCAACCTTTCATTAATGGTCGTGTCAATTCTGAAAGGGTAGCAACCTTTCAGAATATATTATTCTTGCCTATAAATACCATTCAGTATTCAGAATATTTAAAAAACGAATTTTCTGATCTTCCTTCTTCTTAAAACCAAATATATTTCTTCGTGTACTTTCCTGCTGTGGATTGATTCGCTGATAGTAGAGTTTTTGGTATCTATACTCTACTGATTAAGATCATTTTACCCTGGGAGGTTATATTCCAAATCAAACCTCGGATACTAGAGGGGAATAATTTCCTTAGGGGGACACTGTGAATTCAGTGGACTTGATTTTCTTCCTGAATTTTTCAAAAGAGTATTCCAGATTCTGGTAAGCTTTACAGATTAAATTATTTTTTACAAATAAATTTCTGTTCATCTTATTTACTGGTTCTAAAAATCTCATTTACTTCGTGTTTCTGAATGATTTATTTCAACCAGTAATTTCTATTTTTCTTAACACAGATTGGCAACAATCTTAAGGAAATTATTTAAATCTGTGTTTCTGGTGGAGACAAAAATCTTTGTGATTTTATACTCCTTTAAGTCTGCAATTATAATTTATTGCTTACTTATATTGTATCAATTTTGTTTATCAGAAATGGAAAACACTGGTGTTACAGTGGCTGTTGCTGCACCAACCCGAACTCTTGTATCATAAGCAGAGAAACCGGGTAAATTCACAGGTGTGAATTTCAAAGGATGGCAGCAACGAGTATTTTTCTGACTTACCACTCTTGGTCTGCAGAAATTTACCAGTGAAGATACTCTAGTACCTGCTGATGATATGCCAGACAGGGAAAAATTTATGATTGTTGAAGCATGGAAACAGTCAGACTTCCTATGTAAAGGTTACATCTTGAGTGCTTTAGAGGATGACTTATATAATGTCTATAGTGCAATAACAACTTCAAAAGAGTTGTGGAATGCACTTGAGAAGAAATATAAGACAGAAGATGCATGCTTGAAAAAATTTGTGGTCGCAAAGTTTTTAGACTATAAAATAGTAGATAGTAAAACTGTTGGATCACAAGTGCAGGAACTTCAACTTATTCTCCATGATCTGATTGCTGAAGATATGGTAGTAAATGAAGCTTTTCAAGTGGCTTCAATGATCGAGAAGTTGCCTCCTTCGTGGAATGATTTCAAGAATTATCTAAAGCACAAGCGTAAAGAAATGAAGCTTGAAGATCTTGTGATTCGTCTCAAGATTGAGGAAGATAACAGAAATGCCGAAAAGAAGTCGCGTAAGAGTTCAACAATCATTGGAGTTAATATTGTTGAAGAAGCTCCTACCAAAGACAAAAAGAGAAAGAAGTCCAACGGGCAGAAGTCAGAACAGGCCAAGAAGAAATTCAAAGGCAACTGTTATAATTGTGGCAAGGCTGGTCATAGATCTTCTGATTGTCATGCTCCAAGAAAGGACAAAAACAAAGGCAAAGGCAAAAGTCAAGCAAACATCGTGGAAAAGATGGAAGATGCAGATGACTTGTGTGCAATGATATCAGAATGTAACTTAGTTGGAAATCCCAAGGAGTGGTTTCTCGACTCAGGTGCTACTAGACATATTTGCTCTGCAAAAGAAGCCTTTGCAACGTACACTCCTGCTGAGTACGATGAAGATTTATTCATGGGAAACACAGCAACAACAAGGATTTTAGAAACTGGGAAAGTAATGTTGAAAATGACATCCGGCAAAGTGTTGACTTTAAACAATGTTCTGCATGTCCCTACTATTAGGAAGAATTTAGTTTCTGCTGCACTACTCATTAAGAACGGGTTTAAGTGTGTCCTAGTTAGTGATAAAGCTGTAATAAGTAAGAATGAAATGTTTATAGGAAAGGGCTACCTCAATGAGGGTCTTTTCAAACTAAATGTAATGGTTATTGACAGTATTAATAAAAATTCTGCTTCTGTTTACTTATTGGATTTAAGTGATTTATGGAATGCCCGTTTGGGACATGTAAATTACAAAGCCTTGCGAAAATTGGTTAATCTAGAAATATTGTCTGATTTTAAATGCGATAAGTCGAAATGTGAAATTTGTGTGGAAAGTAAGTTTGTTAAACATCCTTACAAGTCTGTTGAAAGAAATTCTAAAACTTTAGACTTAATTCACACAGATATATGCGATATGAAGTCAACACCATCTCGTGGTGGGAAAAAGTATTTTATAACTTCTATTGATGACTGCACTCGATTTTGTTATGTATATTTGCTTAATAGTAAGGATGAAGCAATTGATGCATTTAAGCAATACAAAAATGAAGTGGAAAACCAATTGAATCTAAAGATAAAAATGATTCGGAGTGATAGGGGTGGAGAATATGAATCTCCTTTTGCAGAGATATGTTTGGAATATGGTATTATTCATCAAACTACTGCACCTTATACACCACAGTCAAATGGTTTGACAGAACGGACGAACAGAACATTAAAGTAAATGATGAATGCCTTAATGATCAATTCTGGTTCACCGCGAAATCTTTGGGGGGAAGCCATCCTTACAGCTAATAAAATACTCAATAGAGTACCCCATCGAAAAACACAATCAATTCCATATGAGTTGTGGAAAGGAAGAAAACCCAACTTGAAATATTTCAAAGTGTGGTGGTGTTTAGCCAAGGTAGAGGTTTCTTTACCTAAGAGGGTTAAAATTGGATCCAAAACAATAGATTGTATCTTTATTGGGTATGTTGTGAATAGTAAAGCCTGTCGATTTTGAATTCACAAATCTGAAAATCCTGAGATTCATGTTAATACGATAATTGAATCAGATAATGCAGAGTTTTTTGAAAATATTTATCCGTATAAAACTGAAAGTGAGTCAACAAGTGAAAGACCTAAGCGACCACGAGAAGAATCAATGGAAAATATTCTAACTAGTGAGGAACCTAGGCGAAGTACTCGACAACGAAAATCTATTTCTTTCGAACCAGATTTTGTAGCATTATTGCTTGAAAATGAGCCTCAAACATTTAAAGCAGTTATGTCTTCGTCAGAGTCAACTTATTGGAAAGAAGCAGTCAATAGTGAGATTGAATCAATTTTAAGCAATCACACTTGAGAATTGACTGATCTTCCTCCAGGAAATAAACCTTTAGGATCAAAATGGATCTTTAAAAGGAAAATGAAACCTGATGGGACTATTGACAAATATAAGGCTAGACTGGTAGTCAAAGGGTACAGACAAAAGGAAGGTCTGGACTACTTTGATACACAGTAACAAGGATAACATCAATTAGGATGTTAATAGCACTAGCAGCAGTGCATGATCTTAAAATCCACCATATGGATGTAAAGACAGCCTTCTTAAATGGAGAGTTAGAGGAAGAAATTTACATGGAACAGCCTGAAGTTTTTATAGTTCCTGGTAAAGAAAAGAAAGTGTGCAGACTTGTGAAGTCACTTTATGGACTCAAACAAGCACCCAAACAATGGCATGCTAAATTTGATCAAATAATGTTGGCAAATGGATTCAAGATTAACGAATGTGATAAATGTGTTTACATTAAAAACGTTATGAATCATGAAGTCATTGTTTTTTTGTATGCTGATGACATGTTAATAATGAGTAAAGAAATTGACGATATAAATGCTACTAAGCGCATGTTGTCCAGCAAGTTCGATATGAAAGACTTAGGAGTTGCTGATTTGATCTTAGGGGTCAGGATTATCAAAACTCCCCAGGGACTAGCATTATCTAAATCTCATTATATTGAAAAAGTATTGGATAAGTTCAATTACTTGAATTTCAATGTAGTCAAAACTCCAATTGATTTAAGTTGTACATTTAAAAAGAATGAAGGTCAAAGTGACTCTCAATTGGAATATGCCAGAGTGTTGGGAAGTTTGATGTATATTATGAATTGCACGCGACCAGATATAGCATGTGCTATTAGTAAACTGAGTCGGTACACTAGTAATCCGAATCAAACTCACTGGATGGCTATGAAACGTGTGTTAGGTTATCTAAAATGGACACAACATTATGCTTTGCATTATAATAAATATCCTGCTGTGATTGAAGAATATAGTGATGCAAATTGGATCACCGGGTCAAATGATGTAAAATCCACGAGTGGTTATGTATTCATACTTGGTGGAGGAGCTGTCTCTTGGAAATCTTCCAAACAGACATGTATTGCTCGCTCCACAATGGAATCTGAATTCATTGCTTTGGATAAGGCTGGTGAAGAAGCGGAATGGCTCCGGAATTTCCTAGAGGATATTCCATTCTGGCCAAAATCTGTTGGACCAATTTGCATACATTACGATAGTCAAGCAGCAATAGGTAGGGCAGGGAGCGTTATGTACAAAGGGAAGTCTCATCATATACGACGTAGACATAACACCATAAGACAACTGCTCTCTAGTGGAATTATCACAATTGACTATGTAAAGTCGAGCAATAATGTGTCAGATCCACTAATGAAAGGCCTAGTCAGAGAGGCAGTTGAAAGATCATCTAAGGGAATGGGTTTACGGCTTAGGACAAGTCAGCATGACGGTAACTCTATCTAGCAGATTGGAGATCCCAAGAGCTAGATTCAAGGAGAAAAACAAAGTTGTGGTTGACGGTTCGACATTGTCAATTAACTCAATCCATTCTCATGATGAAGACAATGTTCAGGAAAAGGTTAAAACTTTAAGGCTTGTTAATGAGGTAATAAAGCTTAAAGTTTTTAATGATTTGCTAAGTTTGGTAGATTTGACCAAATAGTGTATCTACGAGATGACACGGTTAGAAATCACCTATGTAAGTGTGAAGTGGAAGCCGCTTCAAAGAGAATTTCATGTCAAAAGCCTATTCTCTATACACTCATGAAACCAGGAGGTGTTCATGGATGAAACGAACACAACCGTAAGAATCATAAACAGTAAAGGGTTAATTGTGTGACATATGGTTGTTTAGGTATACACCAAAGTTCGACGGTTCAAAGATATCACATCTACCGATTGACTGAGTATATCCGACATATGTTCACTACGGAAAGTCCAAGGGGAAACCTACTTATCCAGATGCAATTAATCCTTGCTTGTAAAGTACACAATTGTCCTTTCATTCCTATGTTATAACTATTCCCCATCAATGTGGGGGATTGTTGGGTATGTAGCAAGAATTGATGGGAAATAGAGGGAAGGAGAGGAATTTGAAAAGTTTAGAACTTGAAAGGTTGGGAACTTGAAAAGTCCTCTAATGCTCTATTGAAAAAGGCAATAGTCCCTCATCGGTAATGGAAATGAAAATAGGAGAGTTTAAATAAATAAAAACTCCTATTAGTTGTTAAAAGGGTTGGAAAGAGGGACCCCCCTCGCGCAGTCGTCGTCGTCGCTCGCTTCGGCTTCGGCTCGGCTTTGGCTTTGGCTTTGGCTTTGGCAAATGATCGATCGAGAGATAATTTTTTGGACAAAATTTATTTTAATTTTTTATTAGTTAATTTAAATGGCCAAAAATTATTTTTCAATAAATTAGTTGATAACAGAATTTAACCAAAAATAACTTTTTATTTAACTCGACCCGACTCGGATCCGCGCGAGTGACCCGTTTTAAATTCTGTTATATTCAAAATTTCCCGCCATGACTGTTCTGAAAGGTTGCAACTTTCAGGAACAGTCAATACCATTTGAAAGTTTGCAACCTTTCATTAATGGTCGTGTCAATTCTGAAAGGGTAGCAACCTTTCAGAATATATTATTCTTGCCTATAAATACCATTCAGTATTCAGAATATTTAAAAAATGAATTTTCTGATCTTCCTTCTTCTTAAAACCAAATATATTTCTTCGTGTACTTTCCTACTGTGGATTGATTCGCTGACAGTAGAGTTTTTGGTATCTATACTCTACTGATTAAGATCATTTTACCCTGGGAGGTTATATTCCAAATCAAACCTCGGATACTAGAGGGGAATAATTTCCTTAAGGGGACACTGTGAATTCAGTGGACTTGATTTTCTTCCTGAATTTTTCAAAAGAGTATTCCAGATTCTGGTAAGCTTTACAGATTAAATTATTTTTTACAAATAAATTTCTGTTCATCTTATTTACTGGTTCTAAAAATCTCAGTTGCTTCGTGTTTCTGAATGATTTATTTCAACCAGTAATTTTTATTTTTCTTAACACAGATTGGCAACAATAGGGTGTCCTCGTAGAATGGTCCCAGACTTAGAAATTTGTGAAGTTTAACTTGAGTTCCATGGATAGGTCTACAAACCGTACAATGGACGGCGGATTGTAGGAAGTTCTCATCGGAAATTATTGAATTTTGAGTTTCTGAAATTGGTTCTATGATTGATCAAGACGGGTCGTAGAAATTCCTACAAGCCATAGGTCACATCCGTAGGAACCATGCAACAATTATTTTTTATAATATTTTGATCTTTTTCTATGCATCTAATACCTGTATTATGTCGTTTTGCCCCTATTTAAGACTTAGAAATATCCGTATACCCCCCAAACTTCCCCAATTATCTCATTCACTCAAACCCCCAAGTCTCATACACATTCAATCCCTCCAAGTCTCATCCACATTCAACCCCAACAACTCTCTATCAAGGTCAAGAACAAGAATCTAGTCTATCCAAGTTAAGTCTCCTTTTCACCATTGATTTTGGGATTTGAATAGAAAGTTATGTAGAGTTTCATCAATGGCTTCCATCAGCCATTGAGCCCCAAGGTTTCTCAAATATATAAGTTTAAATTGATCAAAAATTGATTAGGTTTTCATTCAATTCTTCATGGTTCTAATTGTGTTGATTAAATAATTTGACTTTAACCTTATTGCGATTGTTTTGACTCAATTACATACTTTTCAGTTGTTTTCACCATGCATTGATTATGTTGAGTATGTACCCTAATAGACATGAATTTGTGGAGAAACTATGAATCTATGAATGATTTTTTCATGAAGTTATGCATGATTTGTGAAAAAGAAATGTTTAACGATCTAGGTTTCTATGATGTGGTGAGTTATGAAGGGTGATTAGTGCGTCATGCGGAAACTTATAATTAGCAAATCATATGATTGATTAATCAGATAACAAAAACTTATACTGAAAATCAAAATATTATTATATCAAAACTAATATAAAGAACGGAAAAGGGCCTAAAATACCCTCGAAGTATTGAAAATGGTACACAATTACCCTCCATCCACCTATTGGCCCCCAAATACCCTTCACATCCACCTTTGGGTCCAAATTTACCCCTTCATTAACAGACCAAAATTAAAAAATAATTAAATAATAATTTTTAATGACGTGACACTCAACCATTGGTTGTAAATTAATTATTTAAAATAATTTTAAACCCATCCATTTTAACTAAACCCACCCATTACCCACCCATTGAATCTCATATTAGGAAGGTTGTAGAAGAAGAAGGAGGCGGAGGATATTCTGTTTGTCGCTGTATTGGGAAGATCTGTATGGTCGATGTGATTTTCTTCCTCTGTACGGAAGAGAATTTGGCTGATCCTTCTAAGGCTCTTCAAACTCCTATGGAACAGATTTTGCCTAAAGGGAATTCCATTGTCAGACATTTAGATCCAAATTCTAAGTTATTATGAAGATTTTTTTATAGAATTAGAAATTATATTGGTGTTGTTCCTTTTGCAATCACATGTTCTTCAAAGGTTAACGGCTTGATTTCTATTTTGCTTCTGTTTTAATTTTTTTTTTGAACCATTAGTTTTTAGAATGAATTGGTATTTTGAGATACTGTGTAGGAATACTGCTAAAGGATTTGCTGAAAAGAAAAAAAAACCTTTTAGCTTTATATGAGATTCAATGGGTGGGTTTAGTTAAAATTAGTGGGTTTAAAATTATTTTAAATAATTAAATTACAACCAATGGTTGAGTGCCACGTCATTAAAAATTATTATTTAATTATTTTTAATATTTGTCTGTTAATGAAAGGGTAAATTTGGATCCAAAGGTGGATGTGAAGGGTATTTGGGGGCCAATAGGTGGATGGAGGGTAATTGTGTACCATTTTCAATACTTTGAGGGTATTTTAGGCCCTTTTCCGTATAAAGAAAACCATTGAAACTGTAGAGAGAATAAATCTCCCCATAAACAAAAATCTTAAACGACTACATTGTAGATGTTATTGTTATGTTAGAAGAAACAAATCTATATTTATAGAGTCCTAAAACCTTTTCCTATTAGAAAAGGACTAGTTACTCCAAAACCTTTTTCCAAAAAGGAAAGAATAAACCAAGTATGAAAAAATATTATATTTTCCTTTCAAGAAAAGTAAAAACATTTATGGTAATGTTTTGACTTTTCTTCA
The DNA here is from genome assembly GCF_036512215.1 of Solanum lycopersicum. Classification (NCBI taxonomy): domain Eukaryota; kingdom Viridiplantae; phylum Streptophyta; class Magnoliopsida; order Solanales; family Solanaceae; genus Solanum; species Solanum lycopersicum. Next base: position 10,599,843 of record NC_090810.1, read on the forward strand.
AGGAAAAAAAATCTTAAATTATGATAAGAAAATCAGGACAAAACCTTAAACACGATGAGCATCTATGAAAATGTGAAAGGATCTTCTCACATATTAAGAATCATAGTTTGGTAAATTGTTACCTCACATATGTCTTATTCAAGATTTAATGAGCTACTTTATGATATTTTCAGTTTGAATTAGTAACTTAATTGTACTTTTCCATGTATGATGATATGCTTATGTTTGTGACTATTTTATTGGAATTTAACTTAGCACCGAGAGAACTTTGAGACTCGAACAGGATAGTCTCTAGTAGCAAACCCTAGTTTCAAACTACGTGCCCCAATACATTTCCCTTAAATGACGATATATGTGTTATGACACTACGCTTTACCTTTACAAGTAGACTCTCCTTTCACGTTATTGAAGTTATGTAAAATTTCATCTTAAAGCTTGCATGATATATTATTGGTTAAAGCTAATATCTCACAAAATGAACTAAGTTGTCCTTAACGATTTTATGAAGCTTTCTTGTGATTTTAAGATGTATTGATGATGTTCATATATATTTTATGATGTTTCTTTAAAGATTTTACTATGCTTAGATTGGTCATGCATTTCATGTTGGTTTTTCTTACGTCCCTTTATGATCATATTTCACATTTTTATTCATATCCCTCATACATAGTATTTTTCATGCACTAATGCATACTTGTACTTACATTATTTAATAATATAGGGTGTGCCGCTTCCTCTCCTCTCGCTCGTGGCTAGTTGATGACTTCAAGGATCTGAAGACTTGGTGAGTCTTCATAATCTAAGGACTATGTCACCATTATTGATTTTATGTGTCTTTATTTATGGAAATTGTATGTGGTGTACAGGTTACGTCTCGATCACTTTTTTTGATGTAATAGAAGGCTTGTCAAGACTATTATGATAGATTTCCGCTTTAATGTCAAACTCTTCTACGTATGAGATTCTTTACTTCGTCTAATATATTGTGTATTTGTATTTTAAGTGGCTTGTCCAGGAACTTTTGGGATCCTATATGTCATGTCACATCTAGGGTGTTCTTTGAATCGAGGCATAAAGGTAGTAAAGCAAGTGGACATATACAATAATATATGATCGATTAACTCAACAATTCAACTACCAATATAAGCCAAATGAATAACTTCATTTTCGACATATCACTTGGCAAAAATCAGTCATTCACAACTAGTAATGAAGTATTCCTTGAAAAGTATCACACAATGACTGAACATGCAAATCACCAAGTGGATAATCTAAAGTTAATATCTTAAAATGTCACTGAATTATGAAAAATTACCTTGTAAAGTCATTAAACTTTGTTTTGTATCACTAGAATCACTCAACCTAACGTTTTTATCTTCTAAAAACATTAAACAATATTTATCACCAAAATAAATCTGGCATGGCAAAATAAATATATTTTATGCCATGTTATCATGGCCCCATAAATAAATAAAATCATAAAATATATTTATTAATATATCCACTACTCACAGTTATCTTCTTCTAAAACACTTAAACCCTAATTCTCTTGCCAAATCTCCCGCTTCCTTTTTCTACTTCTTTCTCTATTCTCCCAAAATTCTCACCTCACAAAGAAACGCTGTAATGTCTATTTTAAGGTTATTGATGCTGAATTTTTTCATTAACAATTAATTCCTTCATTTCTTCGAGAAATAATGGGCTGAAATCTGTAAAAAAAAAAAAACGAAAAGGACCACTACGCGCTTGCTAAAGCAATCCTAATTCAATTGAGGTAAAAATTATAAATATTTAGCTATATTGTCCTTTTATTGTAGAATATCTAAAAATTGGTTTAGGACTTTTTGTATTCTAATTATTTTCCCCCCTGTATTCAGAGGAGAGGAGACAGAAAGACTGACTCTTTAAGAGAAAAGTCATGAAGGAGTACATTGTTGAAGTTTAGTTGAAGAAAATATTAGAAATCATAGCAAAATATAGAATTATCTTTGTAATTTTTTGTGGTTACCTATTACAACACAATATATTCTTTTCTTTTTGGCTACAATGATGCTCATAACAACCTAGTATATAATACATTTTTAGAAATGCTCTAATATTATTTGTGTGTTGCTTATTTATATTGGAATTGATGTACATGGTTGACACGGGAGATAATTTAGTCAGTGCTACTGAATTTAACATTTATTTCCAGTGTTGATTAGAATTTTTTGATTGTCGGTAATAGTCTAGAAAAATAAATTTTATTGCAAAAACAGAATTTAAGAGGGGAAGACATGAAATTAATAAATTTTATGATTTTGTTTATTTGTAGGTTCATGATTACAATACATTAAAATAAATAAATTTTATAATTTTATTTATTTGTGAGGTCCACAATGACATGACATCAAAAATAATTTAATTTATCATGTCAAATTTGTTTAAAAATAAATTGTAATCGAGTGATTTTAAAGAATAAAGGTGTTAAGTTGAGTGATTTTAAAGACACAAACTAAAATTTAGTGACTTTACAAGATAATTTCATATAGTTCATTGACCTTTTAAGATATTAACTCAAATAATCAATAGGTAGTCACACACAAAAGGCGATTGCAAAGTAAATTTCAATTTTTAGCATAAGCTTAGTGGGGAATACCAATGACGAATCTAAAAGTATCAATACAAAAAATAGAAGCTGAAATGGATAAAGTGTTGGTGTCACCATCGATGTCATGAGTTCGATGATGAGAGAAGGAATGTGGCTGAATTTATTGATGTCGTGTCAAACATTATGCAATGTACTGAAATACCAAACAAAATGAAATCAAACAAATTTGAGAATTTTATATGGGAAAAAGACTATAACCACTAATAATTTCTTAAGCAAAATGTAATCCTAACAATGGTGATCTATAGTAATCTAAAAGAGAGATAATAAATATGGATCAAAAGAGAGAGGGGGGTGGGAAGAGAATTTAGAAAGAGAATATTCGTGAGCCTTTGGATAATGTGAAAATGAACCATATGAATCAGAATTAATTTTTAATATTAATTAGTTATGTGTAATAATTGATTACAAAAATGTCCAATTAAAATGAACACATGCTCATACTAATCAGTTCTTAATACTCACTCTGTTTAAATCTCCTTTTTTGTTTGTTTGTTTAAAAAAAATGACCTCTTTTTTTTTTTGTAATAATTTTCCAAGTGGCACGTTTAATGACACAAAATCAAAGGACAATTTTGTATATTTAACCTAACTTTAATTTAGGACCATAAGATTCAAATTTTTTTTATACTCTTAAACTTTATGTCAAGTCAAACCAGATCATTCTTTGTAAAACTGAATTATTACTTCTTTTTTATTGTTCACATGCTTGCAAGAATCGGATTTGAAACGACACTTTTCAGACGCACAGTCTGAATTTAAACTGTTTTTATCGTGATAGAAACTCATGATTAATTATAGTAATTCGAGAAGAGCGCCAGAGCAGCAAATTCCATAGCCGCGACAGTTGTTCCTCCATCAAAGGCTCTGAGCCTGCTACGTAGCTAGGCTATGAAATTGATTTTCTGATAATAAAAAGAGAGAGAATAGAAGATCATGCTTACAAGCAGCCGTTTCCATCGTCTTTTGCTAACCCTGATTTTATCAAACCCGTTTCTTCAATCCTGATGAGAACTTTTTCTTGCCTCAAAGAGAATGAACATATTCTTTATGTAATCTCAAAATCAAAGAGTATGAGTACATTTAAAATAATTTAAGACAATATATAATTAAGATGTGTGCTGAAATTTGTAGTATAGTTAAAAAATAAAAGGAATACTTGTGCTTCTTTCTTAAAAAATAAAAATAAATAAAAGATGTTTCAATTAGAAAGGAAGCGTAAACTATAAAAACGAAAGGGAAGGGCAGATCCACTTCTACAATTTCATTCACTGAACACAACAATGGTTCCTTTTCGCTCCATTTCGATCTTCACCTTCGGCTTCCTCCTTCTCTTCCGATGTTCCTCGTCGGCGGCGGAGCAGCAACAGTTCGCCATTGATGGGAAAGTATTGGAACTCGATGAATCCAATTTCGAAGCGGCTATTTCCACTTTCGATTATATGTTTGTCGATTTCTATGCTCCTTGGTGTGGTCACTGCAAACGTCTTTCTCCTGAGGTCTTTCTTCCTATCGTTTTCTTTTCTATTTGCTTGATTTGCTTTCTTTTTCTTTTTTTCTTTTTTTTTTCAAAAAAGGTTTGGATTTGTTTATACTTCAGTGCTGTATTGTTAGAGTGAAATTAAGGATGATTTAAATTGAATTACATAGTTAATAACAGAGATAGTTTGGATTTGTTTATACTTCAGTGCTGTATTGTTAGAGTGAAATTAAAGATGATTTACATTGAATTACATAGTTAATAACAGAGATATACTCATTGCTGTAGTTTTCAGGAAGTAATCTTCCACCAAAATCTAAAGATATTAGAATCAGAAAATATTAATGTGCTTTAGTTTTAGTGAAGCTTCTAATTGTATAAACATTATTTTCAAATAGTAGAAGAAAATTGGTGACATTGTCCCTCAGACAGTGGCTGTGATGGAACAATACTATAGGATATAAGTAATATTATCGTAAGGTTTTGCTTCAAAGTTTTAATTATTAATTAACTATATATGGAAGTTTGATGCCTACTGATGTAAAATGATGGTTTGGTACATGAATCTACTCTGCCTCAGATGCTAGTGTATATATGTTTGCACTCTCTTATGGTACCTAATAAGGTGTTGATAGTGTTATGTTTGACTCTTGTGAAATTCTTATAAAAAGAAATAGGCACTTGAGAAATAGATTTTTATGATCTAACCTGATTTGAAACTGTAGAGGGATGGAGGGCTGACTTATTATGGTCACGTAATTAAACTCATGTGAAAAAGGAAGCTCTCCTTTATGCTACGAAAGAAAATAGAATGATTTCATTTACAGTGAAAGAAGATTTTGGATGTCACCCATTTAACTTAATATATGTTCACATTCATGATACATGAACTTCCAGAAAAAAGCTTTTTTTCATGAACAACAAAGTTCAAGAGGCTGAGGAAACATTGCTGGAGGCTGATCTTAGCTGTTGGATTAACCCTTTTATGGTCACTAGTGAGGAATTACTCATTTTGTAACTTCTTGTGACTTTTTTTTTCTGTTGTGGTACTGGTCAAATGCTTAAAAGAATTTGTAAGGTTCATATGCAAAGTCAAATATCCAATCAGGAGAGGAAAAAAGGGGTCAGCGATGACGATACCTTGGAAAGCATGTCATTCCTCCAGTACATAAAGTGGAGAAGAAAGATAGGAGCAATAGAGGATTATTGAGAACAAAAAAGGATATTTTATTAAATGTAAAAGGCTTAAAGTAATCTTGCAAAGGAAGTTCATTGATATCAGACAGGATCATGATATGTCATGTGAGAACTAAGAAGTGATTGTTACCACATGTTAATAGACTGATAGGCATACTTGTTTGTCGTTCTAGTCTTATCAACTGTTCCCTGTCTTCTAAGAGAAACTTTCTCCCCTTAATAGGAGTGCCTGTATTTTGGGTGGTCAAGTGTGTTGCTTGTGATCACTGAAACTTCTTGAGGGATGAGATTGAATTGTTTCTTTCTAAAGTTTGATGATATTGATATGTTCATCAATAAAAGGTATTATCAAGCTCTTTACGTGAGTTCACTAAGCTTCATATTCTGCATTCTATGTTAGAATTTTTCCCCAACAAAGGGACATTTTTCATTTGCTTGTTTTATTGGATAATAGATATTTTTGAATGTGACATCACGAAGCACTCTGACAAAAGTTCCTTGCAGTTGGACAAAGCATCTGCCAATCTTGCTGTATTGAAGCAGCCCATTGTAATTGCAAAAGTAGATGCTGACAAATACAGTCGTCTTGCTTCTAAATATGAAATTGAGTATGTCTGCTTTACACATATTAGTTATTACTACAATTATTTTGTTTAACCGTTTTCATAATGTGAAACTTGCTTTCTGGTTAAATCAAGTTGCTTGAACCATAAAAGAGAATAAGTTTCTTTAGTTTGGTATAACATTTTTATTAGCATTATTAGATCCACAGTTTGTTATCTTAATCAATTTGTTAGTCTGCTATGGATTGTCAAAGACTGTAGATGCAGATCCTATAAAAAACTTCCTATTCCTAATCCAGTATTTCTTTTTTTCTTTTTTCTTGAGAAAGGTAACTGTATTAAAAAGAAAGAAGCACTGAGAAGGTGCTGTTCAGAAGTATTTACAGAAAATTCTAAGATGATTTTTATTCTTAGAGGATTCTATAAGATTTATCATTGCTTCAGCTTCATTAAAAAAGGTCTATTTACACTAAAAAGTAAATGTTTCATCTTTATCCCCTGACTAGAATTTTCCTCGTCTTCAAAGCATCTGTCATTTCTTCCTCTCCAAATATTCCACCATATACATGTAGGTTAGTATACCACCATTTCTTCTGCTTTGTATATCTTCCTTTAATGTTCCAGCACTTTAAAGTTCACATGTATCTCTGCGCATAGTCCGTTTTAAGCCCCATCACGTTAAGGAACAACTGCTACAATTGATCAGTAGCATGACAATGCAATAATAGATTATTGACATTCTCAGATTCTTTTTTTTTGTTACATATATAACAGTTTAAGCACAACATGATTCCTCTGTAGATTTCCATGTGTTAAGCAAGCTATTCTAGCCACCAACCAGGTGACCCATGCCACTTCATAAGTGACATTTGTTTTCCAGATTTTTCCTCTAGGCCAACATCCTCCTTGCTCTCCAACAGAATTCAGAAGCCTATAACAAGATTTTACTGTAAAGGCACCATTTCCATGAGCTTTCCGGATTAGCTTATCTTGTCCTTGAGTCCCTTTGAAAGGTTAGAGTATTTAAAGAAATCAGACATTATGCTCAATTCCCAATCATTTAAATGTCCCTGAAGTTGAAATTTCATCCTTCCCCTCAGAATAGCCAAACTAGCATCAGGTAGAACAGTACGTCTGAATAGATCAGGGAATAATGTCTTTAAGGGAGATACCTAATTCAGTTAATATCCCAAAATCGAAATCCTTTTTCCATCACTCACTACAAACCCAATATTACCTACAATGTTTTGCCAAAGAGCTTTAATAGTCCATAAACTCGCTCCATATGGTGAAGTCACTACTTTTGTAGTCCAAAAACCTTGAGAACCATACTTTACACTTATTTCTTCTTTCCATAGTGCACGTTCTTCTAAAATCTAAAGTGAATCTTCACAACCATTGCATCAGTAAGCTCCAGTTGTGTTGCCTCAAAATTCTAATGTCTAAACCCCTTCTCTTCTTATTAAGTGTAAATGAACTCCATCTAACTAATGGAGAGTTCTCTTATCTCTGTTGCCATGCCAAAGAAAACCCCTTCTTAGTTCGTCTAATCTCTTCTCCACTTTGACTAGTAATAAAGACATCACATATGTGGGAAGGGCATCAAAGATACTATTTATCAGCATTGATCTTCCCCCAGTGTCGCTAACCTCTCTACAACCCCCTGCCAAGTGGCTATTGCTCTGTTGCTTGTTCCTAGATCCCATTGCAACCCCATTCCTGATCCATTATTCATCCCTATATGAAACCATTTTTGGATTGCAACAGACAAATTGACTGAGGACACTTGTTTAAATCACATAGGTTATGATGCACGCACACAAAAACATGGAACGTAGCTTGAGCATCCTGCCCAAGCCTCTTTGCTGTCTATCTACACCTGACAGCTGCCACCACCATCCACTGCCCTGCACCTCTCCCGGAACATCTTCTCGGAGCCTCCTTATCTTACCTCCCTCTATCCCAATTCAGAACATGATCTCAATGTGCCTTCTCTTCCAGACTCTCCCATATCTAAGTAGTTCCAACATTTCTGGAATTTCCTTGTTCATCTAATGTTGCGTTCTGATGTAGGATGCTCTTTATTTGGTGAATCCTAGTCAGAGGAGCTTGGTCAGATAAGCATCAAGGGATATGATGAGGAATGTGCTGCTGGGTAGAAGATGATGTAAGGGGGAATGGGAACGTAATTCTGAGTTGTGGACTTTGTGGCCAAAGGATTGGGTGAATCGGGGTCTTAATTAATCTATGGAGGATGTTTCCTATAGAGTCCCCATGAGGCTGAACCAGCTAACATCAATTCTTTTCAGTTTCCTTTTTCACTATAGTATAAACATTGGCTGAAGTCCAAACATTTTTTCCTCTTTGGGAGAGGATGAGAATATATTTTCTTCTCTTTTCATGAGACAATTAAAATCCAAAAGACAGACTATACCTATTCACATGTTTTAGAAATTTTGGTAATCTATTCTAGTAAATGAATGCAATTGCTGCCTGAGATGAATTAATGTGGAGAAACATGGTCAATGAGGATTCATATACCGGACCCATTATGTTTTGAATTGAGGCGTAGTTGTTGTAATGCAGTTATTGGGTAAAAAGACAGTGAAATGTTTCTTTTGTTGCAATGCAGTGGATTTCCAACTTTGAAGATATTCATGCATGGAGTTCCAACAGATTATTATGGACCTAGGAAGGCAGATTTACTTGTGAGATTCTTGAAGAAGTTTGTCGCTCCTGATGTGTCCGTACTCAATTCTGACTCTGCTATTAGTGAATTTATTGAAGAGGCTGGCAAAAATTTTCCTATATTCATAGGCTTTGGTTTGAATGAGTCTGTCATATCACATTTGGCGGTGAAATACAAGAAAAGTGCATGGTTTTCTGTGGCAAAAGATTTCTCAGATACAACCATGGAATTCTATGATTTTGACAAAGTACCTGCATTGGTAACCCTTCATCTGAGCTACAATGAACAGAGCATATTTTATGGCCCGTTTGAAGGTCAGTAAGTTCATGAAATTTTGGTGTAGTCACAACCCTTGTGCTTGCTTTATTCCCTTTTCATATGGAACACACAATTGACAAATACTGAGACATGTTTATTCTTGAACTGCTTCAGCTTATATGCTTTAGTAGCTGCGCAAGTTCCATGGCTATGAGCTTTATACAGTGTCTTTCATTTTAATCGCTTGGTTCTGCATATTAAAGAACAACTGAGAACTATTTTCAGCTGAAATTGTGCCTTGAATTTTATTACAAACAGTGTCTGGATCTAAGCTTTCCTGCTATGGTTGCAGAAAAGTTCCTTGAGGATTATATCAAACAGAGCTTGCTCCCTCTGGTTTTACCTATTAATCAAGACACTCTGAAGTCGTTGAAAGACGATAAGAGGAAAATTGTTCTAACAATTGTAGAAGATGAGGATGATGAGAGGTCAAAAAGACTAGTAAAACTCTTGAAAGCTGCGGCATCTGCGAACCGTGACTTGGTGTTTGCTTTTGTTGGGTTCAAGCAGTGGCAAGACTTTGCCGAGTCATTTGAAGTATCTAAGAAAATTAAACTACCAAAGATGATTGTGTGGGACGGAGACGTGGAGTATTTTTCAGTAAGCTTGAAACCTTCTTTTCCTCTCCCTCTCTTTCTCTCTCTCTCTCTCTCTCCAAGTGTAGTTTTCCCTAGCAATGTTTTACAGCTCTAAACAAGATTTTGCTTGTGTCCACCTTCACATGTTAAGTTAGCGGCCAGCATGACCTTGCACATTCTATAATTTCTCATTTAAGTATTGCAGTGACATGAATCTGTAGTTAGCCTACTTTCTGTTTGGACTTCCTCCTTTTTTGCCAATTTCCTTAACTATTAATTAACTAGCTGGTAAAGGAAGTACAAACATTAATTATTCGTGTATTATATACTTGTTTTAGAGGTTCAGATTTCCAACAACTGATCTTGAACTATGGATGACCTGATGACTTTAGTAGATATCACCTAGGTCATCTAAGTACTAAAAGAAAAAGAGAAACACGGAACATAAAGCCCAAACACGTGAAATAACGTTGTAAATGCTCAGTTTGATTGTTATCTGCTCTCCAGCTAATAGATTCCACCAGAAGCTTCAGGGTGACTACTATTGCAGGACTATGTCAATTTTAAAACCATTGGACATGGTCTTAATTTAATCTTTAATTGTACATGAATTTGGGAATTTAGTCTTTGTTCATCTATGAGTATGTTTATTTTGCTTCATGTGGAGTATGAGTCACTTTTGACTTTTAGATTTGATGCCTTCTTAGGTTCTTATTAACTGATAAAGCTCTGCATGAAACGCTTGAGTTGATTTTATCTTGAATCCTTGTTAGTTACCTAGTCCATACATATTTGCTTTATATTTATATGCTTCTCTTCTCTGGGAAGAATCGATGCTGGATGCATATCGTGAAAGCTATAGGGGAACCTGGAAGAAAATTTTGAGTTGAATCTTGAGATGACCTTGTTATGTATTGCATTTTGTTGGTGCGCTTGGGATTATGTTATAGGTTTTAACAGCTTCTTACCCTCATTTTTTAAGTTTCTGACTGACATATAGTGTAAAACACATTTTTAAGTTTACTCCCAACTTTAGGACTAAGGTGAAACATTGAGGTGATAATGATATAGTAATTGACTTTATTTGCTGATGTTGAGCTTTTACACGAACAATAGGTGATCGGCTCAGACAGTGTTGAAGACGAAGATCAGGGGTCCCAAATTACGCGGTTTCTTAAGGGATACAGAGATGGAAGTGTTATACAGAAACACATCATTTCAGATGATTACAAGGCTTTCAGAAACTCAATGTTTCTGATCGGAGCACTTATCCTTGTTCTCGTTGTGATACTGGTGGCGATGATGATGCAGGCTGTTAAAGAAGAGCCCTCTAGGGAACAGGTTGATCATCCAGGGAGCTCCACATCTCTATCAGAAGCCAGAGAAGCACTTCGTTCTGGCGATAAAGAAGAAAAAATAGATTAAGTTTACACTTTTCGGAACATTAATTTCAATCTAACAGAAATAAGTAGCTTGAGAGATTTTTGACAAGATGACCAATTTTTCGTAGCAGCCTCAGAAAGATGGTTTAAGTTTATCATAAACGAATACACCAACAGCTATACTTATAGAATTGCTTTAGTGAAAGGACTGGTGATTTATTAATTATTGAAGTTGTAGAAGAAATGGGTTTGTGCTGTGTATAATATGAGTTAAAAACGAAAAACTAGAATACTACTTGTTTTGATCTTATACATAATAAATATATGTTGTTAAATCCCACAGTTTGTTGAAAGCAGGACAAGATAACTCATCTTTCTAACTCTAGAGTTGAAAAAATGTGATCAATTTTACAACCCATACCAATTAGATACTACTATTTTTACATCTTCATTTTTGCAAAATCAGTAATGATGGCTGGAAAATTGCTGTTCTTTGGTGAAGATCTTGTATCCAAATTGAGACGAAAGATGAAAACCATCAACCTCATATTTACATTGGCCAAATAAACAGAAATCATTGGCCACTTGGGGGGGGGGGGGGTTGATCAATTTAAATAAGAAAATATGATTAGTAAAGATTCATATAACCAACTCCAATCGATTTGAGTCGGGACCAAGGCATCATCCTTATTGTGAAACGTTAAACGTGTTCATCCTCTGATTACAACTGACCCAATTCATTCAAACTAGAAGCTTTAGTCATGTGTGCCAATGATCTATACATAGAAGCTCAAACCCTAAGCAAAAAGATTTCAACTAACAAGACCTAAACCATCTAGAAAATGGAGACTGTTAACATCCATAGCACTAAACAAGAAGGGTATGTAAAAAAGGGCTACTGCATACAGCATGAACACCCATCGCTTTGCGCGTGCACTCGTGAAAACATCAAAATAAAAATAGTAAAAACCTCAATATAGAAACCAAATCTATAACATAAGCGTCACACTAATAATATACAAATCCAGCGCTTCCCGTCATTTTCCAGTCTGCACATATGCCAGAGCTGCATCTCCAAAGCTGTTGCTTTGTCTTTAGGTGTGATTTGAGGTGAAATTGACCCAACTTCACTGATCTTTGGTTAAAAGGGTAGTACAGACTTGAACCCAGATTTTCTAGAAACGACACATCATGACTCACATCCCGGAAGAGACTGAGCTGAAGCAAATGGCGAAAAGCTAGTAGTTGACTCACTATGACGCAGTGGGTTGGGATGCCGACTTGAGGAGCCTATATAACTGGACGAGGCATTTCCTGGACTAGGAATATATGGTGACATGTATCTTGAATTAAGAGGAGATAAAGAAGGATAGCCCAATGAGTGAGGGGAAATCAAATAAGATGCACGAGATCTCTGGGAAGACGCATTTTGAAGGTCAAGTGAACTGCGGCTTATAGTAAGATGAGGTGACTGATGGTAGGACTGAAGCGACTGATGATTATAAGGAGTACTAGAAATTGATTGAGGACGAGAAACTGAAGGGGATCGGGATGCTCCTTGGCCTATTTGTATTGCTGATGATGAAGCTAATGATGATCTTAGGGATGACAACGAAGATAAAGAAGCTAGACTAGAAGAAAGCAATGGCGTAGATTCTGATGCTGGTGGCTCACCATTGCTAGTCCTTGCATCACGTTTACAGACGGGGCAAAACGTTCTCCATGATGTAAGCCACGCATCAACGCACATAGCATGAAATTCTGCAAAAATTCCGAGGAGATCTGATGAGAACAAACAGAATATGACATATATCAACAAATTACTCCCCCAGATTGGGGAAAGTATTCATATTAACTATAAAGTAAAACCATAGATACACCAAAATTAGCACTTTCACAATGTGATATAGCAGCAGGGACGAGGATAATACTCTGATATCCTCTGATCACACTTTTACTGTAGAATTAAGGTTTTACCATAGTGTGCTGCCTAGAATCTTGACAATGACTAATGCAGAACTGATATTCATAGATATGGATCCAGAATATAATTATTGAATATTACTCAATATTTTTTAGAAGTGGAAAGTGCAAGAGAACAACAACAATCCTGGGAGTTTTAAAAAAAAAATCACGGGTAATCCTTCAATGTAAATTGCATTATTCACAGAAAATACAAACTTATCAAATTTCAACCAACATTATCAATCTCAAAATCTATGAAAAAAATCAGCATGTTCCATTCTATAAAACAATCTACATGTACCCTTGAACAACATTCTCTTCATGTTGTTCTTTTTACATCAATAAAACACCTACTTTGCCCATAAAAAAAAATTACACCTCCGCAATAAAACATGAGAGCTAAAATGCTTGGGGTTTTCAGAAATAGTTGGCAGTAATCAAACCCAGCACGTGTACTAAGTTCTGCAGCAATAGCCATGACATGCTCATGAACTAAATTTCTCTTGGCTGCCTTAGCTGTGAACTCTGTGATACCCAGCTTAGGGAGTTCTGATCCCCCTGAAGAATACAACTCCACTTCTACAATATTAATGCAAGGGCTTTCGACTAATGTTTCTTCAAACCCTCAATTCTTTTGATGTAATTACTACAGGAGTTCGCTATTGTACTTCTATGTTTATAATACCAGTTAACTTTCTCAAAAAAAAAATGTTTCTGATCTCTTTGACAACATTAATTCCAATTCACTCCTCAAGCAATGGTATAAATCTGAATTTCTGCTCTAAAAACAACCTTCATCTAGACATGCATAGATTTCAAAAGTCTATGCAATTGACATGCTGAAACACATACGACACCTTCAATCAAAAGTTGTGGAGAATATGAGGAGTAATGTCTCTATTTCTGAGAACCCATCCAGCTTCAAGCTGGGGCGCAATCAACAATGGAAGACATTCACCTTCTAAGGACATTGTTGGGCAGTATAGGGAGAGGAATAGAGGTGCACATATGGTATTCATTAACCTAGAAAAGGCATAGGACAGTCCCGAGGGAGTTTTATGGAAATGCTTCCAAACACTCGGTCCAGATGGGATTGCACCAGGGATTAGCTCTCGGACCGTTTTTATTTGCCTTGGTGATTAATGAATTCCCATAGTAATGATCTCGTCCATGGTATTGATCGACAAGTCAGGTGGCGTAGTTGACAATCGATTGGAAATTTGGAGACAGACCCTAGAGTTCGTTAAGCAGGACTAGACCAGAGTACATGGAGTGTCAGTTCATTGACAAACCACAGGAGACACAATGGGAAGCAAGGATAGCTATGATACACAAGTCATCCTCAAGAGAAGAAGCTTCTAATATCTCAAGTCAATAATCCCAAAAAAATGGGGAGATGGCATATCATATTTTAACAGGATGGATGAAATGGAGGCTCAATTGGTGACCTAGGTGATAAACATGTCACCAAGACTTGAAGGAAAGTTTTATATAGTGGTAGTTAGACCGGCTATGCTGCATGGGATTGAATGTTTGTCCGTCAAGAACTCTTACGTTCAAATTTCAGAAGACGATAGCAAAAAAAGGATGTATGAACAGACAAAAAGAGACAAGATTAGAAACGAGGATATACTGGACAAGGTGGGAGTGACCTCCGTAGTGGACTAGATGAGAGAAGTGAGGTTCAGATGGTTCATGCATGTGAAGAGGAGGAGCACAGATGCCCAATGAGGAGGTGCAAGAGGCTGGTAGAGATAGGTTTAAGGAGATGTAGGAGTAGATCAAGTAAAAATTGGGAAGAGGTGATTAGACATGTTATTACTCATCTTCAGCTCACTGAGGGCATGACCCAAGATAAGAGAGCATGGAGGTCAAAGATTAGAATAGACGGTTAGTAGTAGTCAAGCAACTTCTCTCTTCCTAGTGATAAACACATGGTTCTAGACCGGAGGACCTATCTGCTTTCTTACCAATAGTGGTACCATTTTGTTAGCATTAGCCTATTCTTCAGTTTTATTACAACGGTTGTTACTAATAATTTGGCTATCTTTACAATTTAGTTGTCAGTATTTCCTTTCTCCGATATTTCATCATAGCTTATTACTCTTTTCTTTTTCTCAAACTTAGTTTTAAAAAACAATTTTCATGAGCCTAGGATCTTTCAGAAAAAGTCTCTTTACACCACAAAGGTAAGAGCAAGGTCTGTGTGCACCCTACCCTGCACAGACCTCACTTGTGGGACCACACTGGGTGTGTTGTTGTGTTTGCAAGTAATATTATGATGTAGAGTTGAAAATTTGCAAAATGTCATCTCAAAAGTACATGCATGTTATTTTGTCAAAAAAAAAAAGTGCATGCATGTTATAGTGATTACACCAGAGTTTTTCCCCAATAAAGGGACATGAGGTAACTTTTTGACAGACGGAAGGCATGAACAGAAGTACACAGTTTCGTGGCCAAACAAGTAGCAATAATGCGACCGGATAATAGAGCGTTTTTCATCCAGGAAGTGAAAACATTCTTTAAGCAAGCACAGAGTCCATCATGCTGCCTGATATGTGGTTGCGCTAGGCAACAAGTCAGAGATGAAGGGAAGCCAGAAGTGCCACTTCTAAATTCCCTGAGTAAGTTCTAAAATATGTAATAAACCTGAAATCTACCAATAGTGATATCACCAACCCCAATGTCAGCTCTGTCAAGCGATCTTAGAAACCAATCACCAGGTTGTAAACTCAAAAAACACATTCGGGGAAAACCTTGTCAAGTGACAACAATGCAAAGAATGAGCCTCGCCCAAGGAAAGAACCAACCCTAAGGAATTAGTGCATTCATTGCTTTTACCTAAGTGCCAAACAGAACCTTTATATATGAACAAGCTGAATTAGCGCATTCATTGCTTTTACCTAAGTGCCAAACAGAACCTTCATATATGAACAAACTGAAAATCACAATACCTCAGGAAGAGAGAAAAACTTACTGTGCCTGCAAGGAAGAATTCTAAGCTTGTCTCCCACAATATAGTCTTCAAGACAGATAGCACATGTTACTGATGTACAATTATCCTCCAAAACTGATGTAAATATCAAGCTTGGCATAGCTTTCACCAAATGACTACTCATTCCATGAAATTCACGAAAGCGTGAGGCCCGAGGCCGGTCTCTTCGTATCCGATGTCTACGGACAAAGAAACAGGTAGCAAGCACTGCTGACATAGCTAGTAACGAAATGAATGATATAGCCATGATGGACCAGGCAGAGTTCTCAAAGCTTGGGATTATCCATACTTCAACATCAATGTCACCAGCATACTTTGTCATTTTTTCCCCTGAAACTCTAGAAACAAACACCGCGGGTATCTGTACACCAGCAGAGTTTCCTGCCACTGTATCATGTGACTAGTTAACACTCGGAAGTTCAAAATTCAACAGTTTTAAATACTTGAGCAACAGGAAGCAAGAGTTAAAAGGAAGGAAACATGTATATTAAGGTGGGTAATGGTAACAAAACTAAATTTTGGAAAGATGGTCGGATACACCAAACCTCTCTCAGAGAACTTTTTCCAGATTTGTTTCTAATATGTGAGAACCCTGATGCTAGAGTTAGCGATTGTTGGACAGAACAGGGATGGGACATATCTTTAAGAAGACTACTTATTGACTGGGAGGTGGAGAAGGTGGCGGCGCTACTGGAAAAACTAGCTTGAATGATTATTACTACAACAGCAACGGACAAGCAACCGACAAGATCCTGTGGAAACATAGCAAGGATGGGAGTCTTCTCCGCTAACAATGCCAATAAAAGAGGACTAATGGGGATGACAGGGACCCCAAAATATAATTGGAACTACTTTTGGAAGAGTGATA
Organism: Solanum lycopersicum; assembly: GCF_036512215.1. Classification (NCBI taxonomy): domain Eukaryota; kingdom Viridiplantae; phylum Streptophyta; class Magnoliopsida; order Solanales; family Solanaceae; genus Solanum; species Solanum lycopersicum. The sequence continues at coordinate 10,616,528 of NC_090810.1, forward strand.
TTCCTACAAAAGTAAAGTGTTTCACCTGGTCAGTGATAAAGAGGGCATGTTTAACAGAAGAAGTTCTACAACAGAAAGGCAGACAACTGGTTCCTAGGTGTTTTTTGTGCAATTTGACAGGGGAAACAAAAAACCATCTTTTCCTGCGTTGTAAGTTTACTGCTCAAATTTGGAACTTGTTTCTATACTTCACAAGCATGAACTGGACAATGCCAGAACATACATTAGATTTGTTGAGCTGTTGGATTTGGAGGGAGGCAGTAAGAGTCAAAAGAGATGGTGGAAGCTAATACCATCATGTGTATGGTGGTCAGTCTGGAAAGAAAGAAATGGAAGATGTTTTGAAGATAGATCCAATTCCATCCACAAAGTTTGACTTCACATATTTTTAAGCTGCTTTTTCAAATAGAAGATGGTCTCCTTGCAACTAAAATAGGTGAAAACCCCTGTGAATATGACTTGAGTATGAATCTCATTACTAAGTTAGTTATATGCTGAGACACAGTCGTCCCCATGAGAGAGAGAGAAGCAACTTCTAGAAAAGCTCTTGATATATCAACAAACGGTGCTACTTCGATGAATGATCAGAAGTCACCCACATGTCATTTTGTCTTTCTGACCGGATAGTAATTAAAGATAACCACATTTTCGTGTACGCTGTCTACTTTTAATGCACCCTTTAAAAACCAGGATTAAATCCCAGAATGTCAGTAAATCATTACATCAAATATAAGATCAGGATAGCAAAAAGCAATAGACATTGTCAGTGAAAATGTGTTATTTCTTAACAGTCTTCCTCAATCACCTTTCACCCAGTTATCAGTTCTGGAGCAGTTTTCAGCTGAAAACAGTCATGACTTATAAAACATACTTGTATAACTGTCACTTATCAAAAGAAAAAAAAAAAACTTGTACAACTATTATCCAGGAACCAGGATAATTTACAAGAACGACATTTGAATTGTGCTCCAGATACTTTTTGTGTGGATCAAGTTCAGAGAGCATAGGTCATTTTTTTCTACACTGCTATATCACTGATCAATTATGGGAACTGTTCCCTCACATGGTGGGGACTTAAATGGTTCATGCTTAGAGACAACTGAGTTGATGAAGTGCTGGAACATCAAGGATAGGCACAAGTAGCAAAGGGAACGGGGGCGGCACTATACCTTCATGTATTTGGTGGTCCACTTTGCGTTAAAGGAATCTAAGGTGCTTTGAAGATGAAGAAAGCTCTATTAAAAAGATCGAATCTTCCATTGTATTTAACATGTTATAGCAAAGTCGAGCTCGAGCAGTTTTGGTAATGAGATTGCCTAATGTGACATAGCTGGTTCTACAGAGTTTGTGAAGTTAGTAGCGAGTCCTATGTAAACGTGAGTCGTAAAATTCATTTGCCCACCTTCTACCCCAATAAATCAAGAATATAGAGTATTAGCTGACAGGATACAAAACTTGAATCAGTTCCAGTGATATCCGCTTAAAATTAATCCATAAGCCATTTATGAACTCTTGTTACATACATAACCAAGTATCAAGTAAGACAGACCACTTCAAGTCTTCAACCTTCATTCTAGAACCCAAAACCCTAGTTCGAGCTGAATCATATATTTTAACAAACATCTTATATTGTAACTACATAATGCACTAATCAATAAATTCAAGAGGTAGAGTTTATTGAAATCTGTTTACTTTTTAGAACACCACCTTACTTTCTACCTCAATAAAATCAAGATTCGTGTAGTATAAGCTGGTGGGATACGGGACTTCGATCAGTTTCAGCGATATTTCGCTTAGAAAAAAAATCAATAAGCCAATTTTTGACCTCTGGCCACTTACATAACCAAGTATCAAATAAGTTCATTTCAAGCTTTATTTTGGAACCTGGGACCAGAGAGTTTGAGCTGAATCAGACATTTAACTAGAATCTTAGATTGCCATCAAGTTGTAACCTCAGAATGCACTAAATCAATAATTTTTAACTGGAAGAGTTCATTACTTGCAACTAGATCACCGTATTCATCGTTGTAGATAATGGCTGCCTTGAAACCTGCCGCCTGGGCTTGTCTGACTTTATCTTCAAAACTACATCCACCCCTTATTATCAGCAAGAACAGATCATGGGTGCTATTTTTAACTGGTTCAACCTTGTTGGTCAAAGTCGAGCAGGCATCTAAAGGCTCCGCCACATACAATATCCCGCATTTGCCTGATCCTCTTACTGAGGGAGCTGATATTTGAAAAAAAATATATTTAGTACAAATACAACAGCATCAAAGAAAGTAAACAAGATGTCAAAAAGAAGTTTTAACGAAAACAAGACTAAGTTTCAACGAAAAAGCAGCAGTAGCAGCAGTAAAATATCAAGAATCAAATTATAATACATCCACAATTTCTTATTAATAGAGATAAAGTTCAATCACTATAACTTAGGATAGTGATTTCTATTAGCTAGGATAGATGAGTTCTGTTAGCTACAGTTTGGGATATATGGCCAAGTGTAAGCTATATATCTCCCTATTCTTCTGTAGTTTCGTGTAAACAATTGCGTATATTTTAAGTAATTCTACTCAATAGAAAACACACTGAATTCTCTCAATATCTGATCGTGTAACATGGTGCCAGAGCCTACAATGGAATCATCAACTTTCAGATCCACCTTTCCAACAACCACCTTAAGCACTCCAAGTCTTTTTGCTACTTTACCCCATGCTCAACTTTCTTTTCCTATGAAACTCAAACCAACAAACCACCTGACTTGGAAAACACAATTTGTTCCTATCATCAAATGTTACAATGTTATTCAATCATATCAATGGTACACCAGCACCTCCCTCCACCATGATCAATACCATAACAAGTCAATCAAACCCAAATTCTGAGTATCTAAAGTGGTTACAAGAAGACCAACTCTTACTAAGTTGGATTTTATCATCTTTAACCAAGGAAATTTTTCCTTATGTGACTGGTTTAGATTTTGCCGTTAAAGCTTGCACCAGTCTCTCAAAAGCATTTGGCATAAGCAACAGCCAATTACACATCACCTTGCAAAACACTCTTGGTGACAAACCACTGGCTCAATTTCTTCGCGAAGCTAAAGCTATCGCTGATGAGCTTGTCACGGCAGGCACACGTGTCTCCTGATGAATTCAATGCCACCATTTTCCAATTACTTCCTTCTGATTATCATCCCGTCATTGCAACATTATCTGCAAAAATGATTTTCTGATCTTTCTGGTAGACTTATGGTTCATGAGATCCTCTTGCAGAACTCTCGCATACCAATCTTTGTTGTTGCCGTTGTTGCTCGACAACACACTACATTTACACACCAATTCCATCGGAGCTCCCAGAAAAACAACACACAGAAACAATGGTGCGTCCTCTAAAGGAACAAGACGTTGTTAACTAATCCTTGTCAGATCTGTGGACTCAATAATCATCAAGCTAACTGATGTTCGCAAACGTTATGATCCAAATAATATCACAGCCAATGTGGCCAATGTTAATGTTTCTTCCAATGATTGGTTTCCTAAAACTGTTGCTTCTCATCACATGACTCCTGACTAGGGGTGGCAATTTCAGCCCATATTAGTAAAATGAGCCCACTTTGACCATATATAATGACTTGGATCGCTCATATTATAATTGGTCAAAAAATATGGGCTTCAAGCTATTTTAAAAGTCTCTTCAAATATGGTCAATATGTGTATCCATTTGATCCATATTATATCACTTATTTTCACTTTCACTCAATAAAAAAAAATTAGAGGTAGGTTGGTGGAAGTTGGGGTGGAGTGGTGGTGGGGGGCGGAGAATGCCCGGGAGGAGAGGGTAAACCTTTTTTTATTTTTTGCAAAAACAGTTTGTTTTTTTTTTTGAAAAAAAAATAGGGTATGTTGGTGGAAGGTGGGGTGGGGGCAAGGGGTTGCCAGGGGGCGGGGTAATTTTCTTTTTTTTTTTTTTGAAAGATAATGTTTTTAGGGGTAGGTTGGTTAAAGGTGGAGCCTGGAGGGGGGGGGGGGTATGTTGAGAGGGGTTTTGAAAAACAAATTTGGTTAAATGGGTTAGAACCATTTTGACCATATTATATTTGGATGGATATGATCCAACCCATTTTTTCTCAAACCATATTCAACCCATGCAAAACCAATCCAATCCGACCGTTTGCCACCCCTACTCCTGACTTGTCTGCACTTGAGATTCTCAGAGGAGTACAAAGGGCCTGATATGGTCACTATAGGTGATGGACATAGTTTGCACATTAAAAACATTGGTCACACTACACTATCTTCTAGTAATAATCAGTTTCATTTGAAAAATGTTTTACATGTGCCTACCATACAACAATTGTTGTCTGTCAATAAATTGGCTAAAGATAGCTCTTTTAAATTTGACTCTGATGGGCTTACTGTGAAACAATTAACAAATAAAAAAATTGTTGTTGAAGGGACTAATTGAGGACAGAATTTCCAGGGTACCTATTGCTACATTAGAGGACATTACAAGGAAGAGCAAGGCTTTTAAATCAGTTCAAACTGCTACACCCGATTGGCATGCTCGGCTTGGTCACCTTCAATAATCAGCAGTCTCCTTTGATGTTAATATACAAGCCGTGTTTCCCTAGTAACTCAATAAAATCCTCTGGCCTACGTCAAGTTTGTTGTTTAGGCAAACATAGTCAGATTTCTTACCTGTCACTGCCTCTATTGATGTAAACCATTGGAATTGATTCATGGAGATGTATGGGGACCAACTCCCAACTTATATTTTTACATGGAAACAAGTATTTTGTTCTATTTGTGGATGATTTCTCTCGTTATTGTTGGTTATTCCCAATTAAATAAAAAATGAGGTTCTTTCTACTTTTGTTGAATTCCACAAATTGGTTGAAACCAATTTCAAACCAAAATCATTAATTTTTAATCAGATTTGGGTGGTGAATTTCGTAGTATCAACCTGGTATTCAACATCACATTAGCTGTCCTCATACACATCAGCAAAATGTTCAAGCTGAAAGGAATATCAGACACCTGGTGGATACATCCCTCACCTGGCTCGCTTATTCTGCAGTTCCATCTAGATTTTGGAACTTCGCTGTGCACGCTATACTTAGTTAACAGGATCCCACTCAAGTGCTTCAACATGTCTCACCATTTGAAAAGCTTCAGGGCACTTCACCAGATTATGAACTGTGTCGTGTCTTTAGCAGCTTTGTTTTTCTCGGTTACGCCAAGGACCATCATGGGTATGTCTGCTTCAATCCTCATGATAGTCAAATTTATCTTAGTAGACATGTTCATATAGATGAAACCCATTCTGTATCTAAGGAGAAAAAGTTGTTTGATTCCTCTATTCTAGGCACTCCTCCGGGGCAATTTATTTCCACTCAATGGCTCATATTGATTGCGTCAATACCGCAACCTGACTCAATTGTACCATCATCTTCGAAACTTCCACATAATTCAGAAGATTCTTCTAACAACAACAATTCTGGTCTAGCTTCTCAGCTTCCAGTGTTTCTCAAGACCACATTAATTTCCATTCGGAGAAACAACTGGATACCCTTCCAACTCCTACTGAGCCATCACGACCACCTGAATGAACTCATCCAGTAGTTCTAGGGCAAAATACTAAGAAGAAGTTATTGGTTTTCGTCTATTTCGGATGATAAAGTTCAATCTTCCTCTGTTACTCTTTCGAAACCAACATGCTACGCTAAAGTACTCAAAGTTCCATCATGGAGAAATGCTATGAGCTCTAAAATGACTGCTTTGGTACAACATCAAACATCAAAACTTGATGGCACCACCAAGTGGTACAATGATTGGTTGGTAGTCAAAGAATCAAGTTGGGGGAATAGATTATGAAGCCACTTTCCGTCCATTTATCAAGCCTACAACAGGCTAAGTGTTCTTTCCTTGGCAATCTACAACGGATGGACTCTTCAGCAATTGGACATTTCCAATGCAATTCTCAATGGAAATTGGAAGCAGATGTGCAAATGTCTCAATCTCCAGCTTTATTGATTGATGATGTCCTGCTTATGTGTAAATTGAGGGAATCAATCGATGGTCTAAAGGCTTAAACAAGCCCTACAGTCTTGGTTTCACAGGCTCTCATACTGACTCCTTGCTCTTTATCAAACACTAAAACAGTGATGTTCTTTATATCCTCGCCTATGTCGATGATATTATCATCGACAGGGAGTCACTCAAATGCAGTTCACACCTGCATAACTCAATTTTTCCAAAGAATTCAAGTTGCAAGATCTCAGAAAACTTCAATACTTAAACGGAATTGAAGTTAGAAATCTCGGCAGTAGTATTATTCTTTCTCGACAAAAATACCTTCAGGATCTTCTCACCTCTGCTCGCATGGAACATGCCACATCTGTCAAGTCTCCTATGGCTAGCACATGTAACCTGCAACTTCAATAAAGCGAATCGCTGGTAAATCCCAAGTTTATCGGAGAACTGTGGGAGAACTACAATATCCAGACTTGGCTTTTGCTGTGAACAAATTCTGCCAATTTTTATCTGCACCAACAACCACTCACTGGACAGCCTGCAAACATGTTCCTCGATATGTCAAAGTCACCTTGCAGCAAGGATTTTTTATTACTCACTCAACCAGCTCCCAACTTCAAGCTTTTTGTGATGCTGATCGGGCAAGGCAACACAGGTCGTAGGAGATCTACGGTAGGTTTAGCTGTGTATATGGGACGAAATTTAACATCCTGGCCAGCAATGAAGGTTGAGTATCGATCCCAATACCACAGAAGAAATAATATGGCTTCGTTCTCTTCTTCAATAACTTAAATAGCCAATTAGCCAATCCGTAACCCCAGAATCATCTGGTCTGAAAACATTGGAGCTTCATATCTAGCCGTCAATCTGTGTTAAAGACTCGAATGAAGCATGTCAAAGTTGGTTTTCACTTTGTCAGAGAACAAGTCGAGGTTGGTCATATATAAGTGCAGTTTATATCCTCTATCGACCGATTAGCAGATATGTTAACTAAGCCTTTGTCCACCAGCCGGTTTCAACTCATCAAAGGCAAGTTTTCAAGAATCTTGGGCAAACACCAGTGTTTTGGAGAGCAAGAAGCCAGAAAAAGCATTGAGGGTTTGCTTCAAAGAAGCGTGAAGTGTGAACTGTGAAGCGAAGCGCACACATTTTTCTACTAAAGCGTTATTTAGTACAAAAATAAAAAATACTAAATATGCATATAGAAATTGCCAAGAACTCAATATAAATAACATAGTATAAGAAGTAAATAAAAGATACTCAATAATCCTCATAATCATAACATATTAAAAATAAATTAAGTATATAACAGATGGTCAATAATCCTCATAATCATAACATACTAAGCAAATGCAAAGAGCAAAACCAAATCAGTTTAAAAAAAACAGGGCATAACAGGTGAAAGAAAACCTAGAAGCAGTCGCTAAAGCCTGAAAGAGAGTCCAGAGGAGAAGAAGAAGAAAAGAGAGGCAGAACTTATCGTTTGAATGGCAGCAACAGTTGTTGAGATGTTTGAGTCACAGAGGAAGAAGAGGGAAATGTTTGAGTCGCAGCAGACAAGTGTGTTATACAAAAGTTAAAAAGAACACTAACAGCACTTAAGCGCGCTTTTTGTCGCCTTTGCTTTTTAAGCGCGCTTCTCGCTTCGCCTACTGAAGTGCTTGCTTTTCAAGCAGCGCCTCGCTTCAGAGCATAAAAGCGCAGTGCTTGCGCCTTGCTTCGTGCTTTTTGTCGCTTTTCAGTTCTCACAAGACTGGGCAAACCTTCTTAGCCTGAGGGGGATGTTAGAGATAAAGTTCAATCACTACAAATTAGGATAGTGATCTCTATTAGTTAGGATAGATCAGTTCTGTTAGCTACATTTTAGAATATATGGCTAAGTGTTGTTAGTCATGAGCCCTGAACGTTAGTTCTTTCAGTTCCATCTGGACTGATCTCTCACAATGCAAATAAAGATCTGTTGATTCCTTCTCGTACAACAAAGGAAAAAGTAGAAAAAGGGTAGCCTTGCTTAACAAGAGTGAAGCTTCTTCTGTACAGAATGGTAAATAACTTCTTTTTCCCAACAATGACCTATTGACAACTCCAAATTGCCAAAAACTAGATTGATAGGGTCTAGTTTACCATGTAACAGAGGCAGGTAAAATTAAACAAAAAAATTCAGTATACATAAGCTACTAAAACTTTTAAACGAACTCATCTTCCAATTTCCATTCAATATCACTCCACAACTACTCCAGTTTACAACAAAATAATACAAAATAGAAGAAAGATCAAAACTAAATACGATACGAATAAGGGCATAACAAAGTAAAAGTAAGATTTAACTCACCAAAATTAGCTTCAATGTCTTCAAACGATAAAGTTTCATTCTTTCCTACCAAAACCACATTACCAAGAACTCTACAACCCAAAAAACAAACAACACTCAAGTACCAAAATACCCACAAATTCATCATCTCTAACAAACCCTCTCTGCCAATTATCAATAAAATAAGAAGAAACCCAAAAACCCACTATTCAATTCACCATCTTTGACTCCACAAGCACAACCCAAATCTCACAAAACCCCACAACACTATACGCTAATTTTCAAGAAAATCCCACAAAAAAGAAATCTTTTTTTTTAACTTTGTCGAAAGAATAGAAACATCAGCTTCCATTCTCTATCCAACAAGAAGGAAACATTCGCTTAGTGATAATTTTAGTCCTTTTTTTCCTTTTCTTTTTCCCTGTAGGGTGTTTTGGGAGAGGAGGAGAAAAAAAGAAAAGTTTGTGGAAGAATTTGTGAATTTTGGGTGACAAAGTATACATTTAAGAAAGGAAAACAATAAAAATATTGCCATATTTATATACGATATGGTTTACACAGTGTGTGCTCACTGTTGTGTGATGATTATCTCAAGCTAAAAATACAAGAACATAAATATATAAATACATAATAACAATGGGGGAAAAAAACAATTAAAAAGAGGTAGGAAAAAAGGGGTAAATTATACATGCATCGCATGACCATAATAATTTCACTCTGTTAGGAATATATCTTAGGGATCGTTGGAGAGTCTGTATAAAAATAATATTAAAATGTGTATTAGAAATATAAATGTAGTTATACTTATATTACTTATATTGATATTATATTTTATGCGATATTTGATTAGGTGTATCTAAGCAATATATATTACATGATTTGGAGTATATATCTTGTATACTCTATCAGATGATTGCTTAGTGAGTTTTATTTTCATTACCCTTTTGTCCCTTTTCCAAGTAATGATTTTTTTAATCGAAAAATAGACATAAATCCTTGTTTATCAAAATAATAGTAAGAATTAATTTATTCTAATTTTTAGCTAATGAATATAATTAGTTTTTGCTAATCTATTGAATATGTAACTTGCCCCAAAATTTTATGAAAATTTTGACAGTTTTTTGGCAGAAACTTTAGAAATTATAGTGATTTTTTTAAAGATATTTTTATTTTTCATGTTCTTCGTAGTATTATCATTGTTTTCTTCTTCAAGTTTTACTAGTCTTTATATTCTCGAATTTCAAAGAATGTTACAATTGGTTCTAAAGTAAAATGCAAAATGTCTGCCAAATTAGCATAATGACATAAGACTTGAATTTTATTTTATATATTTCACTGTTCGAAGACCATCAAATTATGTAGCATTCAAATTTATGAATTAAAACTTTGATATAAAATTAACTTTCTTAGGTGAATTATTATTATTATTACTTATAATAGTAATAATTCGATCATGGATATAAAAGGATAAACTTTTGTTGTGTTAAAAACATTTAATCTATTTTGAAATTTCTCACTTATAATGATACTAGGGTGTTTGCACGGACAAATTTTGTATCGATGTTGCACGGGCGAATTTTTTATTAGCATAAAAATAAAGAAAACGCGGTCATATTTGAAATATATTTACATTACTTTTGTGTAAGGTTATACAGTAAGCTCGCAAAGAAAAGAGGGAAAATGGATGTTAGTGGTGCAGTTGTGTGTTAGGCCTTTGAAGTTGGATTCTGAATGGAGTTCAGGCAAAAAGATTTGACTGGCCTGGTGGCAAAGCAGAAACTGTACGAAGTGGTGGGCAACTGATTGACCTGATGAGATCTCCAAAAGTGTTATTTCCTGTAAGGCAGAAATATTACATCAAATATTTGTATTTGAGACTTTAGCATAAACCAATGGAGCTGCACTTACCTGTTCTTTACAGAGGTAAAAAGTAGCTGCCAAAAAGCTTGGATCAACTATAAAAGTTATTTCGAAAGAAGATGTTTGGTTAGTATGTTGGAGAAATATAGGTTGAACAATGAATTAGGAGTGATAATGACCTTTAGTTTGGTTTTTCTGGAGTTGGTGGCTCCAACTTCTGCTTCATTCTTAGTGATGATGATTCTGCATGTTTACTCGTTTGTTCTTGTTCAGCCTGTTGCTTTCCTTTTCTTACTTCCTGGATATTGATTTCGTTTGGTGTTGTAGGAGGATGTGGTGTATTCCTTTTCCATGCACGACTGAATGTATAGTTTTGTAGCATTCGGATTTGGAGCACGTGTAAACGCCTTTTTTTGCCTGAATAGAAAAGATCTTGTTGGTAAGCCTGTGTGATCCTTTATAGGGGGATAATTGCATGAATTGATTATGTATGAAATCATGTTAATCACTTTATTTATGTAAGAATCATACCTATATTATTTAGTTAGAGTTTATATCTGACTGTAATTTCTTTCGTATTTTTCTTCCGCACTTAGGGATAGCAATTTTTCTCCCTTTTTTTATAATAATCATTCCTGTTGTTGTACCTGAGTTATCTTCCAGATTTACATTAAATCGACACCTGTGATTGTATGTTGAAAACGTTATTACTTGTCATAAAAAATTAAGTACACAAATTTGATGTTGTTGGTGCAGTAATATAGTACTTGGGGATGAACATTATGTGTTGGCCGCAGTTCATGCAGTGAATTTGCATGATGATTGGGTAACGGACGTCCTGTCCACAGTTAAAACATACTACAACATAGTATTTCTTTTGGTTAGCCGGGAAGGATATCTTTGCTTCAATTGAAAATGTCTGTCCCTGTGTAAGGAAAGTGAATGCAGGTGTTTGTTGTGAGTGTTAGATAAATAATGAATTAATTTTTTTACTAATATTTTTCTGGGATTTGGCGTTTGCAATTGGGATGACTTCTTCATCTACTGGAGTGGAGATGAGAGATCCAGATTTGGATGTGCTCCTCAAAGTAAATGTAGTAAGTGTAGCTTTATTCTCTATTATCCTGCATATAATTCCAAGAAGCTCAATTGTTGACAGTGTTTAATTCATCTATGTAGAATAAAAACATAGTGAGAATAATGGAGGAGTAAAGTAATACCATGCTCGTAGTTGTTGTCATTGTCCATAAGGGGGATCAATTTGAATTGCTGTGTTTAATTTGATCGTCAATGATACACTTGTGTGAGTTAAATTAGGTACTTATAAGTTGAGGAAATGTTAAACATGTTAATAAGCATTTATAATTAGTAAAATTGAGAGAACTTTGAAGCACTACGAATCAAGAATTTGATAGTGTTCTATTGACTTCCATAATTGAATTTGAGCAAACCTCCCTCATATAACGCGTATAGACATACTCCCTGAAATTACCTCTATAATGACATAGTCCTTCATTACTCCCAATTTCACCATCTAATGAATTTCTCCTGCCTAAAACAGGTACTTGAATTTCCTAGAAATGAACCACAATACACATATGAAACAACATCCTATGAGAACCTGACAAGAAAAATTGAAATTTGAAAATATACTTTAATATACAGGTTCTAAGTTGCAGTAATATTTATGCATGTTTGATGATGGCTATGTGTCTGTGTAAGTATCGAATAAAAGAACAAGGGAAGGGAAGGGAAGGGAAGGAGAAAAATTTCAGTTCAATTTTAAGTTTATAACCAATTTTGAACTCAAAAATATGTGCGGGGGATCAAAGGATAGCATTGAAGCAGTAGGTTTCTACTGTTCGCTTCATTAATTAATTTTCCGATGGATTTATTTTTATCATCGTATTTTTAGTTTCACAGTTAATTTCATGTTATGTTTTTATGTTTTCATTTGAAACTATAGACAAACAAGATGAAACTCAGAAATACAAAAAACTAAAGTTCAAAGCAAAGTCCAAAATTAAGATAAAAAGGAGCTAAAGAAGACAAAAAAAGAAAGCCAAAATTGAAGAAATCTAAACCCACACAAACGAAGCATAACATCAAATTGCATTCAACTATTTTGTTGTCACGACCCGAAATGGGTGTGATGGCACTCGTCTTATCCCACCAAGACAAGTCAGCCTAAAACCCAATATCTAACAAAGTGCGGAAGTAAATGACATCCCAACAACAATTTCTATAAAAAAAAATCAAGTCATATTAATTCAATCCCCAAAACCAGGTTGTCACGTGCACAAGCCTCTAATGTAAATATTAGAATTGAAACAAAATAGAAGTCTAAAATGAAGTTGTCTTTCAAGTAAAAACAAAGTCATAAACTGGAGTAGGAAAGTTCGCTGAGATGACGAGCAGCTACGTCACAATCCTCCACAAGATGCCTCGGAAACGAAGAGAATGGAAGGTATCACAAAAATCCGGGCCCGTAACCTACAAAAATTTGTAGAAGCAAGGGGTGAGTACCAAACCACGCGGTACCCAACAAGCAAACCTCTAAACACAAGCTAAGTGAACAAAATACTGGTACTCCTTACGCCCTATCTAAACCTCCACGCTACAGCCTAACAGTTTACCAAACACACCACTCAATAACCACACTCTAACAGTTTACACATTCTCAATAACAACTCAATATTCAACAGTCACAAGCTTCACAGAGAAACAATCACAAGATCAGCAAAACACATGTTCAAGTTCATTAATAATAAAAATGTGCAATGCCATGAGATGCAATGTCAAATATCGTGATGCATGCCTTTCTTAACGATACACACCCGTTGTCTCTCAGTCCAGGACCCATGGAGGACATACATGTCCGTGCATCTGTCGCGGCGCACGACACGACCCTCGATAATAGTAACCTTCGCGGCGCGCAATACGTCCCTCGAAATATAATATCCATCGCGGCGCGCGATACGACCCTCGAAAATAGTACATCCTCTTACCACAACCATGTCTCAGATACAATGCAAATAATGACATGCTCAAATGAAAAGGAGGAGATAAACATTTGATAACAAAGCACAATTTGCAACAAGAATACAACACCAACAAATAAACAACAAGTCTCCAAATCATTCTCAACATCACACAAGGAAATACACGAATTTCGTACGCTTAACAAGAGTTTAGAAATCCACTTGCCTTAGCCAATCGAATAATTACTCTTGGACTTGAGCCTTCCCTTTCCGTTGAGCTTCTGAACCAATAGAATCTATTCAAGTATATATTCACAATAAGGTTTTCAGAACTAACAACATTCACACTTTTATGTGTTTAACCTTGACCCAAAAATACACCCCAACTTTATAATCAAATTTGTAATTATTGACGTTAATTAATATTTTAAGTATCATATTCAAATGGTATTTATATGATACTATAAATCTAATATTTAATTACCTACCCCATGTACCAAAACTTAACTCAGAATGTGATGATAATAATAATTTTAATCCAAATTACCGATTACTCACGGAAGGAGCACAACCTCCGTTCCCAACAGTTCACTCATACCCCTTGAATACACTTTTCCAAATACTTGTTTTCCATACACACATGTACGACAACCATTACACATTGAAATACTAAAAAAAGACTCAACTAATTACAATTATTTTTATAAGGGTTCCACACAAAATTAATAACCTAAGAATATATAATAATATCAATAGCCACAACACTGTTTTCTTTTCTTTGTATCATATTGTCCCAAACCCTCCAGAAAGATGCACAGCATCATAAATCACCCCTGTAACCAACACTTTATAAGCACTATCACTATACTAATTATATATAATAATAATAATAAAATAATGGTGCTTCCAGTAGTCCCAAAATCCCACGAATGACACACTAAATAAGAATAAAATATTAACCACTCCGCTAAATCAAATTCTTAATTCATACAAAATTTCCATTTGACATAGAGTCAATATGACAAAACAATTGCGATAAATTGCTCTATTAATTGTTACCTGGAGATCGAATTTCTTTCCCTTTCCTCTCTCGTGCGTCGCTCAGGTAAGGTTTCTGCCTTTCCTTCTTTTCTAAATTAATTATTTATTAAACTGATCAAAACCACTAACTTATTTTATTTATATATATATATATACATGACCCTAATAGTATAAAATCTTAAATAACTGATCACTGTAGCCCACTAACTATCTATTAATTTTTTTTTCTACAATTACTCATAAATAAATTAACTCAAGTTATACGAATAATTTAAATTTTCCAAAAATAACCTCACGGGTCATTACATTTGTAATATGCAAATTGAGATCATTTAAAGCTAGTATGGTAAGACTAATCAGTCATTAGTGAAATGTTGGGTAAAATCAACATCCCAAACATAAAGTTGCGTGTATATATATATATATATATATCTTTATCACAGGCAAGGAATAAAACTGAAATGAATTCTGTTACGATCCAATTCACATAATCCATGATTGGTGGTCACCAAGTATAAGGCTTCCGAGGAAGTGCCTACCTAAGAAAGAGTTATTGGATTCGGTCGAACCCATAAACATCCACCTAACTCCACCTCTATCTATTAAGAATATACAAAAACCACCATGCAATCAATGGTGCAAATAAAGACAATAGAATAAATTTAAGGAGCATTGGAAGACCTTCTACTTATGCAGCCACAATAAAAGTGTTAAATGACAGAAATTATATCATTGTCAAAGGCAGAACACTGGATCGTGAACTTCGTGGCCATATGGTATCAACATTTATCTCTCATTACTTTACTGAAGTAACAGATTATACCAAAATTCTAACTACAAAAACCCCACAAAAAAGAACACAGTAAAAAATCTCTCACCTTCCCCATTGCCATCTCTTTTTCTTCCTTCGTATAGGAGACGATCCATAAATTTTAAACTTGGCAATGTTCAATATACAACAATCCAAGTTATTACGATAACGACATAAAAAGTTTCAAAGACTATTATAATTAGAAATCCTTGGTTGTTATGTTGTCAAATCACAAATCTACTCTACAGTTGCTGTAGGTAAACTCACGCGAGTGTGGCACAAGAGTTATGCAACACAGAAGTTGATTTTTTGACCAATAAAAGACCCTCTCTACAAATAGAAGACCAATTATGTGAAGCCAATAATATTGAAGCCTGTAATATTGGTAAGTCATTAGGCTAAACAGAAGCCGTTATTATTTGTATCTTACCGTTGTATCTTGATCCTCCGATACGGCATGCGAGTATTATAGGATATTCATGGAGGCGCTGCAACACTTTGTTGCCTTCGTTATCCAGAATGGTTTGATCCCATATAGTGAAGGTTAAAGTGTTTTTACTATTGAGTGCAACAAATTAATGTGCATATTTATTGTTTGAAAATTTACGAAAAGAAACAGTTAAATTCTTTTTTGGGTTAACCAAATATGCTTATAATATATCCATAATAATAAGTTCCTGTAGCCATTTGTTCATAGTTGTAAGATGTCTTGGTAGAAAACAATTGACGACGATTGCTGGTATATCTGTTGAGGATGACACTTAAAAAGAGCATATGTACATTTGAACTGTAAATTCACAACTTGAGGTGGATTTGTAGAAAAGACAGAGTGTAAAGTTAGGTTGCATGATTGACCTTATGTATATATACTGTAAAGAAGAAGGTGTGGTGGTGAAGAAAAGGAAAATTTGTCATCAAGTGTTATGTGAAATTTTAGGAAAGGTTTAATGTAACAACAATATAATCCTACAAAGAGTCTAAGAGAGTAGTGTGTATACAGCCCTACCCCTGTTGCTGCTATGTGGCCATTAAGAAAAGTTCATAACTTGGATCAGATAAAAAGTTTGAAGGCGTATCAGCTGAATTTTATTGTGGTTGTGGTGCAATATGGTTAAGTTAACTTGTAACTTTTGAAAAATCTTAGCTTATGAACTCCAAATCTTAAATTAAAATGTAATGTAACATGACATTTTCAGCTAATTTGTTATTGTTTTGGGCATCGGCAGAAGGAGCTACTAAATTCAGGACATTATTACCTTCACCTAGGTATGTCAATGTTTTTAGTTTTGCTAACCTAGACGACCTACATACACCCCAGATAAACAAATGAAAAACAATAGCAATACTCCATGGATTTTTTCCTATTGAGCATCGGCGAAAGCATAGAGAAGATGTATGCGAAATCCTTTGGCCAAAACTAGGGAAAACGAACAAAGCAAACACAAAAGACACATGAATAAACGAAAGAAAGACACAAACATACACATCAATAGATGTCGTCCAAGTCCAATAAACAAACTCGCAAAGGAAAGACAGGAAAATAAGCAGGGCAGAGAGAGGGAGCATACCTTTGTTAGCCTAGAAGATCGACGAATTTGCAGTTTTCCCAAGGAAATGGAAAGAGGCTCTGCATATATTAGTATTACTAGTTTCTCCCATATAAATAAAAATATTTTTGTGAATATTGTATATTAGCAATATTTTTAAGTTATATTATGTGTTATAAAATAGAAAATACAAATTACATGTTCTTAAAATTAATGAGCATCCTATATGGTGTTTTTGTTTCTAAGATCCAAAATCCAAAAAACTATACAACTACAATATTTAAATGAATAAGTGAAATGTTATGTGCTACGTTAATGAAATATGTGTAAAATCAGTAAAATATAGAAATCTTTTACCGTAAAATTAATGTTGTGTGTTGCAGATATTAAGCCCTAGCAAGGAAATTAAATAATAAGTGTCATGAGTGTATACTTCACTAAGAAATTTCTTTGACGAATCCAGCAACATCCATAGCTGAAATTCTTGCACAAATCGAACAACGTTCATAGCGTATTTTAATAGCCTTTAACTTTGATATTGATTGAGAAAAAAATGCTCAGAAAAATGATTTACTCTTCTTTAGAGCCCATAAAAATGGAGAGGGGATTTGAGAAAAATGAAAACTATTATTGGCTTCATATAATACTCACTTTAAATGATTAATTAGTCCCTTTAGTTTCTTTTCATGTATTTATCATTGAAAATAACATATATTAATATATTAACTATGAGATTCATTGTATTGAAATCTACAACTTTTAAGATTCTAGCAATGTAAAGTAACTGCTTTTATATTTTAGTTAATGTGCAACTTAAATCTCTACCTATTTGCTCTCATTAACTAACATTTGTCTCTTCATTTTCTTTAACATTTAGATTATTTAATTTTCATAACTCTTCAAATATTCTCAATTCATTAATAATAAAAAAAAGTTTACTGCTCAATATTTTTCAAAAAAAAAAAAATCAAATATGAATATAACATTTTTATTTAGTATAGGGATAAAATGGTAACTCAACTTTACATCTTGGAGCTTCCTATTTATAATATAATATGATTATATAGATTAATAGATATAGACGTAGGAACAAGCAACAGGTGGAAATACATCCTCTCAAACACTGAGGGTGATAAATAATTTGTATCAGTTGTATAATCAGGTGAAACTACAATAAGAGGATCTATTTGACTTACACAGTAAAAACTAATTAAATTAATATTTGATAAATTAAAAATTTATTTGAGATAATATTATTTTTCGTTTTTGATTTAGGTCAATGAAAAAAATTACCTATATTTCGATAAAATAATAAGATAATATATTTTCAAAAGCCTCCTCTATAGGTATATGGTCTAATCAATATTAAAAATTTTAGTAAAATATGATTCTATTGTGGTTTTTTTAATTAAAATTTCAATCTAGTTGAAATTCATCTCTAACTTTGCATCAAAAAATTTCAATGTTATATTTTTGAACTGCACCATAAAATTGTGAAGAGTTCTAGATGTGATATGTGTTTTCTTATGCGTAATTGGTTGTAAAGGTATCATATTAACTTCAACTTAATCATCAACATTGTTTTGCAGATATCCACATATGGACCTCTGAACATGTACCACTTTCATCCGGATAATCCAAAAGGTTACTGACGTAAATTTATTTATTTTAATTGGGATCATTAGTCATGACTCCACGTTCATACATGATGTTTTTACAAAACACTCTTTAAATTAATAAAAATTAGTTTATCAATTAAATAATACCTCTATAGAATAATAATATTTCGTGATTCCACCTATATTAATTTAGTAAAATTTCACGGTAATAATATTTAATATTGATCCATAATTATCATCCATCTCATAGAGGATACTGCACTAATCTAATCTCAACTGTCCTTTTTAGTTTATTATAAAATAAATAAAATGATTTATCTCTATGATGAAGTAGTTATTTTATTTATTTAATTGTTTAGAAAATTAGTTGTGAAGGGGTAGTTAGGGGGTGGGTGGGTTCACACTTCACATGGTTGATTTACTTTACTTTTATTATAATGGAGACCTAATGAGACAACAAGCAAAAGAGTGACAAGAAAATAAAGGATTTTAAGTGCAAAATGATATTTTTAATTGTACTAGAATTTAATTTGATTAGCAATTGTCTTTGTTTATTTAGGTTGTCCATCATTGTCTTTTCCTATTCCCTTTAGTTTTTTTGATATATTTTACTATATTAACAAAAAATATTCGATACAAATTTTATGTAAAAATTTTTTAATGACGCTTTAAATATAACTCATGAAAGTAGTCTGAATTTTCCTTCTAAATATTGTACTTCTTTTATGTTGACAATATAGTTGAAAATAATTATGAATTTTTATCTTGAGTTATTTAAGTAATGATTTTTTTGAACTAAAACGATCATGAAAAGAGAGACATTGTTTATTAGCTTTTGCTTTGTATATTCATGCGTATTCTAGTAGGAGTTTGTTATATGGACTTGAAAGTCCAGAATTGTTTTGTCTATTTAAAAAAGAAAAAGAAGTGAAAGAAAATTACATACATTTAGTTTCTATATAAGCTAAAAAATAAAAAAATGGAATTCTTAATGCATGGTGTAGATTCGGAAATTGATTTACAATTAAATCATTTAATTAGTTGGAGGGTATAAATAGTATTTGAATCATAAATACTGCAATTAGATTTATATGAGATACCATAAAGAATTTCTTTTAAGCAATTGTGTCATCTACTTAAGTAAGTAGGATGTTTAAGCACGTAGCACGTTTAAGAAAATAATACATATAAATAAGTAGATGAAGTATGTGAATAAAACAAATAGGTATAGTATATAAGTGAAACACTCAAAATAAAAAAAGAATAAACTAATAAATTAACGAACTAATTAGCACTCCTTATAAATAAACTCGATCCTTCAACACTATCAAATTTCTCAAATCAATTTCACATAAACATGATCATTATATATATAAATAAAATTGAACACAAATGAGTAACTTATAGAAAACTAACTAGACAATGACATGAAACTGCAGAGTCAATCAAATAAAATGATATTAAGACGTCTTCCTTCACAATAAACAAAACACATTCACGTATTAAGAGCAAACATTACCCAAAGTTATTTTATTATATTTTGTAAAATTTCTTTATCATTTCAAAAAATTATAAAAATTATTGTTTTTACTCAATATATCGATCACAAGTACTGAGACACACGTGATATATCAGGATGTTACTTTATGCAATATGTCGTCGTCATCACTTTACGCGATGCATCGGAATGTACATGATGTTTCGAAATGTTGAGTCGTATTCGAAATCGAAACGTGATGTATTAGGACATTAAAAGATGTATCCAAAATCGAGACGCGATATATCAATATATCATGATGTTTTAGGATGTATCCGGACTCCACTACGAAATTTAAGAAAGAACACATGTTAACGTATGACTAAAATCAACAAATTATAGTTTAGTAGACAATATAATTACTTTGACAAGAAGATTAGACGTAGATATCTCTTGAACATTCCTCTAATTTTTAATATACGTGTATTACGTGTGACACTTCTCTATGTTTGGAATGGTAGAAATAATTTTTCGAAAAATAATAAGATCAAGTATTTGTCTGCTAGAAATTTCTTTTTGAGGAAAACATATTCCCCCACAAGGGAATATGAAAATATTTTTTTTTTGGAAGGTTTTTCTTGCTTTTTTTTCTATGATAAATAATAAGTAAAGGTATTATCTTAAAAATATTTGTATGAAATCTAAAAGAACACCATGGGTGAAGGTCGAGAAGGTAGGGTGGTCAAGGGGGAAGAGACAATAATCTTGAAATCCGATCCTTCATGAAATTTGATTTTGATATTACTTAAAGAATTATCTTTTTGATTTCGAAGAAATTTGTTTTTTATAGAATGCATTTTTAAAAATAATTTAACAAATCAAACATGAGAAAATTATAAAATATAAAAAAATAACGATATATTCAATGTAATCTCAAAGTGAAATTTTAAAATTATAAAATGTAAAATAAATCTCATCCTTACTCCTTTCCCAGAGATCGTTTTTAATAGATCGCGTTATGAGAGGAAAAAGATTCAAAATCTATCAAATAAAAAATTGACATAAATAAAAAGTCATGACAAAATAATGTAAATAAATAAAAAAGACAATAATGTATACCAAATCACAACCTTAAGACAAAATTATGTTCCTTCATATCCATCTCAATTCTTAATTTGCAAATCATTGCTCCAACTCACATGTAGACATTATTTTCAAGCTTTAATACTCAAAAAATCTCATTAAAACACAACCAAATTTGCTAAAACTTTTATCAACCTTTCATTATATGTTTTCCCCAAAAACTATTTTTCTTCTCCAACAAACAACAGAAAACATCTATCATAAAAATAAGCCATTTTCCTGAATTTCTTTTTTCTTCAGAAAATAAAGGCCAGATTATACTTACTCAAATATTTCCAAGATATTATTCCTTCATTTCTTCTATAGGATATAAATAAAACATAACATAGTTAATCCACATATTTAGCTGAAACCTTAAAATATTGAGATTTGTCACTTCCACACCAATAAGAAATAACATGTCTATACAGTCAACTACAAAATCCCACCATTCTATTTTTCTTTATATAATCAGTAAGGGGAAGAAGATTAACACAACTACATAAAACACAACATTAATCAAGACAACTGACTTCTCTGGGCTTGCAGCATGGCAACCTCAAGAAGCAAATCTTGATCTATCTAATATAGTTGACATGCAAACACTAATGAACAACAAAAGTAAAAAAAAAAAAAAAAAAAAGAGAAGTATCTTCAATATTTTTTTCCATGTACCTATTTGAACTCCCAGAATGTTTCTGCCCCTATTTTCAACAAAGTTTTAAGATGATGAAACCACGTCCTTCTGCTAGCTCTGATCTGTCAATAGCGAAGCCGCGACTCTCTTCAATGATTTACTAGCTTTCTCCATATCAGATACTGAGTGTCCTGCTGACACAAACAATCGAAGCCCAACTGGCAAATTACATTTATCAAGTGTTGATCTCTTTGAAGTAACAACAAAAACGGAATCTTCCTTCAAGACCTGCAATGACAATATTTGTGGTGTGGAAGATTATTATTAGGATGTGTATGAGATACAGAATAAGAAGAAACTACAGATACACTAAGATGATCACTTACACGATCCGCGATATCTTCTAATAGTTTTAGATCACTCTTTGAAGAACCTGTGGACTTCTTGAGTCTTAGAAAAACTATCGGAGATAGTGGATCGCTCATTATTTCCATCCCCTGAATATCTTTTAGACCTGAAACCATACCAGGTAGAAAAGTTAATATCTTTTCACAACCCTTGACATGAGCTTGAAGACTTCAAGGAGAAGGGGTAAGGAAGACACTTGGTGTAGAGCAAATATACCTTTAAACAGTGTATTAATGTTCTTCCTCAATTTTGTGATAAGACCAGGATTTTCTTCCAATATATCAAAAGCTTTGACTGCGGCACTTGCCAGATAAGGAGGCAAAGAAGCAGAAAACACATAGCCAGAGCTACTGAGACGCTGCCAAACAAAGAACACCATCAAAAAGGCTTAATTGGAAAAAGTGAACAGGAGTTAATGACAAGATTATTAAGATTGAACGTGTTTTTTTTTTTTGGTTGAAAGGCCAGGGGAGAATTTATGTACAAAAAGCGAGGCATGTGAACCCGTGGTCTCTCCGTAAAACTAGGTATTTTATGTACGCACTTTCTAAAATTGTATATTATTATTGTTGACATTTATGCTACAGGATTCAAAAAGACTAAATGGTGAAGGTTTGAGTTACATATCTAGAAGACTAGGGGAACTCCTACTAAATATATTCTTTCCTTCTTCATTTTTTAGTGTTGCACCTATGTTCTAGAAATCCTAGATTCGCCACTGGAAGTGACTATAGTCTGGTGGCAACCTATCACACTTCAATACCTGGTGTTCAATGACTCTTGTACTCCCGGTGCAAAATCCTCCTTCTGTGGCCAATGCATGCCCCATGGCAGCCGTAATGATATCTATCTTGTCAACCTGCAACAGGATAACCTGTTTAGGATATACAGAAAATACAATCCATAATAATTGAAGATTGCGGCTATCAGTAACATACCGGCACATTGTAATACTCTGTTAGACCTTTACCAGAACTGCCAAGCACACCCAAGGAATTGCTTTCATCCAACAATACCCGGAATCTGTATTTTTCTTTCAGTTTGATGATTTCATCCAATGGAGCTATTTGACCAGAATTCTAGAAGAAGTAGAAACAAATGAATTAAAGAATATTCCTCTCAGAGAAACAGGGTGCTTGGCAATTAACAAGTTAAAACAACAAACAGAAACCTGCACATTTTCTTGTCGGTTTTTTTTCCTTTCCGTTTTCTTATTACAAGATAAATGCAACCTTATCCCAATTTAAGAAACAGCCAAGCCAATTCTGACACTTCATTAAGGAAGGGCTAAGATATGGGGTGGGGGGACGAGAGAGTTTGCATTAAATTGAGAAGTGAATTATCCTATAGACTTATCTCTTGAATGGCAAACAAAACGTAACCCAGTCACAGGTTTCAGAACTTCCTGGATCATAACAGGTCACCACGGCTAATGCAAAAGTTAAAGTGTCATATACAGTTAATCAACCTTGCTTACATCTTTAAAGTTAAATCCCGGTCAAATTTTGAGTCTGACTGCAAGCCTAAATTGGATTTAACTTATTGCAAGCTTATGAAATTCTCACCTCCTTCGTCCCCTGAGGAGGTGATCATGGTCCAGGCAATGCTATGACATACAGCTTTGACAATTAAATAAAACCCTGTTAATAAAACAGAAGGTACCTGATATAGTGCTTCAACAATAATATATCGCCTAAGTTTTTTAGCTTGCTTGTTTTCTTGAGTGATTTTCTCCAATGTATTTCTCAAGGACTCCATATCATTGTGCTTGAAGTATATGATTGTACTTCTAGAGAGCTGAAGTCCATTTTGTATTCCCCAATGGACACCTTCATCCCTATGCACGCAAAAGATATAGTTGAAAATGAGAACTAATTCATGAAACTCTAATATGTTTATAGAAGCAATGTACAACAGAAAAACCTTACGGATGCAATACCTATTTATGGGTATAAATTTGTTTGTTAAGTTGACAAAAAAATTATCAGGAGACGTACGGGTGAGAAGCTTATTAATATTAAAAATCCACCTTCTGATACTAAACATAGCACAAAGAAATCTGAGTACAGAGTGGTGGAAGATTCTTAATGATTTCCATCTACAAACATCAGCTTATTTTATTTTTTTTCATTTTAGAAGTCTTAACAATACCACAGCCATTTTGATTTTTTTTTCTACAGCCTGGTTCCTTCATAATCCCTTCCTCCTACCCCAAGATACGATACTCCATCCTGCGTAAGGATCCATTCAAAAAAAAATTTGTTCTACACTGGTTAAATTTGTAAAGAATGATATCAACAATCAACGAGCAAAGAATGAATAAACTTACGCAACAATGACATCTCCCTTCTTGCAAAATGCTGGAATTGCACTGAACATGGTAGAAAGTCCATAAGAGTAGAGTATAGAATCGGGAGTTCCAAGAAACTTAGCTATCCTGGCCTCACAATCAAGGTGAACATCTGCATGAAATAAAGAATGATAAGGTTGGGCCTCCCAAAAGAGAAAGTGGAAGTTGGCAAGGACAGCAGAAGAAAACTAACTAACTCCTTAATGATGAATATCATATTATACCAATTGTTCCATAGAATCCACGAGGACCACAAGAACCTACACCATATTTCTCCAATGCCCTGGTGCATGTCTCCTGATATACGACATCAGGTAATGATACATTTGAAAATCAAGCACCACATGCAAAATATAGGTTGACAATTCAAACTATTCAAAAGAAGGGTTTCTTACAAGTAACTTTTCATTTCCTAATAACCCAAGGTAATTAGCTGAAGTGAAATTTATTACTTCCTTGCCATTAATAGTTGTATGAGGACCTGCAGCGCTGCATTAATAAAACTTGTAAGCAATTAGACAAATGAGAGAACTCAAAGAGAAAACAACCACAGAAATATGGAAGGTTTCTTTGAAGCAAGCTATAATGTTGGTACTTGGTACAATTTATTAAAGTAGCTCATAGAAGGGAAGGAAAAAAATTGGAGGCAGGCGGAAAAGGGGGGGGAGGGGGGGGGGGCATGATCTTCACAACTTGACTTAAAATTTTTTAGCCTGAGTAAGCTAGAGTATAAGAGGCAACAAACACCAAGCAAATCTTGATGACTGTCGGGTTAACAAGACAAACTTGCAGATATTTCCTTTTCTTATTCTTCAACCCCAAAAAGGGAATAGGTAGATGTGTCACGCAATTAGAGCTTATCTAAATTTTTCTTCTCTTGTGAGCTGCATGCTCAGTGGTTTTTTTAGTGTCAATAGCTTTTAAAATCCCAATGAACTTATTGAGTCCCATCCCTTGTTACCCCATTGAGTCTCATCTTCTTTAACCTAAAATGTTTGAGACCAAATCCTTAAATCAGTTCTAATTCCTCCTGGAAGTTCTAACGTACTTGCTAGGCTCAGTTCAGGATCATCAGACCATAAGAAAAAGAGAGTAGATAGGTAGCCCTAGAGGCTCTAGAGGTGGTTCCCACAGTATACAACAGTATGACATTTGAATTAGTTCCTTGGCTGGTTCTCCCCTTAAGTAAGAATAGAATCTTATAGTGGTAAAAGCATAGTTAGACAAATGAGGAGAAAAAATGCAGAATAGTGATAATAGAATCTAACAAGGAGGTTTATGCTTTCGCATTTCAAATGAAAGAGTATTTCCACCTTTCAAGTACTGGAGGCTCCGATTTCATCTCATCTGTAATGGTGGGAATAAGAGGTTCCGGGACCCATTCATCACACAGTTCATCTATTTCCTAAAAAGCAGAGCACACATGTTCATCAGCTTAAATGTATTCAAGCAGCATGCTGCATAGAAGATAGACAACTTTGCTACTTACAAACAAATGCTGACAAGATACAAACAACATTTCTCTTTATCTTAACAATTACAAAAGCAAATAATGTCCACCTCCTCCATTTATTAAATGCTCCCCCCGCCCTAATTTATGTGGCACCGTTTGACTTGGCATAAAGTTTAAGAAAGAAAGGAAGTCTTTTGAAATTTGTGGTCTAAGAACTACTTGACAATTTGTGAGACTAATAATCATTCATGAAGGGTAATAATTTTAAAGCAAAGGAGACACTCTTACTGGGAGGAATTAAAAAGGAAAGTGTTTCACCTAAATTGGGACAGAGAGAGTACATAAAGTACAAAAGGACCCAGCATCGATAATAATGTACATGGTGCCAAGGAAAGACTTCTATGCTTATAAATAAGAAGCCTACCTCCTAGCTATGAACATCAAACAGTGGAAAATATATTAGCACCAGATGACACCAATCACTATACAAAGGTCAAGATAAAGATTTGCAAAAACAAACAGAAAGTTTGGAGTTCTTCAATTTACAAGTTCACTGCTCATTTTCCCAAGCACCTTGCAGTTAAGAGAACAGGATATGGAGGAATCTACAGTATACTTGAAATAGAAGAGTTTGACATCTTTAAGTAGGAGGATCTCTACTTTGAGAGAGTGTTAAATGCAGCAGCTTTAAAAAATATTATGTTATTCTTCTAAGAATGTAAGTTCTTTTAAGTTACTTCTTTATTATCTTTTATGGCCTAGGAATTTTGCAACTTTAAAGAGAAGCCAGCTAAAAGCTGTGTCTTCTGAATATTAATCAGAAAGTTCCGGTCTTCGAATTTGGATCCCTGCCTTGATCACTTTCCGACAAGATAATCATTTAACTCCACAAAACAGAAACTGGAAGATGGGAGTGTATTGTAATTCAATAATTTTCTCTCCCACTCTCTTTTCCTTTTAATATATCATTTTGGAACTGAGGAAGAGCAATTCACGAGTATGAAATATAGATTGGACGTTGAACATGTAGTGTTCATATGAATGAGAAAAACAACCAAACAACAATAATAATGCCTCAGTCCCAAACAATATGAGAAAATTACCGAGTGTGGAAGAACACAAAAGATGGACTAACAGAATAAGGCAAGTAACAAACAAAGAACCGGTGGATAATTTAGGTGTGACAAAGGAAGACTGACAAACCTTCTTTGTCAATGGTCTTTTAGGTGGTTTATAACTTTTCTGCGATAGTAGGAAAAGGATGACCACCAGGAGAAGACCCTCAACAAATAGATGCCCTGCAGGAGAGGCAAAAGAGTATGTCTTCTCAGAGGTCAGCTAGTTAAACAATTATAGCTGTTTTATGGATAGGGAAAATACCTCCAATGTTAACTCCAAACACCACAGCTCTTGCAAACGGAGCTTCGGATATCCATGTGACCCAATCAGATGCATCTCTCAGCTTATTTGTAAGAACTGATATTGTTGTATCCATTATCTATGTCAATTGCAGACAGGGCTGCCAACAGAAACCACATGGAAAAGAAGGTTTTTACACTCAGGTCTATCACATAATGATTGGTATGGAATCTGAATGCTCAGAAGCTAGAACTGATGCTCCAAAACAACTCAAAATTCTCGATTGATTCAGGCGAAAATAAATTAAACCAGAAGTATATTTGAGGATCATCAAATAAGTATTCTCCCGGGTATCCCTCTCCCTCTTCTCTCTCTCTCAAAACACGCATACTCACAATATTAGCTCCCGAGTTAGACTTCCTCCCATGAGTTTATTACTCACTATGGCTAAGCTATATTATTGTACCAAACAGATGAACCCTTGGTCTCCAAGATACTTCTCCTATCTAATTTTAGTACCCTTTTCTTTTGGACAGTAATATTAACCAATTACAGAGTCCAATTGACATATATTAACACATTTCTTCAAAGAAATATGGGACATAGTGACTAGTTGAAACGGAACTCTCTAAATCCCATTTCATCATTTCAATAAAACTATAAAAAGGAAATCTGAATGAAAAATATGAGTTAAATCCAAGCACAATATTCCTACTTGATCCCTTCCATGAAACCATAATTCAGATCGAATTTCTCAAACAAGATCACAAATTGATCCAAACCCACCCTAGATTTGTAAATAAAAATCCTCTGAAGCACCAATCTTTTTTTTTTTTTGAATAAAACTAAGATTTGAAGATTACCCACGTAAAAGTTTACATCTTTATAGGAGAAACTGACCTGAAAGAGTGGTTCTTGAAACTTCAATGGAGTCTTCAACGATAAATTTATTACCAAATTCAAGATTTTAAATAGAGGATTTGGTGATTCTTGGTTTTGAAATGAATATATAAATATATATAAATTATAATGAGCATTGATTGCAGAAAAAGGAAAAAAAAATACAGATTGGCTTTACAGGGATGAAGTGAGATGGGGCCAGCAGGCTTAATGGTCAATACAACTTTCTGAATATTCATCTTTGGTCAAATCATATGGAGTTTTTTATAAGTATTATTTTTATAATTATAAAAAAAATTCATCTTACATAAATAGTAGTACTATTTTTATTCCTATGTCCTTCATAAATTGTATTAATTATTCTACAATATTTTAATATTTTTTAATATAATAAACAAGAAGTAAGTAGACAGTTTATTTGAAGATATTTTGGTCATTTTCTTTTAGTTCTATGCTATGTTTGTTTGTAATGAGTTGCTCATCCTATCTAATTCGATTTTCTCTTCTTTTTTATATTCGTAGGTCAGTTTACTCGATTCTTTTTAGATGTAGGCATATAAAAAATGATAAAATTAGAAATGAAGATATTCGGGATAATGCGAAAGTGACTTCCATGATGGATAAAATAAGGAAAGCAAGATTGAGATGGTTTGTACATGTGGAGAGAAGATAGGCATCACTCTTGTGAGGAGGTAAGAGATGTTGGTTATAGTAGCTACGAGGAGCGGTAAAGGCATTATACTGAGGAACGTGATTAAACAGGATATTGTACAATTTTAAATTACCAATAACAAGACCGTGTGAAGGATGCGAACTAGAATAGAATTTTAGTAGATAGTGCAGGATTGTTTTACTTTCTGAAGGTTTTTACTT
The DNA here is from genome assembly GCF_036512215.1 of Solanum lycopersicum. Classification (NCBI taxonomy): domain Eukaryota; kingdom Viridiplantae; phylum Streptophyta; class Magnoliopsida; order Solanales; family Solanaceae; genus Solanum; species Solanum lycopersicum. Next base: position 10,645,306 of record NC_090810.1, read on the forward strand.
GTTGGTGTTTGTTTGTCCGTCATTGTACTAGGTGTATTATTGTAATTTTACCTTTTGATATCTATCATTGTTCGTTGTTTACTGTATTTCGCTCTATTGTACTTGTTTCAAATTTAATTTTTTTTTTGCAGATTTTGTATTGCTTCCTTCGTTAGTTGTTATGTTTTCTATGTTATTTTCTTCTTTTTTGCTTGGTGTATCTAAAATAACCTAATTTTACTTACTTTCACGAGATAATAATAAAATTTATGTAATATATCCTATTATTTCTTTTTATCTCACATGTTCCATTGCTTTTGTCATACTGTACTCTCACCTCATTTAAATCTTAGTGAAGTTATTAAGTCATCAACCCATGTTCTGTCGCCTCTATCATATTCTATTTTAATTTCTTTTTGTGAATATCTTCCATTTGAATCTTCTGACAGGTATTGAGCCATCATTTAAATGTTAATTTTTTTATTATAATAAATATTAATATGTCTTAGACTTGAACTTTTAAGTTCATTAAAGATAGTTAAATATCGTATTTGATATACTTAACGAAAAAGCTAAAACGTAAAAGAAAATATAATAAGTTTATATCTTCTTCTTTTTTTTTTTAAATTTGGATTTGTGATAGTAGGGCTTTATTTGAGAGAAAATTCTTTTTATAAAAGATTTTTTCATATTCAAGGCTCGAACCTAAGATCTATGATTAAGGAAGAAGTAGCCTTTCCACTATACAATATACGTTCATAATGAGTTAATATCTACTTTTTCTTCAAACCTTGTCATTTTTTGTAAGAATAAAATGATCGATATTTTAATTAATCCTATTTCAATTCGATCCACACGACCATATTTTTAAACACTTTTTAGAAAGAATTACTATTACTTCTTTTAAATTTTAAAATAATTTAATTTTAAAATCTTTTATTTTACTTTTAGTGACGACTTTTACAACATCATGATATTATTGCATTTTCAACCATAAAACAACTTCAAAAGTCATATAACTACACAAATATTATTGTATGTATAAAATTAAAATTTTAAAAATCTCTCCTTAAATTAAGTGTCCAATTAAATTTGATCACGTAATTAAAATAGAAAAAATATACATTTTCACTCATTAAGTGATAAAAACAACATATGACAAATTATTTATGAAAAGAAAGAAAATAATATTAAAAATTAGTATTATAATTCAATTTTTTAAAGAAAGTTGAATGAAATAAAGAGACTTTATGTAGACAATTAAAAAACTAAAACTGGTAAATTTTAATTATTCTTTAAAAACAAAAACAAAAAGATAGAAAAGAATAATACTTAATAGTGTTGGTGAAATCTTTTAACAGTTTATCAATATTTTTTCTCTATATCTATTTAAAATTTTGGTTAAGTTTTAAGCGAAAAGAAAGTTATTTCAGTAATTTTTGTATAAATCTTCAATTTAGAATTATTACTCATCGAAAACTCAATAATATTACAAAAGGAATCTTTATCTTTTAGACTATATAACTATAGTGATCTTTTATAGTTTGATATAAATATCCGACGTAGATAAGTATTTATTATATTATTCTTTTGTATTGAGATGATTCCTTTTAAATTCATGTCATAATACGTTTTACCAAACTGATTCGAGTAGATAGACGGAAAATTCAAGTTGATGTTATACATAGATAAAATTTTAATCAAACTTCTAAAATGTATCTTTTCTTCATCATATTGACATGAAGAGAACTACAACTTTTTATATAATTTTTAAATATTTAAATTGATCTATCCAATTTAACTTACAAGAATAATCAAAATTGACTCCCGATAAGTGAAAAGGGGAGTAATACATTCTACTTTTGTATTCCTTTCACTTGCATAGCATGTCATAGAAAAACACTTAGTTTGACAACTTAAGAGTTGCAACATTGATAAACATTTTCTCTTAAATACAAGTAGCAACTACGAGTAGAGATTATGACGGAATGATAAATACTCTGCCATCCATTATGTCAACATCACATTGCTTATTAATCCATGAATGAAAAATGTAAAGTGTATTTCCAATATTATCATACCTCACTAGACGTTTCTAATCATATACATAATGACAATTCAAACGTAACGATCTCCAAAACAAAATGTTCTCTATAAAAAAAAAAAACAAGAATAGAGAAAGGGAAAATACATTTCTCATCATATAAAAAATAATATAAGAGAAAACATGACACAACGCCAAAGATTGGAAGGGGAAATATCGACTGATGGCTAAAATACAATAATACTGAAACACAGTTACTATTCATCCTTTCTGAAATCAGATCCTGGAGGACACGCGGGTGGGCAAGCTCCAGGGGTTGCCGATGAGATATCTCAACAGTAATGAGCCAAGCATTTTAACTTTTCGGAATGCGTATAGACTGCAAGGTAGAAGCGTTTTAACGTTAATTGATTGTAGAAGATATGAGCAAAAATATGGCTAAACTAATATAATGTTCCTTTCTCTAACAAGATCAGCAAACAAATGCTTTCTTCTAATGAAGTGTTTGTTCAACTGTGCGATAAGTGGAGAGAAATAGAGAGAACTCATTCGTGTATTCTCACTTCTTTTTTTTTAAAAAAAAAGTGTATTTCTCACTTGATTCAAATGCAATATATGTTAGGTGTAGAATGCACAAAGAAAGTGTGAACACAATAAATAGAAGACGATGGTGCATTTATCGCACCACTGAACGAAGACCTTGAACTCTAAAAAAAATCAAGTTGACTTGAAGGATACAAGGTGCTAAAAATAGGAGAGTCAAATAACGGGTAAAAACTTCCGTTGAGGATTGGATTTCAAGATTTACAAAAAATATGTATTTTACCTCACCTTTCAAAAATAAAGGGAAAGGATATAAAATGCACATAGGTCTTTAAAAAATAAAACTCAGATCAATGACCTGAAAAATATTCCCCCCCATATATTAAAATTCTTACTGACATTCCAATCTAAATGACACCACCATTCAGAAGTTAAAACATTAGTCGTGCCAAGCAAAATAGAGGAGCTAACTGCTACTTTTCTCAAATTTCAGGGCAACTAGTACAATATTTCCATAAATGGCAGACAGCAATCAGCTTAATTGCTACATGAAACAAGTATATTATTTTATCAAGAAAACTATGACTAGATTGATATCTTAAAGTTGCAAGACAAGTAGAATTTTTTCTTTCCAGGTGAAGATGAGGCGATGCATACATAAAAGAATGTTAAAGAGAAACCTAGAACATCTTCTCACACAGTGCAAAGCATCACAAGTTAAAATAGCTAGATTAGAAGATGAAAGTTCCATTTACCTTTATGTATGGACCCATAGGGGTTCCAAAGAGAATGACCTGTCATTTCTTGTCTGAGCTGCAGGAGCTCCTCCTGGAGGTGCATGCACAGTTATTGGAAGTACCCACTCACATTTCTCTCTACCCTCTACCAAAAGAGGATGTTCATATCTGATACATCATGCATGAAGTATTACAGAAACAAAGAGGGATAAATTCGTGAATTTAGTCTATTTGAAGAAGAAAATACCAAATTACGAAGGAAAATCTATAAATAGAATCAGATAGATGAATCAGGACATGGAGAACAAATTGAGGGGAGAAAAGAACACCAAGATTACAATTATGGTGCATTTGATGAGAGACCATAAAGTTCCTTCCCTTACCATATTTTCTTTACAATTGAATCGATATATCTAAGTGAAGCAAATCAAGGGCATGCTTCAACCTTCCATGATTCACTAGAAATAATTATGTCAAGAGAGTTCCACTTTAAAATAGAGATTGGAAGTTCAATCATGACAAATCGCAAGGTGTCTTCTGATTTTCCAGTTTGATGGAAGTGGTACCAACAGCAAAAATTAAATATTGATAGCGGGAGAGTATTTCCTGTTAAAGGTTTCTAGCATAAGAGTCATCATAACAATGCTGAGTATCCTAGTTTATTGTGAGAAGATGGAGACTCATCGTTATCAGCTTATGATTAGGACGGTGGTTCATGATGCATTGCCCAAATAATTTTAGAAAAAGAGGCAAAAGATTGTCAGTCAGAGCTACTTAAGTTCGAATGAATAAGTGATAGAATCTTCTTCTCCATGTGAGTTTCCTAGCACATTTGACATCTATTTGTTCCGAAGGGTTATAAGTCATGTAGAGGTGAGCGTTTAGCCTCTTGATGATTTACCTGGACTAAAATGGAGATACGTAATTAATGGGCTGCAATTTTATTCAACAGCTTACATATTGTTCACGGATTCGCAGGCATGAAGAATTGGAAGGTTGAAGCAGAAAAAAATTGTGCACAAGATCCCTGTCAAAATTTCTTAAAGTCCCTCATATTTGATGGGAATAAAGAAGAACCGAAGTAGATGATGATCTGATATACTTCTAAATCCTTTTGATCTGGTGATCTTTTTCAGCTTTTAAGATAGTCTGCAAGCGTCTTTTGTATGATACTTTTCCCTGTAATGTACTTTACCCTCCCCTTTTTTGCACCCTCTTATTGGAAACTCCAAATCTTCGATCAATGAATTATGCAGCGACAAAATATTCTTGTTACATGAGCAAGTAAATACCTTGACAAGTCAGCATTCTTGGGAGTGGTAAAGAATTCAAATCGAAGAGCCCATTGTACGGAGACATAGTGAGTGGAAAAAGACATAGGACCATCCATCGGAATGGAAAAAAGGAAGCTTGTCTGAATTAAATCAGCAACCACCTCATGATGATCACTATGAACCTGAATAAATCAAAAAGCCTTGGTGACTAATCACCAAATGAAGGGGCTCAAGTGTTTATCTCTTCTAAATAAATCCACCAAAACACTTCTGTCAAATGCAAAGAGTTGTAAAGAAATCATCAACAGGTAAAGAATACCTTCGTAATAGAAGGAGCATGTCTCCGTGAAGGATGTACATAGCGTCGGCTGATAGTTTCGGTCATCTCCAGTGTAATTGAAAGCTAGAAGGCAACAAAAGGATCAATAAACTCCAGAAAGCATAAACTAATGAATAAACCACATGTTTAAGGCTTATTACAAGCATGAACTTTGATGTATAGGACTACCTCAAGGCATCTTCTAGAACCCTCTTCATGAAAAAAAGTCAGGGTTCCACCTATCTGTTGCCAAAGAATAAATTGAAGGTATAAGTTCCCAACCAGTCAGGTGCAAATAGGCATTGGTAATAGTACTAATGAAAGGACCAATACACTGAATAATTCAATTACCATATCACTGAAGTAATATGTCGACTCAGAATTTTTTGGAGAAAATCTTAGAAGCACTTGGTCATCCAGTCTAATGTTGTAAGATCTCCCTCGAATAAACCCTTCTGCTGCAGAAAATGTTGGCGACCAATTATCATGAAGATCTTTCGTTAACAAATCGTCAGTTGGATTATATGGAGGGAACAAATACTAATAAGATATATATAAGTGCAAGCTCGATTTACATGCTCCAGATTCACTCATGCCTGAGACAGAAGGTACCATCGAATCATCATATTTGGAGAAGGCCTTGGTACTTTTCAGCTGTTGACTTGGGGACAAAGCATCTGCTGAAAGAATGAAGTAAAACCCTCAGCTCTTGTTTGGTTAGAATAAAATAAAAGCCAGCTTGATTAAGAGGTGTTGCAGCATTTCCATTGGAAAATAAAAGAGCATAGAAACAAGACATCAGCCACAGCTATCTATGGAACTGACATTAATCTATTGAACCATGAAAACAGATAAACGTTTTCTGAGACTAGTCTTATTCTCTTAAATTATTTCAGCGATAACGCTGCGTCATATGTATATAGACATGTTTTTGGTCATCTTACCCCCACTAGAATCATACAAGACATCAGCCACAGCTATCTGTGGAAGTGCCAGTTGTGAAGATATGCTTGACCGTCCTTCAAGATATGAAAGATCTTTGCTTGAAGTCCTTGCCAAGGAAGACCGCAAGGATAATGAGCTTCCGAATGTCCGGTGTATATTATCTTTCATGGGATTATAGGAGGAAACTGATGAAACTTCATCCCTTGAACTTTCATATCCTTCCTCCACACCATCAAAAGTTTCATTTATTTTAGCCTGCAAGCACACAAAATCACATCAACAGCTCAACATGCATTCTACAAGTGTGCTCTCTGTTCTGTCAGATTTTGATTATTCTACAATAAACTATTAACTGAAGTTACTGCATTGGCATAACCAGATCCCGCCACGGAAAAAGAAACACATAACATGTAATGACCCGGAAGGTCATTTTTGGAATTTTTTGTAAAATTACCGTTTTACCCCATGTGGTAATTGCCCCGAGTCATTCCTGATCAGTCAATGAAGTTGGTTTGGAAATTTTGAACTATTTGTTAACTACGGATATTTAGTCAAGGGTAGTCTTTTTAAAATAATTAAATTAGTTGGTCTATAAGTTATTTAATACCCGCCCATGTGTTGAAATAAGTTAGTGGGAGTTGATATTTTTAGATCATAATTTGAGAAAGAGAAATGGGTACGCCACATTGAAGACAGCAGCGCAGGTACTACAAATCCTTCCATAATCTTTCCAAATATTTTCTTTCTCTTCTTATCAATTAATGATGACCACTATACAGTGATCAGAAATGATTGGATATTGATTAATAATGAAATCATAACAATTTAATTTTTGAGAAAGTTGTTGTTTTCAGTCATAGGTTGAAGCGTGTCCGTGGGTATTCTCAATGGGAAGTTAATGGTATTTATGGGACAATGATTATGGGCTAATCATAGGGGTGTAAATTGAGGATTTGTAGATTGTAGTTTCCAGTGAATTGGCGCACTAGTTTGTAGCTTGGCCTCAATATTTTTTTTCCAAATTTTCTTGTACTAATTACTTTTTGATTCAAGTCTTGATAAAATTGGAATAGGTAATACCCTTCGGGGTGGGGCCCAGTGGTTTGGGCTTTGGGCTTGGGACTTCCATGTTGTAGGTCTCAAGTTCGAAACCCCTTGCCAGCGAAAGCAAGGGGTTTTGCCTTCCGGATCGAGCTCGTCGCACCGGCTTGCCTAGTGCGGGTTAGTTTGCATGTTATTGCATAGGAGCGCGGATTTTACTCTGTGCGCACCCAAAGGGTAGCGACTGTGGGTTTCCCTTGTCAAAAGAAAAATGGAATAGGTAATTAAATATTAGGTGTATTGTATTATATGATTACCATTTGAGTTATGTTATTTGGAAGAATTAAGAATTAACCCTCGGCTTGGAACTTAGGAAATATATTATAGATTTGGGTGAATTTTTGGTATAGGTTAGACGTATAGTAATATGGGTGTCTAAAGACTTTGTTGCTTACGAATATTGTACATTTGAACAGATTGCATTGATTTGGAAGCCCAACGAAAGGGGAAAGCTCAAGTCCTGAAGTGATTGTTTGATTATTTGAGCCAAGTGGGTTTGTCGATCCTTTTTAAGTGTATAGAATCGTGTATTTCCTTGTTGTATTTGTTGGGGCGCAATGAGAATTGGTGATAGGTTAACTTGGTCATATTGGATGATCCTAATGATGAAAAGGGGTGATAAAAGTAACTTGATTAGCTATTGATGTGTGAGGTGTTGAGAATGATTGAAAGGTTAATTGATTCATTGTTGATGTTGTATCACAATTCTGTTGTTGTGAATTGTGTATTGATATGAAAATGGTCATCTCCTCATTATTTGTGTGAACATGCCTATTTGCATTGGTTTTGAGACACGGTTGTAACAAGTTTTGTGTGAATTGAGGAAGAATAAGGAATTTAAAGAGCATGTACCATTTCGGGGGATGTGTCGCACGCCACGACAGATATTATGATTCGAGGGACGTATCGCATGCCGTGACAGATTCTATTATTGAGGGGTTGTGTCGCATGTCGTGATGGATGCATGGACTGATACATCCCCATGGGTCCCAAACTTTAAAGACAGCGGGTGTGTATCGCTAGGTCAGACATGCAACAATATACTTGGCATTGCATATCTTTATCGTTTGTCAACTTCTGAGTGTGTATTTGTGGAACTTGTGATTGATGAATATTGTACTTGTTGAGGATCTGTAATTTTGTTAGTGTTGTTATTGATCTATGTACTATGTAAATTATGAATTGTTAGGTTAGGTTGGATTTATGCAGGTTATAGTTGTGTACGTTCGGTTGGAGTTGTAGAAGTACCCATATTTTATATTACTTGACTTTGTGTTTAGGAGTTTGCTTGCTGAGTACCGCGTTATTTGGTACTCACCCTTTATTGCTACATTTGTATAGGTTTCAAGTCCGGATCTTCATGATACTCCCACTTCTCTTCCCGTCTGAGGCTTTCTATGGAGATTTGTCATGTAGTTGTTTGTCATCCCAACGGACCTCTTACTCTTATTTATGGTCTTGTTCTACTTAAGAGACGATGTCATTTGAGACTTGTATTTTCTTTCAAATCTTAATACGTTAGAGGCTTGTGCATGTGACAACCAAGTTTTGAGGGATTTCATTGATTAACTTTGTAATCCGCATTATTAATTGTTGTTTAACTTTCAGCCTTATTTTATCGTTATATTTGGGTTTAGGCTAACTTTTGTTTTGGTGAGATAAGACGAGTGTCATCACATCTATTTTTGGGTCGTGACATAACAAGAAGTGACAGAAGAAAATGAAGGGACGGAATAGACAAAGAGAGGAAGAAATTAAAGAGGGTTCTGCTAGTCTAAAATCATAACTGTTTTCTCTTGGCAAGTACAAATTGAAGTAGATAGATTCACCTTTCTCTTCTGCCTGAGATCCCCAAGTCTCCAAGAAATTGGAAGCCACAAACATGTGATTGATACAATATCTCATTTTTCTTCTTACTTTTCTTGCAATGTCAGACGTTGCTCCATTCCTAAATGGGGATGGGTAACGAAAGTTAAGTGATTCTACTTTGTGAGTGTTAATGCTAGGTTTGTTAAATTATGAAGCAAGTCTTAGTTATCCTCCTAAATTGAATTCTCATGGTGAAAACGTTTTAGTTGGATCAATCATTTCTAGGAGAACCCATGACATCGTGGGGTTCTAGTCCAGAAAATTTGGTTCACGTTTAGACAGTGCTAAAAAAGTTGATAAACTCACAATCAAATAACAATACATCAGAGCTCCATATAGTAATTTATTTCTTCTAGCTTGACACAGTCCTTGGCTCTGTATTCATAATCAACTTTCATAGAAATTCAATTTTATTTTTAAAGATAAAAAGAAAAGGAGAAGAACTGAAAAATGTTTTTCTTCACTCATAGGCCTCATTGCCTTAGGGAAATAGGAGGGTAGTTTGGTCTTTCAACATTTGGAATTGGAAAGTTACACCAGAAGTAAACATTGCCTAAGGTTGTGGCCAGCAATAGTGTGGGGAAGGCATTAGGCTTTTCAAGTTTAGTTTTCATATTAGAAAGGAGAATACTCTACTATTCCCCGGAAACAGTTTGGAATTGAGTTGCAGTTGTTATCATTGTAATAGTTACTAGAACCATCTTTCATGCTTTTCTTTCAAATTCTAGTGAATCCTAATACAGTCAATAATTCTTTCCCTTCCCACAAGAAGCATACTGAAAAATAAGTAAAACTGGTAACAGAATGGTTTACCCAGTCAGTATCTGCATCCATCTCTTTCCAGTAAACATCCAAAAGCAGAGTTGAAGCAGGAACAATCCCTGTTACATTGAAAAACTCAATATGATCATGTCAAGTATTTCCGGAAAAAACAAAATTAGGATGGAATTGTCAGAACTGAGAAGCCAAGAAAGAAAAGAACAAAAAAACATATACATATAGCCATTTAAAAGAGATCAATTCACTGTATCATATTAGGTAATGCAAAGTAATCGTAATAGTACATCATTTGACTTGTCAGCATTGTAGTAATAAATATGTCTGCCCACAGGAAAAGATAGTTCAGCCAGATAATAAGGATTTCTGAGAAGTCAAATTAAACAAGTAGTAAAACAATGTTCTTTACTTGAAGGAGCTTGTAGGTATTTTATAACTTCCATATAATGTGGCAACCATATATACAACAATGAACAAAATACCCAGTGTGATCCCACAAGTGGGGTCTGGGGGGAGAATAGAGTGTACGGAGAGCTTACCCCTACCTTGAGAGACTGTTTCCGGTAGACCCTCGGCTCAAGAAAAACATTTCAAAATAGGTTTGAGAAATACAAACTGAAAGAAGCTCTGATGAAAATACTAAGAAAAGAGAAATATTGAAAGCAAAAATAGCAAGATAACCGAAGCAAAAGAACTATAGTAGTGATAAAATATATATGCAAGAAAACATGGGTACAATGTGGCTCCTCAAAAGAACCAAATTTTCTGAATTCGTTTTCTTGTCACTATCTTTGCCGCCACCCCCACCCCCCTAGTATTCCTACGTTATTGAAGATATCTTCCAATAAAACAATGACCTGATTTGAAACTTTTCATAAAAAATTCAACCGCTAAATCACGAACCAGAGAACAGAAAATGAGTTTAAAGGTTTAAAAGAACAAAATAGTACCACTACTGCGCCCTTCTTCACTTTGAAGGCCATTACTCTTCTGAGTTACCCATAATTGCAGTGGAATTCTTGTTTCCTGCGTGGATTGAGATAAAGAAATTATTAGAATCCAAAAGCAGAAAAAAATTTGTGCACTTGTACCAACTCTAAAACCTCAAGCCTTGGCATCTTTAGCGAGAAGGTTATAGCTTTATCGTGTCCCTCTTTTCCATCCGAAAAAGAAGAATGAGAGATAAGGTGGGAGCTGTAGTGTATTTCTCTTCATAGAATAGTCAAAGGATACATTGTAAGGAATAAATTTTCATATAGAATGTTTATATATATTATTTGTATTTCAGGTGGGCAGTAGTTACTTTTTCTTTTTTCGCAATGGAACAGGAATTTTCTAGTCGTTGATTTGCATACAGATGAATAGAAACATAAAGGTAAGAGCACATTCTCTTAATTCCATTCTTAATTACCAAAAGTAAAAGAGACTGAACATAATGCACAATGACCAACGAAAACAGTAGCATAGTTGCATTCTTAACAAATCCAAAATTGACAAGTTGCTGCTTAATTGAATAATATGGGTATTGGAGATGTCAGAAATGCTAAAATAAAGCATATGACCAAATAGCACTCTGGATATCGACAAGGATACAGAAAAATCAAACATGCAATTACAAGAGCATGTCACAAAAGAAGCAGGGCAACTCTTGAAAGCAGCCAAAATATGAATCAAATCAAATAAAGATGATAAAAGATAAATGAAATAACAGAACAGCAAGAAACTAACCAGCTCCGCAAGATCTTGTATAGATTCTTCGCTGAAGTGACCATTTTCCATTATCAAGTATTTTCCAGATAAAATACTTCTAACATAGTAAAGGTAACGAATGGTTGCACCCCTGTATGATGGTGGCATGGTGCTTGGTAGAATTGTTCGCACCATAACTGCAAAATAAAAATAGAGCCTTTCTTTATCCATGTCAAAACAAATTGAATACCTTTAAAGCAGCACTGTTAAAACATTTCAAATGTTGAACAATTTGTTCGGGTTAATTGAACACATTTGTAATGTTGAACACTGAGTTATTAGATAAGTTCAATTTAATTAGGTATTAACCAATACTTAATAGACTTGTGTAAAGGTACTAACCAATATAGCATGTGTAGAAGTCTGGTACACATACGTCTAGTTTTTTTCAAGTTCTTGGAACATTGAAGAATTATTAGAAAATACTAACACCATGTTAGACTCGTAAAATGAGTACATACTACATACGAACAAAAGAAGGATCCGGGCAACATTTCTTTTTATCACAAGATTCTAGTTGCTTTAGGACTTCAGTTATGCTAATTCTTTCCTTTCCATTACTTTCTCATTGACAAGAACTAGGAATCTAAAAGAGTTTGTGATTAGGATTCTCAAAGTCCTTTTCTTATAAACAAAATTAGATTCAGCTATGTGATTTATTCAAATGATTAATTGGATTTTGCCTTGTGGTTGTCATGTTCATTTCAAGAATTTATAGTTTTGCTAAATTAAGTCCCTTCCTACACATTTCCCTTGATTTCCCCACAATGTAGTTGGGCTTTGACAAAGTTCCAAGCAAAGTCCTTCTTACCATGACCAGCTTCATCACTCAAATCAAACTACAAAGCTCAATGAAATTGTCATCATCTTCGACCAAACGCTTCAAATTTTACTAAATTTTTAAATTTCCCGATCCTGCTATCAAACACTAACTATCAAAACAAAATATATATATATATATATATATATATATATATATCATTCTTTTGAATTACCGCCACTTAACCAAGTACCCTAATTTCATTTCTTTTGTATTACCTAGTATAGTACCGCGTTGACACCCTTTGTTGCTTATGTTTAGGCGAAATCTCTTTGCACGTTTGTCAATTAATAGAAACAACACGGAACTAAATAAATGTCATGTATTTAGAATGAGCAAGAAACATGAGGATAATGTAAAGCTAAAGGTCAAACTTACATTTTCTGGAGCTACCGGCGGAGACAATCTGATTTGATATTAATGCAGGAGCCAAATTATCCATAAAAACATACTCTCCTGGAAGAGTAAAAACATTAAACCTCAAAGAATTACAAAAAGCATGACAAGATATAAGAACATATATATTTAGTAACAACACATGCAGAGCAGAAGTAGACAATTTTTCTTAAAAGATCGATGGTTTCTGGCTATTGGCCATGAGAAGTTCCCGATAATTTCGAAAATCCATTTTCTAATGTAGCATATTAATTTTAGGCCTTTATAGATTTGGATTATGCCCTCTCAGCTGATGAAGATCTTTAAAATCTCACATATTCAATAGTAGTTGCACCATAATAGATGAAACACGAGCATAACCATTTGGACTTGTTAATAGACGCATCTAGTGTCCATGTTTAGTAATTTTAGTACTAAATATGCATGTCTATTGTTGAAAGGCAAGAAAATCACCAAAACTCTGTAGAGTATTCCTTATAATTATATTATTGCGTTAAGAGAATTATCAAGAAATTGGTTTAAAATATTCTCAATGATTATGCCATCGTAATTTGGGATTCCAGCAATTAGAAATCTTCCATTATTCCATCTAATGAAGGACTTCTCCATGAAGAGTTCTCTTATATATTGTTAACTACCAATGTCACTACACGTTAACTTTCTGAAAGTTAAGCAATATATATATAAAGTAAGACAAATCAGCTTAGTACAAAGATGGTGCCAAGGAAGAAACCCTTCTGCACAAAAATAAAAAGAAGGCTTCCTGATCCCCATATTCCTGTTTTTATAAAGACACTATGAAATCTAGCATACTATATTCATCCTCTATATCCTGTAATTTATACCAAAGCCAAATGGCATAAATAGTTGTATTTGAACTTCTGTAGATAATTAATCACCCCTTCAAAAGAATCTAGCATTTCTTTCCTTCCATATATTCCATCAAACACAAGCACGGATTATGCTTCAAATCTTAATTCTACACTGATTCTCCTAGGGCTCCAGTTGACTAGTAGATCTTACAGATCTTACACTGTTAAGGCACAAGGTGGTCACCCCGCAAAGATTTAAGTAAAAAAGACTAACTCTGACTAGCCACAGGGAAATGAAGCAATCAGTGGCTGCCACTTTCCACCTCACTGCTACAAAAGAAACACCTATTGGAAATGATCATACTCCGTCTCTGAATGTTGATATGCACGAGACACGCATTACTTGCTACCAACCTCATAAAGCAATGGACTTCATAAGACGCCTTGGACTTCCGTAGTTGTTTCCATGGTCAATTTATAAGAGTTATCCCCCACACTAACAAGTATCTTGTAGCATGACTCAACAGAGAAGTGCCCATCCAGTTTTCTTGTCCAAACAATGCAGTCCTCAACATCCTCATTATGTGAAATTTGTTCCAGGTCTTTCAAGAACCCTAATGATACTTCTCCTGTGATTTCCGAATCTGTTTGATTGTCATCTCTTTATGGCTGTAACCTTTGTAGATGTTTGGAAATGCGAGTCTCAATATATTGTCCCGCTACCTTTGCTCCCCCCAAACTAACATTAGTCCTGTCTCTTATCCAAAGGGCTCGTTTGGTAGGAGGGATAAGGGATCACTAATCCTGGCATTTAATTTTATAATGAGTTTGTCCCATGTTTGGTTGGGATTAAATCATGGGATAACTACCCCACATTTGGGATAACCAGTTCCCAACCAAACGAGCCCTAAAAGTTATATTTACTTCTCCATATTGAGTGCACCTCTATTCCAAATCTCCATAGCCACTTCCCTAGCAATTCTTTGATAAAGACCTGAAGACCATTAACCCCGAGCCCCTCTCTCCACTTCTTTCGAGACATAACATTCCAACTAACTAGGTAATGTCTCCTTGCTCCGTCAACTATATCCTATAGAAAATTTCTTAGTCTTTCTATCTTGCCTATCATGCTAGCCGAAGCTTGTGATAAGGCCAAGAAGTAGATGGGCACACTACTCTACTCGTGATTAATACTTCATTTCCCCCTTTTAACAAGTACTCATCTACTGACATACAAGACTTCTCTTGACCCTTTCTACGACCGGATTCCATATTGCACAGTCCTTTTAGGAAGTACCCAAAGGCAGACCAAGGAAACAAGGTAAGGAGAACTATAGCATGTCAAGAGTAACATTTTCAACTCTTTTCTTAATGATTATATCAACTAAGACAGTAAAAGGGGATTGAGTCAATAAAATACAGAAAGACACAGCTAAATATGCATTGAGAATCAGAAAGAACCTCTGCGTTTCTTAAAATCAGGAGAAGGTTTAGTAGTAGAGAACCACTGAGTATCCAATTTCTCGATTCCTTTCATTTCAAAACCAAGTTTTTCAATAAGCAAAGAAGAAGAAGTCGTTGGGTTCTTGATTTCAATAGTAATGGTTATCGGATCACCCGGTCTATACACTTCTCTATCCGGTTCCAGCTTCAGCTGGGGTTGTTGTAGATCCGTCGCATTGGATCTTCTTCCACTGACACTGCCTCCGCCGCCACCACCGCCGCCGATGCCGGCAGTGATGTTAAAGAAGGAGAAAACACGGGAAGGTTTATTCGGGGTTGACATTCGGAAACCAAAAATTGGAAATTTATTGAAAAGATCAAAAGGGTTAAAAAATAAGGGGAATTCAAGAAAGGGTTTGTTAGATTTTGCTAAGAAAATGTAAGCTCAGTGAAGGTTTTTGGTGATGGAGAGTGAGATCTTTGGCCAGTTTCATATTTCTCTGATGAAGGAGAAAAATTGTTTGTCTACTCTGGAAATTTGCATTATGGTACTTTGTGTTTTCAATTGTGTCTTTTTTGGCCTTGCAATTTGCATATTCAAATTTTAAATATAATCTCATATACATTTAAAACTCATATATATTACTTAAAAATATTATATTATTATAGGGTTATTCAAAATCGAACCAAAATCGATAATATCAATCAATAATTTAGTTGTTGGATCAATGGTTCTAGTTAACGATTTTACGACTCGGGTCTCGATTTACTATAACTTCTTATCAACTTATCGATTCGGATCTCAGTTTCGCCAGATTTCTCATAATCCGATAAGAAATTTAATTAATTATATTTATATCACTTAAGACCTAAGACACTTTAAGCCTTTAGTTTTACACTTCACTCTTTACACCGACTTTATAATTGACAATCAAATTTCACAATAATATTTCAAAGTTGCGACATTAATCATTGATCATCTGTCACTACTCTCACTCTGGCGAGTTATATTGAATAACATTCTCTAAATTTCTAAATAGAGGTTCAAGTGGTTGGTTCCTTTTCTTTAAGTTTTTATTTTTATCTTCTCATTACAGCGAGTGAGTAAGTGAGATATGTCTGCAATATTGCAATACTACAATCTGCAATGAAAAAGTTTTTGTATGTAATAGTCTCATGATCATTAATTGTTATCGTTAGTAGTGTTATAATGATTTTTCTTTGTAGTTCATATCAAAATTGGCTTGATTGTTATGAGGAATTCTTTTGAATTTGCCAGTTTGGGCATTATTGACATCTCTGTCCAGGTTAATATGGAGTTTTATGAAGTGTTTTATGTAGTAATTGACTGTCAAGGAAAAGTTCATCAGGACTACCGGCTACTGCGTACTATTAACTAGTGATTAGTCCATTAGTAAATCTCAATAAAAATTATGTTAATTGTTCATGATTAACCCGATAATCGAATCGATAACGATCAGTAATCGATAAATCAATAATCGATAAATTGACATCTTAATAGTTCCAAAACAATTTAGCATGACTACAAACTGATAACCAATAAATTTCGAAATCGAATCGATCGATACGCAGTTGTATCTTGTCATACCTTTTTTTTTATCATTATACATATTATTACTAATATAATATTGAAAAGTAAGCAAATCTAGATAGTTGGAGCTTTTTTGATTACTTATGTTGTGTATGACAGACTACGTGAAAAAGAATTTGATGAGAATAGAACTACATATCAATCAATTCAATTTGATTTTGAAACATATCGATTTAACTTATCAATTATCGATTTGTATGCATGCTAATAGAGTCATTTAGATATCGATATAACCGTTAAGATTTTGTTTTTAAAAAAATCATGTAATATCACTTATTAAAGTGAGGTAACAACCAAATGAATTCGCCAAATTGTATTATTGCTCAAAAGTCAAAAGCAAATAGTGTTGGCACCTTGTAGGATAATCGAGAACTTGAGACAAACGGTCAAAACTGAAAGTATGAAACCAAACTTTAATTTAAGAACTTTATATATATGCCGAATGGTACAATATAATTTATTGATTTCCTATCGATTACTAAATAATCCGTTGAGAAATAACTTCAAATCATTGCAAATAGATTCGATATGAATTTAAGTAACAATTAAAATAAATATTATATTTAAACTATAAATACAATACAGTATAACGGATAACAACCATCCAAACTAGGGGTAAGGAACGAAAGTGTGAATGAATAACTTTAAGAACAGATATTTTGGGTTTCCAACTTCAAAAAGATAAAGAAAAAAAAGAGAAGCTTGCCAAATATTAGTAGAAAATGTGACAGTAGGTACAAATAGTAAGCATTATTTAAGACTTATCAGCTAGAAAGAAATAGTTAAAGACCAACAATATCAATTTATCAATTTGAATCCATAATAGTGTGAAAAAGTGTTTTCACAACCTATTTTTATTATTGAACAGTCAACTAATTTCATTAGAAGATTTATAAATTAATATACGTATATATTTATTTAATTTTTTTTAATACAAATACAAAATTTATTGAAAATTATTGAGTTCATCCGGATTCACAGACTCCCACCTAGGTCTGCCTTCGAAGGGAATAGTTACAATATTCAGGGTATCTTTCATGAACATCAATCCATATAGTTTTGCAAAATTCTTTATTTCATGAGACACACTAATTTGATATAGAATTGTTACAAAGATTTGAATCATTTCAAGTTTGATTCATATGAGACTTGTTTCTTCAACTAATACAGTTTGTTTCAAGTTGATTCATGTGATTTGTCACGCCTGTTTAACCCTAAGGAGCCGTTTGGCTACGATATGTAACATCCCACAAATTGAGATAGTTAGGAAGAAACTTAGAAGTTGAAATAGTTACTTTTGAAAAAAACTAACATCTGTAAATTTTCTTAATTCGGAAAAAGGTGAGTTTTTAGTCAACTTCAGATGACCATAACTTCTAGCTCAGGATGATTTAGAGGTAGAACTTGTTATGGTTGGAAAGCCCTAGGAAGTATCTTTGCAACGCTGCCAAGTTTGCTTAATTTCAATTTTGTATGAGTGAGATATGTTTTTCGAAAGTTGGGTTGTTGGATTAAGGATAGTCCAATCCGGATTTGGGAAGAGCAAAGTTGTTTTTTCCTTACCCAATTATTTTATTTCGTTTTTTGGTAATAAATTGGGGACTAAACTGATCTTATTGAGTTCACGCTTGTAGAAAAACAAGTTAGGATTTTGAGAGAAGAGAAAAGAAAAGGAAAAGAGGAGAAGGGAGAAAATAAAGCAAGAACGTTCAGGATCATCGAAGTTCGACTGGTGGAATTCGTCGAGGGTGATCCCTAAAAACGTACGTGACTATGGGGTTCATTCATCCACACACAAATTTATTTAATTCATCGAGTTTTGAGTAGATTGAATGATGAACATTGAAGTTCTTAAAGAACAATGGTTGAATTCTTGTTGGTTGAGTTGTTGCATGCCTAGAGTTGATTTGATTCGTGTTTCCGGGTTGTTTTTTGAGTCTAATCTATTGAGTATTGAGGGTATTAGTGATTCTAAGTGTTTGGAAAAAGATCCATGAAAGTTTAGAAGTTTTAGAGATGAAAAAAAGAGAAGAAAAGTCGAAATGCGCGTCTGTATGGCCTTTGGGTGACGCGCCTCCCATAGCCCCACAGGACAACCTCTATCTGTAGGGACTTGAAGCAGCGCGCCAGCTAGAGTGCCCCAACTTGGCCTCTGAAGTTTGGCGCGTCTCTCAAAGCGCCAAGGACGCCAATTTACCCCATTCATTCTCTATCTTTTCGTGCTAGTTTATAAGTGATGTACCCACATTTCCTAGTTGATTCCAATATTCTAAGATACGTCTAATCATCATCAAATCATCCATAAACATGAGATCATGAACCTTGAATCCATAATCCAATTCAAGGAAAGTTATCAAAGTCAAAGAAGTTAGGACCAAGTCTAATAGTTAAGAAGCAAGTCAAAGCAAGTTTTTTAAAAGTTTCCAAGAGTCTTTAACAAACATGTTAACTTTGTCTTAAGGCTCAAGTTACAAGTTAATCAAAGAGTTTAATTTCAATCTTTACAGAAATATAAGAGAACTAAGTATTTCCCTAGGATTTGTTTCAAAACTCAAGTTTTAAGCTAACTAAAGAGTAAAGAGTAAACAGTTAAGTTGATGTTCTTTTCTTCAAAAGTATAGGGGGACTAAGTATCCCCAAAGAGATTTATAAATGTTTTCACATTTAAACAAGTAAGGAAACTAAGTTTTCCAAAGAGCCTTCGGGCTAGTTTCAGAGAAGAGTTATATCTTTATAAAATGAAGCAAGCAGGGAAACTATGATTTCCAAGAAAGTTTTTAAAGCTAAGTTTTGAGTACTAATCTCAAACGACAGAATCAGTATATTTTTTAGAGTAATTGTCACGATCCGAGTCTACATCTGGACGTGGTTGACACTCAAAGACCATTGCTGGTCCCCAAGCAAACCCTCATCCTGGCTGACTACAAGCGGAAGACTAACTTAAGCATACAAAAGCTTAAAATGGAAGAAAATCAATAAACTCAACTTTAAAAGGCTTTAACTCAAATAAATAACTTTGAATAATCAAATAACCGCCATAAATAGGCAACTTTAGTCTTTAAAATATTTAATAAAATAAATGATTAATACTAACTCTTCAACTATACTGACTGTCTATGAAGCCTCTAACTGACAAGGATGGAAGTCAGGACAAGACCCACGACCTCCTAACTAAACTGAAAAGAAAATGAAATCCTCCGGAAACAAGGAGGCTCACCATGGCTAACTCGAACTCTGAGATGTATCAACGAAGCTCCTGTTGAAGACCTGGATACCTGTGTCTGCATCATCAAAAGATGCAGGACAAATGACTCAGTATGTGGAATGTACGAGCATGTAAGGGTAATTCTAAAGCATAACATAAGCTTGATACTTGAATAAAAAGATGGAAACAAACTTACCTCTTCTCAAACTTGAAACTCAAGGAATACTCAAGAATAAGATACTCCACTCAGAGGTTAAATACTGAACTCAAAGATGTGATACTCGACTCAAGATACTCAATTCAAAGTACTCAACTCATGATACTTAACTGAACTCATTTCAATATAAAGTAGTTTAAACAAGTGCAGTATAAAGAAGAGTTGTTTAAAAACATGATGTTAACTCAAGATAATAATATCAAAAAAATATATCATGCTCCCGCTCAAGGTCTACTTGTGCAATGCATGAATGAAGTCTCATACACCCATTCATACTAAGCAAAATCCCTCGAGGAACCATGTAATATCGCCTCTGCGGAAGTTTCTCTAACCGGCAACTATCACTACAAGCCTAAGTGATGATACAACGTCTTACCTCACGTTGTAAGAGGACCATTCTACACCTTTCCATCGGTATAGGACCTTACTCAACTTAGTGGATCCACTAGCTCTCCTTACGTGATCATCTAAAAAGTATGACATGTCAATTCCCATGTTGGCTACATGGTTTATATGGAGACTTGAGTTAATATGAACTCTCATCTCCACATTGGTGCTCAATACTACTCCCAAAAATGTACTTCTGCTCATACTTTTAATAAAACTTCTTCCTTTGGATTGAGATAATTTACTGAACCCATTAGCTTTAAAAAGCTCCTTTTGGAATCAATGTTCCCCTTTTAGTTCAAAATTCTTTTGAAACTTCTAGTTCTCCTCTTTACTAAAATGTGAAACATTTGTAAACCTCTAGGGAATACTTAGTTCTCTTATATCTTTTTGAGAAATGAACTCAACTCTTGCTCTTTACTTAACTTGAAACTTTAACTCTTAGGGAATACTTAGTTCCCTTATTGCTTTTGAGAAATGAACTCAACTTTTTCTCTTTACTTAACTTGAAACTTTTACTCTTAGGGAATACTTAGTTCCCTTATAGTTTTTGAGAAATGAACTCAACTTTTTACTTGACTTGAAACTTTAACTCTTATGGAATACTTAGTTCCCTTATAGCTTTTGAGAAATGAACTCAACTCTTTACTTGCTTGAACTTTAAGTCTTTAAAACAAAGTGAAAACATTTGTGAAAGACTTTAGAAAACTTTGACCTTGACTTACTCTTAACTTCCTTGAATTGAAATATGGGTTCAAGGATCATGATCTCATTTTTTATGGATGATTTCCTTATTTTCAACTTGGAGGGTTCATGCGAAATTATGAGCATGAACTACTCAACTCGAGAACTGAAAGGTACTTCTTAACTCAAGATTGTTCGACTTATAGGGTTCATGCGGAATTATGGGCATGAACAACTCAACTCAAGGACTTCATGGGTAATATGTAATAGTCCCATGATTACAATATAATCTCAAAATAAATAAGGAACTCAATATTCAAGACTTCAAACTTGGAGATACCACTCCTCTCAATGATACTCAATTTATGGAATTCATGTGGAAGTTATGGGCATGAACAACTCGACTCGAAGGTCTAAGTAACAGATGGAACTAATGTATATGACTTTGTCACTCTCTCATTTACTTCCTCAAAAACATAGTTTAAATCAATGATGGATCTCAAAGAATTCACAATTGAACTTTAAGACTTTGTTGAGCTCTACTCTTAACTCTCTCTTGAATGTAAATTATGAATTCAAGCATTATGGTTCATGATATGAAGGATCTATGTGATAATTTAGACTCATGAATACATACTATTTACTCTTATACTCACTTGCTTGAGTCTTGAAACAAGTTACTTAGAAGTCGTGGAAGACTCCTCAAAAGGACTTTCTTAGAACGTTTGAAAGAATTCTCAAAACTTAACTCTCAACTCTACCTTGAATGTGAATTTTGAATTCAAGGTTATGATCATGTTAAGACTGATTTAGGTGTTTAGAAGTAGCTTAGATTAGTTATAATTGAAAAGGAGTGAAGGTGCACTTTAAATGAACTCAAACGGAGCTACCAGAGACAAAATGGACTGGGCATATGACCCTGGGGCTATTACTGGCGCGGAGCCCCAACGCTTGATGGACAGAGATGGGTTTGGGGCGCTCTGGCAGGCGTGCCGCCAGGCCCCCAACCCAGAATTTCTGCCGAGCACTTTCTCACCCTAAATTGCCTATTTCGAACATTTTCTTCCCCAGACACTTGGATTCAATTACTTAACTTAATAACACTCTAATCTACTGGAAACAACACTAAAATTACTCAATTTGATCTCAAGAATCATCAAAACTCCAACACAACAAGATTTAGATTGAACTTCAAGAACTCATAAAGAACTCTAATCTTTAAACAAAGCATGAACTTTCGCTAAAAAATTACATGATTGACGTGTGGGTGAAATAACCCAACACTATGGAAGCTTACATACCCTTTAGGGATTAGACCCATGGCGAAAATTCGCAACTAGACTCAAGAATCTCGACGAACACTTGATCTTCTCCTCTTTTCTCTTCTTTTCTCTTCTTGCCTCTTCTTGAACTCTCAACTAAAATCCTAAGCGTATTTTTGGATTATGAAACTGAACCTAAAAGGATTATAACCTTAAAATATGACTAAAAACAAGTTAAATCTGATTGGGTAAGGAAAGGACCAAAATACCCCTCATTATTTTCGGCTAACTTTCCTTAACTAGACAACCTAACTTCAAAAGGTCATATCTCACTCATCCAAACTCAGAATTTAGCAAACTCGGTGGCTTTGAAAATATAATTCAAATATATTTCCAATGGTATCTTGTAGAATACCTAACTCAACCTTTATTGGGAGTTATAATAATAATAAAAACTATTTTTTTATAATAATATGAACTTAAAAATAATAGGTAAAAAAAGAACATAAGGAAAAGAAATATTATAAAAATTATTCTGTAAGTTTAAGGCAGTATGGTAGCCTTTTGGAATTCCTCATCATACATGTCTCAAAGTAGGTATTTATAGGTGTAATATTTATGGGCTATAAATTTTTATATTAAATAATTTGAAGGTTATGAATATGAAAGGTTAAGAGTTATATATATTATTAAAAGGTTAGAAGTTATATATATTATTAAAAGGTTAGGAGTTATCTATATTGTTAAATTAATTAAGATTTGAATTCATGTAATTGGAGAGGTATGAATTAAAGAGATGATTTTATAAAATAAAAAAATTGAATAAAATTAGAGAAAATGTAAAAAAAACCCCACAAAAAAAAGATAAATAGGATCCTTAGCCATTAAGAGGTGTCACATCAATACTTTTTTTTATCTTGCTTTTATATATATATATATATATATATATATATATATGATTGTTTTTTCTTAAAAAAATAATAGAAATAGAAGGTATAATAATAATAAAAACTATTTTTTTTAATAATAATACGAACTTAAAAATAATAGGCAAAAAAAGGACATAAGAAAAAGAAATATTATAAAAATAATCTTTCAGCTTGAGGCAATATGGTAGCCTTTTGGAATTCCTCATCATACATGTCTCAAAGTAGGTATTTATAGGTGTAATATTTAGGAGTTATAAATATTTTTATTAAATAATTTGAAGGTTATGAATATGAAAGGTTAAGAGTACATATATTATTAAAAGGTTAGAAGTTATATATATTATTAGAAGATTAGGAGTTATCTATATTGTTAATTAATTAAGATTTGAATTTATGTAACTGAAGTGGTATGAATTAAAGAGAGATTTTATAAAATAAAACAATTGAAGAAAAATTAGAGAAAATGTATAAAAAAAAAGAAGATAAATATATATATATATATATATATAGAAGAGTGAAGTGGGAGGACGACCAAAAGGGAAAATTATAATTTCACGCTAACAAAAATCTATCAAGAATGATGATAAAAAAAATATATAATTCTAGAAACATCTTAAGTTATTGTTAATGCCATTAACCTATTTTGTTATTACTTCATTTCCTTTTTATTTCTTTTGTGAGTTATTGTAATATCTATTTTATTACTACTCTATTTTACTATTACTTTAGTTTAATTCTTAATATTTTTTCTATTCATTATGCTTATAAAAAAGCCTACTTTTTATATAAAATTATCATGAATTAATTATTTCAATTTTTATTTTGTCTCTAATTAATACACTTGAAAATACTGAATTGTGATAAAATTAATAATATACATTAGATTGGAATAAAAGAAAATGATGTTAAAAGTAACTTTACAAATAAAAATGAATAGGATAATATATTTGTATTAGAGATGACCAAGCATAAAAATGTAATTTTATTCTAACAAAAATCTATCAAGAATAAATAATTTTAGAAATATCTTTCTATATATGAAGTGAATGATGATCAAAGGTAAAAATGTAACTCATGCAAGAAAAAATCTACCAAGAATGATGACAAGAAAATTAAATAGTTCTAGAAACATCTTTAGGTATTATTATTAGTATTACCTCATTTTTGTTATTTCTTCATTTTTTTATGAGTTATTGTGATATCTATTTATTATATGAAATGTAATAAATAATGACTACGCTTATCTCTTAATAATTATTTATCAAGTATAATATTAGGTGGAACCAATAAAAATAAAAATAAAAATTTACATGTATATTAAATTTTGTGTATTGAAATATTTTTTAATTTTGTGATCTTTAATATGCTATACGAAAAAATTAAAATTAAGAAATTATTTTCTTTTTGAAATGAAATAAAAAACAAGTTCATATAAAATCAAAACGGAAAAGGGCCTAAAATACCCTCAAAGTATTGGAATGATACAAAATTACCCTTCATCCACCCATTGGCTTCAAAATACCCTTCGCACCCACCTATTGGCTTCAAAATACCCTTGTCATCCACCTTTTGGTTCAAAATTGACCACTTATTTAACGGTTTTAAATTTAAACTATTTAAATATTTTTTTAAATACGTTGCACTCAACTATTTGTTATAATTTAACTTATTAGTATAATTTATAAATCAATCTACTGCCCACCTATTACTAATTAAACCCCTCCAAATTAATAAAATCGTCACATTATTAATGCAACAACAGAAAAGCTACTGCCAATTGAGTGTTTTTATAAATTTGAGGCAAAAATATCTATAGAAGTAAATTATCATACATTCAAGTGTATAAATAAAAATTACCGATAAACTTAAAAGTCTGACTATGTTCATCTTAATTATTCTTACGTTTTCAATTATGTGATGTTACTTCATAGGTAACTTTTTTTCAAAATAATATATTAAAGGTTTTTAAAAAAGCATAAATATTTATAAAGTTATATTTAAAAAAGTGCATGAATTAATTCAGGATGTATTACTTATTTACCTATAATCATAAATTTCTAATTGAATCTTGAAAGAGAATCCTATTGAAAGTGTCCTCCTAAATAAGCGGTTCAACCTAAATTTAATTGGTGCTTCAATTCAGACTAGAATAATTTTGGATATCATTTTCAGGACTCTATAATTTCATCGTGTTTTATTAGTGTTTATGGCGATTTTGATATGATGATTGAATTATTAATTGGATGGGGTTTAGTTAGTAATTAGTGTGTAGTGGGTTGGTTTATAAATTATATTAATAAATTAAATCATAACCAATAGTTGAACGCCAAATATTTTTAAAAATATCTAAAGAGTTTAATTTTAAAACAATTAAATAAGTGGTCAATTTTGAACCAAAGGTGGATGACAAGGGTATTTTGGAGCCAATAGGTGGATGCGAAAGGCATTTTGGATCGGTGGATGAAGGGTAATTTCGTACCATATCAATACTTTAAGGGTATTTTAGGCCCTTTTCTGTAATAAAAAATGAGGGAGTCATATATTAAAAATGAAATATATATGTGTTATTATTGAAATGAGCTTTCATATATTATTATTTTTTAAAAAAAAAAATTGTTTGGCTTCCTTCTATTAATTTGTGCATATATGTGGAGTTTTAAAGATTTGAACATTTTAATATAGAAATATGATGATCTGAAAACTTTAATTCTTTGTTATAATTTCTAATTTGATATATATTTGAAAATTACATTAAAAAAAGCTTAAAACGCAATGTAACAATTAAAGATATTTTTAGAAAAAATATAGTTAAAAAACATAATGAAATTCGATTGACTCCCTTATTTTTATCGAAACGAAAAAAGTTGTGTATATTGTTTGAAACTAATGTAAGAACTAAAAAGTACTGAATCACAGTAAAATGACAACTAAAAATATGTGATAATCATCTAAAAAATTTCGTTTACTTTCCTAAAATTACTAATGTCACATAAAATAAAACAGATGGAGTAACATATATTATTCGAAATAACATAAAAGGTACTCCATAAATTAACAATTTAAAATATTTTTTTAGAAAACACATAAAAAAATTTAGGTCACCTTTTCAAATTTCATTTGTGTCACATAAATTGAAAGGAAAAAAACTAACATATGTTGGGCCTGCGCCGGCACGGGCACATGATATCTAGTATATATATAGAAGCATGAAGAGTAAGACGACCAAGGACAAATAGGTAATTTTATACTAACAAATGGACAAATTTCTATTCTAAACGCAGGTTCTAGACCCATTCGACTTTCATCTTCCAGAACCATCCGTCTTCAATCCTTTACACTCCAAACAAAAATTTTCAACTGATTCCAAATACAAATGCTTAAACATGATTCTAAAAGCATCATTTCTACCATCTCTCTTGTTCCAACAATAGTTAATCGATTAGGAAGCCCTCACAACTTCAGGTACGTCCCAAATTTATGGCTGAAATCCACTGTTGATGTGAAGGTTTATTTTGCCCTCACATCTGTGCGATTTTGTTGATTTATCGAGAAAAAAATAACATATTACTACCTTCGAACAACTCTGATTTTGTTGATTTATTGAGAAGAAAATAAGATATTACTAACTACTGACTGATCTAACAAAGACTTAACATCCATAGGAATGAAATCTTCCAAAACTTTCTCTAAAGAGAAAAAAGATGTACAATCGCGTATGTAGCTACACAACAATCACCGCCACACTGTTTGTACCGTCACTTCTTCAGGTGTTCTTGCCACTGTTTCTGCTACTTCTATTCCTACCCATAATTCGTTAATCAAAGTCCCTTAAATATACGAGTGGCTTTGAGTATATAATAGTATTGTGGGATATGGTCAATCATTAAACTGAATACAATCTTCGTTTGTATTATACTTTTCATCATATAGTTTGTCACGATTCAAATCGAGTCGTGAGTGACACCCACACTTAACTACCTAGGTGGGCGTACCAACAAATTCAACCTTAAATTATATTATACAAGAATAATGTGAAAGCTAAAAACCTAATTAAATATCGTTTTTCAAAATCTGAAAATCATCACAACAAGGACACCTAATCTCCATTTACTAAGTCTAAGAGTATCAAAGACACCAAAATAAATGAAATAAAGTAATTCGTGTCCGAAAACTATGGACATCAGGTAATGACCGAGAGAATCCAACCCAAGCTCGAATGAATAGCTCACCCTTGAACCTTGAACCTGATATGTCGAGACTTGATAGAGTTGAGGGCGAGTCAAATTCGCCGGTACACTTGCTGCACTCCATAAAAGGAACACAAGGAAAAATACAAGTAGGGCTCAGTACGAGGCAACAAGCAACATATACTGAGTAAGTATCATCGGCCAACCCAAAATAGTAACTAATATACAAACAAAAATAGTATAAAATCAACTATAGCCCTTAATAGGTGGTAAGCAACAAACAACATGAACAAGTGACAAAGCAAGTACGTAATCAATCACAATATCAATCACACACGAGGACTCATGCCTCCACACCACGTTCGTTGGAAAATGGATTCTTTGAGATTAACTACATTAAATTAATTCAATATCCTTTTCCTTTAATCTTACTGTGTCGAAACGTGACACTCCGATTCAATTGTACCATGTCAGAACGTGACACTCCGATCTAAGAATATCGTGTCGGAACGTGACACTCCGATCCAATTATATCGTGTCGAAACGTGACACTCCGATCCAATTATACCATAAATTTTCATTTATTATCACCACTTTCAATTCATTGATGATATTTCATTAAGCCTTCCTTATTCAAGGCATCACTTCGTAAAAGAGGGTTCAATAATATAAATGTCACGGTCTCAGGATTTCAGACCAATCACAAACCACCAACCAAGTCAGACAATCACACAATCACACCGTCAAGTACATAGAGAACTTCACAATATCATTCAATGCATAGCAATCATTATTAAGAGTTTACTATCAAATAACATAAATCATAACCTACCTCCATTGAAGAACTGAAGTCAATAAGCTACTTCTCCAATATTTTTCCTTTCCTCAATGCTCCGAACCTTCCCAATCTATCAAGTATATATAATTTGTAAATTGACGAATATATAAACACCCATGCTACTATATGCCTAATCTAGACCCAAGGATAAATCTTATTCCTCAATTTAACATGACTTTAGTGTAATTCACCTTATATTTAATTACCTATCTCAATAAGTTAAACTTAAATTATAATATGATATTTAAATAGCTATCAAATTTTGAAAATTAGAAGTGTACCACAAATAATTAATCGACTAACTATTTCTAATATCCAGAGTAACCATTATTCCACTCCTGTTTGAGCCTAAAATGTGATAGGGCAATCATTGCCCCATGATTAACATGAGAGTCATACACATTTCCCCCATATTCCAGAACGTACCATACATATAACAACTATTTTTTTTTTTCAAGTTAGTGACTAATCACTTCTCTTGTTTTTCAATATTATTCAATTTCTCGATTAACACTTTTTCCCAAATTCTTTCAATTAGCACATTATACCCGTACAATTATTATCTAACTAACAAGATTTTAATAGAATCTAAACCCATACATATTAGGACAACTTTCACACATAGTAAATAAAAAATTTATATTTATATGTTATAGCAAAGTTTGCATAATTACGCTTCATAGTATAATTCGCTATACATATACAATTGTATGATTCACTGGCCTAAATTGTATAATTCGCTGGTCTCGCTATATATATACAATTGTATGATTTGATGGCCTAAATTGTATAATCGCTGGCCTATTTCGCTGCAATTGTATAATCCGCTGGCCTATTTAACTGCAATTGTATAATTCCCTGGCCTATTTCGCTGCAATATCTGTATAAAATTTGTTTTGTATACAATTGAATCGAAGTAAAATATTTATATTGTATAATTATAAATTTAGGAAACAAAGATATACCTTTTTTTCTCGTTTTATACAAAAACAGAAATACAATTTATATACTTATGTTGTATAAAGCGAGAATAAATTGTATTTCACTACAATTGTATAATTCGCTGGCCTTTTTCGCTGCAATATTTGTATAAAATTTACATTTGTACACGATTGAATCGAAGTAAAATATTTATAAATTTGTATAATTAAGTGTATAGCACGAAAATATATGTTTTTGCATGTGTATATATACAATTTTCTGTAAACACAATTTATACACTTCTGTTCTGTTGTATAAAGCGAGAGAGGCGAGCAGAGGGAGAGTGGCGAGCGAGAGTTTAGGGAGAGAGGTGACTGGCTAACGTTGACAAACATTTGCTATTGGGCACAATTAAATCAAACGGTAGCTACTCCATTTATTTTAGATTATTAATTTGCTATTATATACAATTATCCCTACATATTAACTAACCAATAGAAAACCCTTTGAATAATTCACAAGTTACAAATAGTAACACGAAACGGAAAACAAAATCGACTATATCATCTTCTATCCACACCCGGAAACTATATCTTATAAACTGCTAATGAATTTCCCTTAATCATTAATTTCTATCCATGTATACAAATATAAAAAGGTTAAGAGTTTCTCTGTACCTGCACGCCTTTGTTTCGTGTCTCTGTTATTTTTCTCCGATCTTGCATCTTCTTTTCTACATATTATGTTTACCATAATTAAAATATGACTAATTATAGGAGTGGTGAAAGTAACCACTATTAATTTTGATATTATTTTGTTTAACCACCAACTAAATAAATTAGTAAAACTTCCCAACTATTTTCATAATTATGATTATGAATAATTCAAAATACTCATTTAAAACACATTGGAAAGTATTTTATGAAATAAAAAGTTCTATTGCTCCAAACGATCAAGAGGATCTTGATCAAAAATCAGTTGATGATCTTTTACCTTTTGTTGGTTATAGTGAAATAAAATAGTTTTACTAGTATTTGTAGAATTAGGTAACAATTAAATGCAGTCTATTCTTCAATCGTGATGGATATGAAGAAACCCATCCCCTTTGGTCTTCAAGGTTATGGTAACCTAATTCCGACTTTCTTGATTTTTCAATTTCTTATAAGAGGTATATTAATTTTATTACTTCAGTAACATTACATTTTGGGTAAGATTAAAATCGACTTGGAAAAATTAAAGAAATCATTTTGTAAGCTAGCATTAATGCATATATCGAACAAAACTTTAGGTTACATGCCTTTTATCTTAAATTTAGGCTTAAAGAATTGTATATAGCCGTACTTTATTTTATTTATTTGGTAAAGTCATTTTCTTGAAGATTGTACTTTGTGAAACATGTAGCTTTATTTATTTGAATAAGAACTTTGTGAACTTCTAAAGGAACCCTTTTCAAATTATGTTTATTTTAGAAGATTATATCTATACCATACAATGCTAAGCTTCATAAACTCAATTAGTCAGAGCAAATTGATGGCATTAAACTGATACATTATACTTAGCGTTGACTCTGTCTGTGACATAATTGCATCCAAATATGTAGCATGCTATACATCACTCTTAGTGGTAATCTATGTAAGTATCAAAAAGAGAACAAACGCTTAAAGCTAATCAGAAAATCTCCTTACTTTTAATTGATAGCAAACGATTCTCATTCTCATCGTCGCATCCTTTATAGTTTAGATAAATTCTTCTGCTTTTAATCAAAAAGGTTTGTTTCATGTGTGGCGCACAAACTCATTTTATTTTATTTTTAAAAATTAATTTGTATTTGTTTATTTATAATAATAATTTAAAAAATATTTTTATTTTTATACTCTTGACAATTCAAATTGTTCGTTTATGTTTACTATTACTACAACATATTCAGTATAATCCTATCATCTTTCATGTATGTAATTTCTGTGTTAATTATGGGTGCGTTTGGTATGATGGAAAATATTTTCCTTGAAAAATGTTTTTCCTGGAAACCAAGTAGTTTCTAAACTTATTTTCTCATGTTTGATTGGTGAGTAGACAATATTTTCTGGAAAAGATTTTTAGTGTTTGATTTTGAATGAAAAATATTTTACTAGAGTAGAAAATAATTTATGAAATTGTAAGTATTTTTTTAAAACAAAATTATTATTATTATTTGGGGGGGGGGGGGAGGGCAGGGGGTAGGGGCTAGGAGTGAAAAAATAAATATTTGAACTTGATAATATTTTTTTTAAAAAAAAATAAAATTTGGGGGGGGGGGGGGGGGAGTAAGAGTTTAAAAATAAAAATTTAAAGTTGAAAATACTTTTAAAAAGCAAAATTAATCTTTTCGGAAGGGGAGGGGGGCTGGCCGGGGGGGGGGGGGTCAGGGATCGGGTGAAAAAATAAAATTTTGAAATTGAAAATATTTTTTTAAAATTGATGCTTTTCCAAAAATAAAATGTAATTTGAAATTAGAGGAGAGTTCTGGAAAATGTTTTCTTTAATTTTTTAAGGGAAGTCATTTTCCTTAATTTTGAGAAAAATGAGTTGATTTGGAAAACATTTTTCAAAACTTTTGTCCCAACCAAACATGAGAAAATTGGAAAACATTTTCCAGAAAATGTTTTCCTTCATACCAAACACACTCTATATATAATGCTTTTTAAACATAAGTGTTCATAGAGTTTTATTTAACTTATTTTATCTCTAAAATAATATTAAATTTATCTTTAAAATTTGTGACTTAAATATGAAAACAAAAATAGCACAATTCTAAAGAGATAAAAGAAGAGGAAGAAGAATATAGAGTTGATAATGTAAGAATTGATAAATAATGACCGTATAATTGTACTTAAAGAAAATACATAACCAATTAACTCGATAAATTTTGAAATAGTATAAATATTTGGGATCAAAAATTAATTTGTCATAGAATTATATATCATATACTTCAGAAACTTCCACAATAGATAAACGACGGGCTGACCTTCTTATAATAGTGAGTTGCACTTTTTAGTCTTGATTTCTACTTCTTATTACAATTTTGAATCATGATAAATTAGTGTCATTCATCCAGAGTATGAATCATATTAAATATTAGATAATGAATGCTTTAAAATTTGATAAATAAATATTTTCTCAATTAATATCAATAGAATTTCAGAATTAAGTTACTTTATTACCTTATTTATATTATTAATTGGCAAAATAATTTGGAAAAATGCACAAGTAGCCCCTGAACCTATGCCCGAAATCCCAAAGACACACTTATACTATACTAAGGTCCAATTACCCCCCTTAACTTATTTTATAAGTAATTTTCTACCTTTTTTTAGCCTACGTGGCACTAGTTTGAAAAAAAAATCAACCATCGTTGGGCCCACAAGATAGTGTGTCACGACCCAAATCGGGTCGCGACTGGCACCCACACTTACCCTCCTATGTGAGCGAACCAACCAATCTAAACCTTAACATTTCAATATAATATCAACAGAAAGTAATGCGGAAGACTTAAACTCATTAATAAAATCAATAACTATTATTATTATCCCCAAAATCTGGAAGTCATCACCACAAGAACATCTATGATCAAATTACTAAACTAAGAGTATTCTAAAAAGCTAAAACAAGTAAAAGCTAGTCCATGCCGGAACTTCAAGGCATCAAGACATGAAGAGGAAGACCCAGTCCAAGCTAGAAGCATTAGCTCACCCTGAAATCCGGTGTAATTGAAGACTGGCTAGAATTACGGTTGAGTTGAAGACGACGGCACGTTTGCTGCACTCCACAAATAACAAAGAAGAAAACATAAAAGTAGGGGGGTCAGTACAAACACAAGTACTGAGTAGGTATCATCGGCCAACTCCAAATAGAAAACAATATATATCAAGCAACATCATAAATCAACTATAATACTCAACATGTAGCAACAACAAGCACTATAATCATTACCAAGTACTGCCTAGTTCACACATTAGGACTCAAGCCTCAATACCATACTCATTTGGGAATTAGGTTCATTAGATTGAGTATATTAACATCTTTCAAGATTCATTATCTTTATTCCTCTTGTGTCGGTACGTGACACTCCGATCCCCTACTACTATGTGTCGGAACGTGACACTCCGATCTCCTAAATCTACGTGTCGGTTCGTGACACCCGATCCCCTAATTCTACATGTCGGTTCGTGACACCCGATCCCCTAATTCTACGTGTCGGTTCGTGACACCCGATCCCCTAATTCTACGTGTGGGTTCGTGACACCCGCTCCACTAATCTCATTCTATTAATTCATCAAGCCTTCTTTTATACCAAGGCATCATCAATCCCAATACTTTAGTTCATCAAGCCTTCTTTTATACCAAGGCATCATCACTAACAAGGGGTTTTCAAGATTTGGGATTCAATAGCTTCATCATGCTTACTTCATCACAATTATATAATCACATTCATGCAAGCATACAATTTAGCATATAGAAGACTTTACAATACAACCCAACACATATCATTCGCTATTAAGAGTTAACTACGAATAGTATAAAAACCATAACCTGCCTCCACCGAAGATTAGTGATCAAGCAAGCAATTTCCCCAAGCTTTGTTCTTCGTTTTATCTCTTCCTCGTTCGATCCTCTCTCTCTCTCTCTTTGTTCTTTCTACTTTTCTTATTCAAACCCTCTTTCTTTTACCCTAATTAGCATATAATTAAGAACAAAAGATGGCAATAATAACCCACTAATTAACTTAAGGTTACCTCTTTTAACCCCCAAGTAATTAGACTTATTAAAATTAACCCACTAACTTTATAATTAAAGCAGGAATAGTCCAAAATGCCCCTTAAAATAATTAAAGAAATCCGACCCAGTCTGAGATTACGCAGCCTGTGACGGCCCGTCGCGCCTGCGACGGTTCGTCCTGCTTCTCCGTCACAGACTCAGAGACTCAATTTCTCTGAAGAGTCTGTGACGGTCCGTCACACCTGTGACGGTCCGTCCTGCCATTCCGTTACGAAGTTTAGAGAGTCGATTTCAGTACTCAATTTCCAGAATTCTAAGTATTTTAGAATGAGATACCCTCGACGGTCCGTCGTGGGGCCCGTTGTCTTTGCCAGTTTTTCCAGAATCAAAGTCTGCTGCTCAAAACGACTAAACAGGTCGTTACAATAGATACCAATTTACCCATCGTTTGTCCTCGAACGATCACAAGAAGGAAAACAAGGGCGAGAAGGAGTACCTGAATCTGTAAACAGGTGTGGGTATCTTTCTCGCATATCAGCCTCTTTCTCCCAAGTGGCTTCTTCGACGGGTCGATTCTTCCATTGAACTTTGATGGATGCAATCTCCCTTGACCTCAGCTTGCGAACTTCTCTATCTAAAATGGCAACAAGCTCCTCCTCATAAGACAAATTTTCATCAAGCAGAACTGAATCCCAACGGATAATGTAGTTTCCATCCCCATGGTATCTTTTCAACATAGACACATGAAACACCGGATGTACTCCGGACAGCCCTGGAGGCAAGGCTAACTCATAAGCCACCTCCCCTATGCGCTTCAGAACCTTGAAGGGGCCAATATACCTCTGGCTTAGTTTGCCCCTTTTTCCAAACCGCATCACCCCTTTCATGGGCGAAACTTTCAGTAAGACTTGTTCACCCTCCATAAACTCCAAGTCTCTAACCTTTCGATCTGCATACTCCTTCTGCCTACTATGCGCCGCTAACAGTTTTTCTTGAATAGATTTCACTTTCTCTAATGAATCCCTCAAAAGGTCAGTACCCCAAGGTCTAACCTCAAATGCATCAAACCACCCAATGGGAGACCTACATCTTCTCCCATATAGTGCCTCAAATGGGGCCATATCAATGCTTGAGTGATAGCTATTGTTGTAAGAGAACTACGCTAAGGGTAAGAAGCTATCCCAATGACCACCAAATTCTATCACACATGCGCGAAGCATATCCTCCAACACTTGAATCGTTCGCTTAGACTGACTATCGGTCTGAGGATGGAACACAGTACTAAGGTCCAACCTAGTACCCAATTCCGCATGCAATGTTTTCCAAAACATAGAAGTAAACTGCGTACCTCTATCTGATATGATGGAGAGTGGAACCCCATGCAACCGAACAATTTCTGAGATGTAAAGTTTGGCTAACTTCTCTGCATTATAAGTCACCTTAACCGGAATGAAATGAGCAGACTTAGTTAATCTGTCCACAATTACCCAAATAGAGTCAAACTTCCCCAATGTCTTTGGAAGACCAACCACGAAGTCCATTGCAATTCTCTCCCACTTCCATTCAGGAATGGGCATTCTTTGAAGTGTCCCTCCAGGCCTCTAGTGTTCATACTTTACTTGCTGACAATTTGGACATTTGGCAACAAAATCAACAATGTCGCGCTTCATTCTACCCCACCAAAAGTGTTGCTTTAGGTCACGGTACATCTTGGTTGCACCAGGATGTATAGAATATCCGGAACTATGAGCCTCTGTAAGAATAGTGTGGATCAAATCATCAACACGGGGCACACATACCCTTCCCTTAATTCTCAAAACACCTTCCTCATCCATTATTGCTTCTTTATCCTCTCCTCGCAACACTTTATCTCGGATCCGGATCAATTTCTCATCATTAAACTGCTTTCCCTTAATCTTGTCAAGAAAAGAAGATCTTGCCTCCACACAAGCCAACAATCCTCCCTTCTCATTTACTTCTAACCTCATAAAGTCGTTAGCCAGAGTCTGGACCTCTCTAGCCAATAGGCGTCTAGAAACTTGTAAGTGGGCTAAACTACCCATGCTCCCTGCTTTTCTACTTAAGGCGTCTGCCACAACATTAGCCTTTCCTGGGTGATACAAGATGGTAACATCATAATCCTTCAGTAGTTCCATCCATCTCCTCTGTCTCAAGTTCAAATCTTTCTGAGTAAAGACATACTGTAGACTACGATGATCTGCATAGACTTCACACTTGACTCCATATAGATAATGTCTCCATTGCTTTAATGCAAACACTACCGCAGCCAACTCCAAATCATGGGTCGGATAATTACGTTCGTGCACCTTTAATTGCCTCGAAGCATAAGCAATTACGTTCTTCTCTAGCATTAGCACTGCACCCAAACCCGAATAGGATGCATCACAATAGACAATGAAATTCTTACCTTCCACTGGCAAGGTAAGGATTGGTGCGGTAGTCAACAAAGTCTTGAGCTTCCAAAAGCTTTCTTCACACTCGTGTTACCATACAAATGGAACATTCTGTTTAGTCAAGTTCGTCAATTTGGAAGCAATGGAAGAGAATCCCTTGACAAATCAACGGTAGTAATTGGCTAAACCGACAAAGCTCCTTATTTCTGATACATTAGTAGGTCTTGCCCAATTCTTCACTGTCTCAATCTTAGAAGGATCCACCATCACCCCATCCTTAGAAACCACATGCCCCAAGAAGGACACTGCATCTAGCCAAAACTCACACTTGGAGAATTTGGCATAAAGCTTTTTCTCCCTCAACATTTCCAATACCATTCTCAAATGTTCTTCATGTTCCTTCTTGCTCTTTGAGTATACCAATATATCATCAATAAATACGATCACAAATAGATCCAGATATGGCTTAAAAATCCCGTTCATCAAGCTCATGAAAGCAGCAGGGGCATTCGTAAGACCAAAAGACATCACTACAAATTCGTAATGCCCATACCTGGTCCGAAAAGCAGTCTTTGGCACATCCGTTACCCGTATCTTCAATTGATGATAACCGGGCCTCAAGTCAATCTTAGAGAAGACACAAGCACCTTGTAACTGATCGAACAAGTCATCAATGCGAGGAATGAGATACTTGTTCTTAATAGTTACCTTGTTCAATTGTCTGTAGTCTATGCACATCCTAAAACTCCCATCCTTTTTCTTCACAAATAATACCAGAGCACCCCAAGGAGATGCACTTGGTCTAATAAAGCCTTTGCTTAGCAACTCTTGAAGTTGTGCCTTTAACTCTCTTAACTCCGCGGGAGCCATTCTATAAGGGGGTATAGAAATGGGGCGAGTACCCGGTTCAAGATCAATGCAGAAGTCAATATCTCTATCCGGTGGCATAACCGGAAGGTCTGCGAGAAACACATCTAAAAACTCACGAACTATCGAGACCGACTCAATCGGAGGTACTTGGGTAGTATCATCCCTGAGATGCGCCAAGAACGCTAAACAACCCTTACTAACCATTTTCTTAGCACGAAGGAAGGAGATGATACGAACCGGATTAGAAGTGTAGTCACCCTCCCACACTAACGGATCTGTCCCAGGCTTGGCTAACGTCACAGTTTTAGCATTACAATCCAAGATCGCAAAATTTGGAGAAAGCCAAGTCATACCCAGAATTACATCGAAGTCAACCATTTCTAACATAACCAAGTCTACATGAGTATTGCTCCCCATAAAAGTTACAGGACAAGACCTATACACCTTTTCAACTATCACAGACTCACCCACCGGAGTAGAAACACGAATAGGCATGTCAAGCAATTCACAATGTAAATTAAGATCATTAGCAAATGAGGAAGATACATATGAAAATGTGGAGCCAAGATCAAATAATACAGAAGCCATGCAATCACAAATCAAAAGATTACCTGTGATGACAGCATCCGATGTCTCCGCTTCAGATCTCCCAGGGAAAGCGTAACAATGGGCCCCATTACTTGTCTATCCGTTGCCCCTACCATGTTGTGTTGTAGTAGTTCCCATTTGTCCGTCACCCCGGCCGTTTTGATGACCACCATTACCTCGGCCACCACGTTTTCCAGAATAACGGCCTCTACCATGACCACCTCTACCTCTAGCTATTGGGGGTCTATAACTCTGTTTTGGACAATTCCTCCTAATGTGTCCAGTCTCCACACATCCATAACACTCTCTGGATTCAAGCATAGGTCTCTCAGAGAAGTGTTGACCGGTCTGAGGTTGACCCCCAAATACAGTCTGTAGTGAAGACTGAATTGGTCGAACTGAGTAACCTCTTGAACCCTGTCCTCTAGAGTAAGAACCATTAAACTCACCTCCCTTTCGAAACCTTTTTGATGTTAATGCCATGGTGAAGTCATCTGGCTTCACTCCCTCTACCTCTATCACGAAGTCTACCACTTCTTGAAAAGACTTCGCTGTAGCCGCTACCTGTAAGGCTGAAATCCGCAATTCTGACCTCAACCCCTTCACAAAACGGCGAATCCGCTCTTGTGGACTGAAACAAAGTTGGGTGGCATACCTGGATAATGCACGAAACTTAGCCTCATATGCAGTAACCGACATCCTACCTTGCTCTAGGCTCAAAAACTCATCTCTTTTCCTATCCCTCAAAGTCCGGGGAATATACTTCTCCATAAAAAAGCTAGAGAATGATGCCCAAGTCATAAGTGGTGCCTCTGTTGGTTGACACTCAACATGTGACCGCCACCACATTTTGGCGTTCCCTTAAAACTGATAAGTCACAAACTCAACACCGAACCGTTCTACTATACCCATCTTGTGTAGTAGCTCATGACAGTAAACCAGAAAATCATAGGCATCCTCGGATTCAGCGCCCTTGAAGACTGGAGGTTTCAATTTCAAGAACTTACTGAAAAGTTTATGTTGATCATTTGTCATTATAGGCCCTGTAGTCAGACGAGGAAACGTGCCTATTTCCAATGGAACATCCATACGGGGAGCCGCAGTAGCCGCATGTTGTACCTCCGGACCCTGAGGTGCTGGTGCAGAAAACACAGGAGGTGTTTGACCTTGATCAGATAACCCACTAAGATAAGCAAGAACCTGATTGATCATCTCTGGGGTAGGTTGGGGAGGCAATCCCTCATTTTGTACTTGTTCAGTTTCCCCTTCCTCACCCTCTCTTACTACTTCTTCAGTCGGTGGAGGAGTCACTGCCCTAGTATCAGATGGGCTAGGTGCTCGTCCTCTTCCTCTAGAGGACGTCCTCCCACGACCTCTACCACGGCCTCTTGCCGCTACTCTTCCTCGAGCTACAGCCCCAGTGGCTGGCTCAGACGCTTCTTGTCTTGCCGATGTTGATGTTGGCGCAGTCGTTGCTCTAGGTCTAACCATCTGCGAAATAGAGTGAAGATGGTCAGATACCAATTTGTATCACCTAGATACCAATTGGACCCAAGTAATAGCACGAAAGAAAGAAATAATGGAATTTTTCTGAAGTCTTATAGCCTCTCAAAGAAAAGTAAAGGCGTCTCCCTACCGTTCCTTAAGACTCTACTAGACTCGTTCTTGTGTGATGAGACCAACGAACCTAATGCTCTGATACCAAGTTTGTCACGACCCAAATCGGGTCGCGACTGGCACCCACACTTACCCTCCTATGTGAGCGAACCAACCAATCTAAACCTTAACATTTCAATATAATATCAACAGAAAGTAATGCGGAAGACTTAAACTCATTAATAAAATCAATAACTATTATTATTATCCCCAAAATCTGGAAGTCATCACCACAAGAACATCTATGATCAAATTACTAAACTAAGAGTATTCTAAAAAGCTAAAACAAGTAAAAGCTAGTCCATGCCGGAACTTCAAGGCATCAAGACATGAAGAGGAAGACCCAGTCCAAGCTAGAAGCATTAGCTCACCCTGAAATCCGGTGTAATTGAAGACTGGCTAGAATTACGGTTGAGTTGAAGACGACGGCACGTTTGCTGCACTCCACAAATAACAAAGAAGAAAACATAAAAGTAGGGGGGTCAGTACAAACACAAGTACTGAGTAGGTATCATCGGCCAACTCCAAATAGAAAACAATATATATCAAGCAACATCATAAATCAACTACAATACTCAACATGTAGCAACAACAAGCACTATAATCATTACCAAGTACTGCCAAGTTCACACATGAGAACTCAAGCCTCAATACCATACTCATTTGGGAATTAGGTTCATTAGATTGAGTATATTAACATCTTTCAAGATTCATTATCTTTATTCCTCTTGTGTCGGTATGTGACACTCCGATCCCCTACTACTATGTGTCGGAACGTGACACTCCGATCCCCTAAATCTACGTGTCGGTTCGAGACACCTGATCCCCTAATTCTACGTGTCGGTTCGTGACATGTTGGACCTGCCCTTTATGCAGCAGTAGTTTCGGTTGAACTGGACCCGATCCCCTAATTCTATGTGTCGGTTCGTGACACCCGATCCCCTAATTCTACGTGTCAGTTCGTGACACCCGATCCCCTAATTCTACGTGTCGGTTCGTGAAACCCGATCCCCTAATTCTACGTATCGGTTCGTGACACCCGCTCCACTAATCTCATTCTATTAATTCATCAAGCCTTCTTTTATACCAAGAAATCATCAATCCCAATACTTTAGTTCATCAAGCCTTCTTTTATACCAAAGCATCATCATTAACAAGGGGTTTTCAAGATTTGGGATTCAATAGCTTCATCATGCTTACTTCATCACAATTATATAATCACATTCATGCAAGCATACAATTTAGCATATAGAAGACTTTACAATACAACCCAACACATATCATTCGCTATTAAGAGTTAACTACGAATAGTATAAAAACCATAACCTACCTCCATCGAAGATTAGTGATCAAGCAAGCAATTTCCCCAAGCTTTGTTCTTCGTTTTATCTCTTCCTCGTTCGATCCTCTCTCTCTCTTTGTTCTTTCTACTTTTCTTATTCAAACCCTCTTTCTTTTACCCTAATTAGCATATAATTAAGAACAAAAGATGGCAATAATAACCCACTAATTAACTTAAAGTTACCTCTTTTAACCCCCAAGTAATTAGACTTATTAAAATTAACCCACTAACTTTATAATTAAAGCAGGAATAGTCCAAAACGCCCCTTAAAATAATTACCAAAATCAGACCCAGTCTGGGATTACGCAGCCTGTGACGGCCTGTCGCGCCTGCGACGGTCCGTCCTGCTGCTCCGTCACAGACTCAGAGACTCCATTTCGAAAAAGGGTAAAAAATTATTAATAAAATAAATTCAGGGGGGTAATAGGACCTTAGTATAGTATAAGTGTCTCTGAGATTTCGGGCATAGGTTGAGGGATACTTGGACATTATCCCAAATAATTTTCTAAAAGAATGCAATTTTCCTTTTCAAGAGTCACAAAAAGTTTTGTTTCATGGCCCACAAACTCATTTACTTTATTTATAAAAATTAATTTGTATTTGTTTGATTATAATAATAATGTGAAAAATATTTTAACTTTTATAATCTTGACAATTCAAGTTGTTCATATATGTTTATTACTACTACAACATATTCAGTATAATCCTGCAATCTTTCATATATGTAATTTCCGTTTTAATTATATATAATGTTTTTTAACAAAAGTATTGATGGAGTTTTATTTAACTTGTTTTATCTCCAAAATAATATATAATTTATCTTTAAAAATTGTGACTTAAACAAGAAAACAAAAATAGCACAATTTTAAAGAGATAAAAAGAAGAAGACGAAGAATATAGAGTTGATACTGTAAGAATTGATAAAAAATGACCGCATAATTGTAGTTTAAGAAAATACATAACCAATTAACGGGATAAATTTTGAAATAGTATAAATATTTGGGATCAACAATTAATTTGTCATAGAATTATATATCATGTACTTTAGAAACTTCCACAATAGATAAACTACCGATTGACCTTCATATAATAGTGAGTTGCACTTTTTAGTCTTGATTGCTACTTCTTATTACAATCTTGAATCATGATAAATTAGTGTCAATCGTCGAGAGTATGAATCATATTAAATATTAGATTATGAACTTTACAATTTGATAAATAAATATTTTCTCAACTAATATCAATAGAATTTCAGAATTAAGTTACTTTATTACCTTATTTATACTATTAATTGGCAAAATAATTTTCTAAAAGAATACAATTTTCCTTTTCAAGAGTCACAAATAGTTTTGCTTCATGGCCCACAAACTCATTTTATTTTATTTATAAAAAAAAATTTGTATTTATTTGATTATAATAATAATGTGATATTTTTACTTTTATAATCTTGACAATTCGAGTTGTTCATATATGTTTATTACTACTACAACATATTCAGTATAATCTTATAATCTTCCATATATGTAATTTCCGTTTTAATTATAGATAATGTTTTTTAAACATAAGTATTCATAGAGTTTTATTTAACTTGTTTTATCTCCTAAATAATACATAATTTATTTTTAAAAAATGTGACTTAAATAAGAAAACAAAAATAGCAAGATAAAGAAGTATATAGAGTTGATAATGTAAGAATTGATAAATAATGACCGTATAATTGTAGTTTGAAAAAATACATAGCCAATTAACGGGATAAATTTTGAAAAAGTATAAATATTTGGGATAAAATATTAATTTTTCATAGAATTATATATCATGTACTTTAGAAACTTCCACAATAGATAAACTACTGATTGACCTTCATATAATAGTGAGTT
This sequence comes from Solanum lycopersicum, assembly GCF_036512215.1. Taxonomy (NCBI): domain Eukaryota; kingdom Viridiplantae; phylum Streptophyta; class Magnoliopsida; order Solanales; family Solanaceae; genus Solanum; species Solanum lycopersicum. The sequence continues at coordinate 10,687,858 of NC_090810.1, forward strand.
GCACTTTTTAGTCTTGATTGCTACTTCTTATTACAATCTTGAATCATGATAAATTAGTGTCAATCGTCGAGAGTATGAATCATATTAAATATTAGATTATGAATGTTTCAGTTTATAAATAATTTTTTTCTCAATTAATATCAATACTTGAATTTCAGAATTAAGTTACTTATTACCTTATTTATATCGAAAAAATTGAAAAAGGGTCAAAATACCCTTGAACTATTCGAAATAGCTTAAATATACCCTTGAACTATATTTCGGCTCGAATATACCCTTCCCCTCAAACTATATGGTCAAAAATACCCTTCTCATTAACAGGATCTGTTAAACGCCACTTGGATGCCATGTGGATACCACATGGCATGCCACATAAGCCAATAGAGTTCCACTCATGCCATGTAGAAATTAAACTTACCCCTAATTTTCCCCTATTTTCTCTATTTCCCTTAGAATTTAGAAACGATTTCACTGAAGAACATAGAACCCCTTTCCTTTAGAACTTATGTATTTTGTGAAATCGTTCTAAGAAAATGGAGAAATGAGGAAAAGGGTTCTATGTTCTTTACTGAAATCGTTTCTAAATTCTACAGAAAATGGAGAAAATTGGGGAAAATTAGGGGTAAGTTTATTAGTCTACGTGACATTAGTGGAACTCTATTGGCTTATGTGGCATATCATGTTACATCCACATGGCATCTAAATGACGTTTAACTGATTCAGTTAATGAGAAGGGTATTTTTAACTCTATAGTTTGATGGTATGGGTATATTTGAGATGAAATATACTTCAAGGGTATATTTGAGCTAATTCTGATTGTTCAAGGGTATTTTTTACCCTTTTCCGCATTTATATTAAAATTTTGGTTATCATCGACTAGATATTGATAAAAGAAAAATTATAAAACACAATTGTTAAAAAGGCTTAACATTTTCATTTTAAATTTTGTTAAACAACAAAATAGTTAAAAAAAAAAAACTAAACTAAAGATTGTACACACTCCATTTTGATTTATGTAATATTAATTTGACTTAAAATGACTTTTTTTTTTGTATAAAAATACTTCTAAAACTCTTGGTCTAATATAAACCATAGATGTTCATATGACTATAAATCTTCTTAATAATAATAACATGTATATTTTAAAGTCAAAATGTTATTAAATATATTAATACATCATTCTTTTGAAGTTGACTACAGATAAAAATATGTCACATAAATTAAAGTTAAAATGACATATATTTTCATAGTTTTAAGAGTTAGTTACATTATAATTTTAGTCTTTTTCAAATTACAAAAAAATTCTTAGAATTAAAAAAATTTAGATTTATCAGCAGACATGCGAATACATCGGTCATGATACATTGTTATTCAGGAAACTTGTAGACACATATCTCACGGATGAATCCGAGAGGAGAGAGTTATATCTGAGAGGGAATATGGATGTACTTGAGAGGAGAGAGATGTATCGAAGAAACGATAGAAATGTATTCAATAGAGGATGAAGATGTATTCGAGAGAGGATATGTATGTATTCAAGAGGAGATAATGATGTATCTGACAGAGGAGAGAGATGTATCTGATAGGAAATTTTGTAATTTTTTAAAATGCTATAAAATTTTAGAAACTATAATAAAATAATATGTGAATATATATATATATAGGATCATAAATTGAATCCTTAGCCCCAATAAAAGGATCAATGTATATATCAAATTTGTGTCTGATTTTGTCACGATTGTCACCATACAATTTGCTTTGATGCTTAGTAATCTCAACTCCTACTTGGTACAAATACATTTTAGCAATTTCTTCCAAATATATATCATTTGCAGGTAAAGTCATGACAAAAAATGATTTTTTTATTAACCCGTTCAAACGAACTATCATAAAAGATTTTTCTGTTCCTTTTTTTTGGTGTACTCTGCAAATTCATTGTGCTTAGCATTCTTGGACCATCTTTTTTTTATGAATAGAAGTAAAATTCAAATTAAAGAACAAACTTTAAGTGCGTGACAACATAACCAACTCATGGATTCAAACATATGACAACTACAAATAATAGAACTGTCAAGAGCATTGAACTGGACAATTTCAGTTTTCTCACTTTCACTTTTAAAATTGTACATTTTGTTAGACTCCCTTCAATTTCAACATTGATTACTCTTGCGGTTGACCTTTGTAGAAATTCATGTTGAAATCTTGTGTAAATTCTCCTAGTGTACACGCTAGCATCATGCTTTAATATCCCACAGTCTTCAATGAAAATTTTAGGATCACCTCAAGATTTATAATCTTTTATGCTTCAATATCACGCATTTCAATTGTCTATTGCTCATAATGCTTTACAAACTCCATTATACTCATTGTCTTGCATGACATTTCAGTGAAGACTCTATTTATGCTCTGACTTCTTTGGATCCATTTGATACCTGAGAAAGTAGAACAACTAAATACAGGACATTATTTTTTTCTCAAATCATACAACTTTTAAAGCCAAGTATTACTTGCACAATTCCAATCATCTGTCCTTTTTTTCCATATTAACTCAAATTCCGATTCTGAATTGCATCTTCATCAAGGAGTATCATCACGGTATCGAAATCCTGATCTAAAGTAAAGTTACAGTATATTTGTTGAGCATTTCTGTCAATGTTCCATTCACACAATCTATATTTGTTCCAGGAAAAACTATCTTAATAGCAAAATCTATGGCAGGAGCTTGATCAGCAAAGAAAGTATTTTTTCAATGGTTATTCACACCAACAAATGAAGCACAAATCATGTCATATCTATTTGTACGACAAATAGTGTCAAAAAACATCACATCTCCAAAACACTCGTATCGCAATTTAGATATACTATCTCTACAAAAGAAATTACATAATCGGTCATCTTCATCAACTTAAAAGAATAAAAAAAGTTTGAATCCTCTGATTGTAAAAACATAAAATGATTTATCATGGTTTGGGCATCTCCACTACTAATCATATTCCTCTTATGTGCTTGTATAAAGTTATGAGCATCTTGTTCGATAAATTCCGCATTTTCAATTTCATCAGCTACGTTATGAAGGTATCTAATCACTTTTTTGCGAATACCGACATCCACATAGAACCAAGAATACTTTTAGTAACACCTGTAAGCTTACGACCTGATTATATGAAATGTTTCAAATTATCTTCTACCATTGGATGACAATGAACATCATTGAATTCACATACTTCCCATATCCCATTTGAAATTTTGAATTTTATACGAGCCATACAACCACATCTACTCTAATCTTTATCACTTCTTTTCTTGAAAAGGGAAAGCTTATCAGATTTTACTTCATAAGAATAGAGAAATAACCGTCTTGTTACTTCTTTATTTATGTTGTAAGTCTTTGCACTTTTTCGAACACCAAAACCTTTGGCCAGAACATATGAATTATATGCATTTTATGATTCTTTTTCAGAATTAAATTTCATATCAATCTCAAAAGCAAAGTTCTTTTTAACGTTATAAACATTATTTGCTCTTGTAGAATATTCGTTGTCGTTAACATTGAAATCTACAATAATAATTTTAATTTCTGAGTATCAAAACTTAAAAAATAGATAAAAATATAAATATTTATTTAATAGAGAATCTTCATATTCGAATTAAGAAAACATCATATAACGGAAGTGTATTACCTTCTTGAAGAGAAGGCACTTTATCTACATTTACGTCCTTCATTTTTTAAAATTTGAAGCAAAATCTACACATGAAACAAATTATATCATTAAAAATTGTATTTTTCAAATATTATCTTAGCACATAAAAATATTAATACATGCCTTTTGTTTTACTATACAATTTATTTCAGATTTAATTTCAGATATATGATCACTATTAAATTTGAATGCAAAATTTTTTGAAATTATCAATACTAATATCTTATATGAAAGGAACTTTCTACCAAACATTAAGATCATTTATGACAATAATGAATTATACACAAAAGTCTACATAGATAATTGTGTCACACAATCTTGAGCATTCTGCACAAGATAATGCAACATTTTTCTTTCAAGATATGTATAAAATATATTAATCTATAATAAGGATTATTAATAAATAACTTTTCATTCTATTTAAAGTTTTAGTGAGAAAATATAATATCATTGAACAAATAAAAAGAATATTGAGAACAAAGATAGTAAAAGAAATAAGTTCATATATCTATATTTATATCTATATATATATATATATATCTATATCTCTCTCTCTCTCTCTCTCTCTCTCTATATATATATATATATATATATATATATATATATATTTTGTAATTTTACTTGAACAAAATTTGAACGGCTCTAGATAGTAAAAGATTAACAATAATGTTTTGTTTTAGAGTAACAAATGGTGTATTTTTGTTTTAGAGCTTTTGCTTTGTTTGGTAGGCAGCAATCCTAATTTAAGGAGGGAAAATAATATTCTCTTTCCCTCCATTTTTATTGTACTATATAATTATTTTTAATTATTTTTATTTTGTTTCATTTGATTTGATTTCATTTGCAAAGTACACATATTGACCCACAATTTATGTGTCAAAAAATGGGTGAAGCCTCACATAACTTTGATTGTTTGGGTCTCTATCACCATATATTTTATTAAATATTTGCAACACTTAAAAATTGTTTAACGGATAGAAAAATCCTGCAAAATTAAACTATTATTTTAAAAATAGATCTTACTTTAATAGGATAATGATATATTTTCTCTTACATATTTGATTTGTGAAAGAAAAGATGGAGGATATATTCAGTTTGAACGTGTCAGAATTTGTAGACATAAAGCATAATCATGATTCTCATTTTATTGTTATGAGGACAAAAATAATAGGGAAATCTAAAAGTACTAATGGGATTAATGGTAAATGTCAAGACACAATTTTGGCACGAATTGACATGAGAGGGGTAAATGCACAAAATAGTCTTTGATTCCAAAATCGCATGTATTTCCCTCCAAAAAGAAAATTACCTTTGATTTTTTCTTTCTTATTTACTCTCTCTCTTACTTTACTCATTTTATCTCCTTCATTTGACTCATCTGTTCTAATTTTATTTTGTTGATTCATTTGTTGTTCAAGATTTTATTTATTGCTAGATTTATATAATTTTATCAAAAAAAATTCAAATTGTCAGAATAGTCAATGAAACGAAGTATTGAATAATGTTTTGGGGTTAGATGAAGATATAGTTTGTTGTCCTAAAATGACACATTCAATTGACTTGTTACTGTGAAGGAGCATATCCTTTTCATTTATTTTCATAATAACGATTCAACTTATAATAGTGAAAAATCTTCAAAATTTGTGAAAACAATTCAAATATAAAATTTTACAATCTTACTTACCAAAAAATATATAAAAGTAGAAATTATTTAAATCCTAAAAGCTTCAAAGAGACTGTTTTTAAAAAAAAAAATACCAAAAGTTGGGACCTAGTCTAGATTCAAACTCGTGAGCTATAGACTATTCGTTTAATCTTTAACCATTAGCATTGCAATAACATTCGTTCATAATTATGGAAGAAAACGTATTTAGTCTCTTTCATATAAGTGTTTAATGAATATCCCTAGAAAGTTTATGTCACGACCCAAATCTGGGCCGCGACTGGCACCCACACTTACCCTCCTATGTGAGCGAACCAACCAATCTAAACCTTAACATTTCAAGGTAATATCAACATAAAGTAATGCGGAAGACTTAAACTCATTAATAAAATCAATAACTATTATTATTCCCAAAATCTGGAAGTCATCATCACAAGAACATCTATGATCAAACGACTAAACTAAGAGTATTCTAAAAGCTAAAAATACATAAGAAGCTAGTCCATGCCGGAAGTTCAAGGCATCAAGACTTGAGGAAGAAGATCCAGTCCAAGCTAGAAGCATTAGCTCACCCTGAATTTCCGATGTAGTAAGACTGGCTTGAGTTACTGTTGAGTCGAAGATGACGGCACGTTTGCTGCACTCCACAAATAAACAAGAAGAAAACAATAAAAGTAGGGGTCAGTACAAAACACGGGTACTGAGTAGATATCATCGGCCAACTCAAAATAGAAAACAGTATGTATTAATCAATATCATAAAATAAACTAATATCCTTAGCACGCAGCATTTACAGTTACCATAACCCTTGGTTACAACACCAAGCACATCAATGAGGACTCACACCTCCTCATCATACTCATTTGGGAATTTAGTTCATTAGATTGGATATATTAACATATTTCAAGATTCATTATCTTTATTCCCCTCGTGTCGGTACGTGACACTCCGCTTCTCAATATACTATCCTGGTGTCGGAACGTGACACTCCGATCCTCATTCTATCTTGGTACCGGAACGTGGCACCCGATCCATATTCTATCCTGGTGTCGGAACGTGACACTCCGATCCTCATATACTATCCTGGTACCGGAACGTGGTACCCGATCCATATTCTATCCTGGTGTCGGAACGTGACACCCGATCCATATTCTATCCTGGTACCGGAACGTGGCACCCGATCCATATTCTATCCTGGTGTCGGAGCGTGACACCCGATCCATATTCTATCCTGGTACCGGAACGTGGCACCCGATCCATATTCTATCCTGGTGTCGGAACGTGACACCCGATCCATATTCTATCCTGGTACCGGAACGTGGCACCCGATCCCCTAATCTCACCACTTTCGTTCATCAAGCCTTCTTTTATACCAAGGCATCATCATTAACAAAGTAGATTAGGGTTTCTTTTCAAGATTTGGGATTCAATAGCTTCATCATGCTTATTTATTCACAATTACATAATCACATCATTCATGCAAGCATACAATTAAGCATATAGAAGGTTTACAATACTACTAACACATATCATTCGCTATTAAGAGTTTACTACGAATAGTATGAAAACCATAACCTACCTCCACCGGAGAATTGAAATCAAGCAAGTTAATCCTCAAAGCTTGGTGCTTTCCTCTTCTCTCGATCGGTTCTCTCTCTTTGTTCTTTCTATTTTTCTTATTCAAACCCTCTTTCTTTTACCCTAATTAGTATATAATTAAGAATAAAAGATGGCAATAATACCCCACTAATTAACTTAAGGTTACCTCTTTTAACCCCCAAGAATTTGAGTTATTAATATAAACCCCCGAAATATATAATTATAGCAGGAATAGTCCAAAACGCCCCTTTAAAACTTAACCAGAAATCCGACTCCAACTGGGATTACGCCAGTTGTGACGGGCCGTCGCGCCTGCGACGGTCCGTCCTGCTGTTCGTCGCATAGTTTAGAAACTTGATTTTTTGGGTGAATGGCCTGTGACGGTCCTTCACACCTGTGACGGTCCGTCCTGCCACTCCGTCACGAAGTTCAGAGAGTCGATTTTCAGTACCCAATTTCAGATTTTCTAAGTGTTTGGAAACGAGACCCTGCGACGGTCCGTCGTGCCCATGACGGTCCGTCGTTGGGTTCGTCGCCTCAGCCTGTTTTTCCAGAAATAAAATCTGCTGCTCAAAACGACTAAACAGGTCGTTACAATAGATACCAATTTACCCATCGTTCGTCCCGGAACGATCACAAGAAGGAAAACAAGGGCGAAAAGGAGTATCTGAATCTGTAAACAAATGTGGGTATTTTTCTCGCATATCCGCCTCCTTCTCCCAAGTGGCTTCTTCAACGGGTCGATTCTTCCATTGCACCTTGATGGATGCAATCTCTCTTGACCTAAACTTGCGAACTTCTCTATCTAAATAGCAACAGGCTCCTCCTCATAAGACAAGTTCTCATCAAGCAAAACTGAATCCCAACGGATAATGTAGTTTCCATCCCCATGGTATCTTTTCAACATCGACACATGGAATACCAGATGTACTCCGGACAGCCCTGGAGGCAAGGCTAACTCATAAGCCACCTCTCCTACTCGCTTTAGTACTTCAAAGGGACCAATGTACCTTGGACTTAGATTACCCCTTTTTCCAAACTGCATCACCCCTTTCATGGGCGAAACCTTCAACAAGACTTGTTCACCTTCCATGAACTCTAAGTCTCTAACCTTTTGATCTGCATATTCTTTTTGTCTACTTTGCGCCGCTAGAAGCTTTTCTTGAATAGACTTCACTTTCTCTATCGAATCCCTCAAAAGGTCAGTACCCCAAGGTCTAACCTCGAATGCATCAAACCAACCAATGGGAGACCTACATCTCCTCCCATATAATGCTTCAAATGGGGCCATATTAATACTTGAGTGATAGCTATTATTGTATGAGAACTCCGCTAAGGGTAGGAAGCTATCCCAATGGCCACCAAACTCTATCACACATGCACGAAGCATATCCTCCAACACTTGAATCGTCCTTTCAGACTGACCATCGGTCTGAGGATGGAACGCAGTACTAAGGTCCAACCTAGTACCCAATTCCGCATGCAATGTTTTCCAAAACATAGAAGTAAACTGCGTACCTCTATCTGATATGATGGATCGTGGAACCCCATGTAGTCGAACGATTTCTGAGATATAGATCTTGGCTAACTTCTCTGCATTGTAAGTCACCTTTACCGGAATGAAATGAGCAGATTTAGTTAACCTATCAACAATCACCCAAATGGAGTCATGCTTACCCATTGTCCTTGGAAGACCAACCACAAAGTCCATTGCAATTCTTTCCCACTTCCATTCCGGAATGGGCATTCTCTGAAGTGTTCCTCCAGGCCTTTGGAGTTCATATTTTACTTGTTGACAGTTTGGACACTTGGCAATAAAGTCAACAATATCACGCTTCATTCTACTCCACCAAAAGTGTTGTTTTAGGTCACGATACATCTTGGTTGCACCCGGATGTATAGAATACCTTGAACTATGAGCTTCTATCAGAATAGTGTTGATCAAATCATCGACGCGGGGTACACATACCCTTCCCTTGATTCTCAAAACACCTTCCTCGTCGATTTGTGCTTCCTTAGCCTCCCCTCGCAATATTTTATCTTGGATTCGCCTTAGTTTCTCATCATCAAACTGTTTTCCCTTAATTTTGTCAAGAAAAGAAGATCTTGACTCCACACTAGCCAACAATCCTCCCTTCTCATTTACTTCTAATCTCATCAAGTCATTAGCTAGAGTCTGAACCTCTCTAGCCAATGGGCGTCTAGAAGCTTGCAAGTGAGCTAGACTTCCCATGCTTCCCACCTTTATACTTAAAGCATCCGCTACAACATTCGCCTTCCCCGGATGATACAAAATAGTGATGTCGTAGTCCTTCAGTAGTTCCATCCATCTCCTCTGTCTCAAGTTCAAATCTTTCTGAGTAAAGACATACTGTAGGCTACGATGATCCGTATAGATCTCACACTTAACCCCATATAAATAGTGTCTCCATTGCTTTAATGCAAACACCACCGCAGCCAATTCTAAATCGTGGGTCGGATAGTTACGTTCATGCACCTTTAGTTGCCTTGAAGCATAAGCAATCACACTCTTCTCTTGCATTAGTACTGCACCCAAACCAGAATAGGATGCATCACAATAAACAATGAAGTTCTTACCCTCTACTGGCAAGGTAAGGATAGGTGCGGTAGTCAACAAAGTCTTGAGCTTCTGAAAGCTTTCCTCACATTCGTCCGACCATACAAATGGAACATTCTGCTTAGTCAAGTTCGTCAATTGGGAAGCAATAGAAGAGAATCCCTTGACAAATCGGCGGTAGTAGCTAGCTAACCCAACAAAGCTCCTTATTTCTGACACGTTAGTGGGTCTTACCCAATTCTTCACTGTCTCACTCTTAGAAGGATCCACCATCACTCCATCCTTAGAAACCACGTGCCCCAAGAAGGACACTGCATCTAGCCAAAACTCACACTTAGAGAACTTGGCATAAAGCTTTTTCTCCCTCAACATTTCCAATACCATTCTCAAATGCTCTTCATGTTCCTTCTTGCTCTTTGAGTATACCAATATATCATCAATTAATACGATCACGAAGAGGTCCAAATATGGCTTAAAAATCCCGTTCATCAAGCTCATGAACGCATCAGGGGCATTCGTAAGACCAAAAGACATCACTACAAATTTGTAATGCCCATACCTCGTTCGAAAAGCAGTCTTTGGCACATCCGTTGCCCGTATTTTCAATTGATGATAACCGGATCTCAAGTCAATCTTAGAGAAGACACAAGCACCTTGTAACTGATCGAACAAGTCATCAATGCGGGGAAGAGGATACTTGTTCTTTATGGTTACCTTGTTTAGTTGTCTGTAGTCTATACACATTCGAAAACTCCCATCCTTCTTCCTTACAAACAAAACCGGAGCACCACAAGGAGATGCACTTGGTCTAATAAAGCCTTTGTTTAACAACTCTTGAAGTTGGGCTTTTAACTCTCTTAACTCCGCGGGAGCCATTCTATAAGGGGGTATCGAAATGGGGCGAGTACCCGGTTCAAGGTCAATACAAAAATCAATATCCCTATCTGGTGGCATACCAGGAAGATCTGCAGGGAACACATCCAGAAACTCACAAACCACCGAAACCGACTCAATCGAGGGTACTTGGGTAGTGTCATCCTTGAGATGTGCCAAGAAAGCTAAACACCCTTTACTAACCATTTTCTTAGCACGAAGAAAGGAGATGATACGCATCGGATCGGAAGTGTAGTCACCCTCCCACACTAACGGATCTGTCCCAGGCTTGGCTAACGTCACCGTTTTAGCATTACAATCCAAGATCGCAATTGCGGAGAAAGCCAAGTCATACCCAGAATTACATCAAAATCATCCATTTCTAAGATAACCAAATCTACATAAGTGTTGCTCCCCACAAAGTTCACCAAACAAGACCTATACACCTTTTCAACTACCACAGACTCACCCACCGGAGTAGAAACACGAATAGGCATATCAAGTAATTCACAATGTAAATTTAGACCATTAGCAAATGAGGAAGATACATAAGAAAATATGGATCCGGGATCAAACAATACATAGGCCATGCAATCACAAACCAGAAGATTACCTGTGATGACAACATCAGATGCCTCCACTTCAGACCGCCCAGGGAAAGCGTAACAATGGGCCCTTTCGTTTGTTTGTCCGTTGCCCCTACCATGTTGTGATGTAGTGGCTCCAGTTTGCCCATCACCCCGACCGTTTTGGTGACCACCATTACTTCGACCACCGCGTCCTCCAGAATGACGACCTCTTCCATAACCACCTCTACCTCTAACAGTTGGAGGTCTGTAACTCTGTTTTGGACAATACCTCTTAATGTGTCCGATCTCCCCACATCCATAACACTCTCTGGTTTCAAGCATAGGTCTCTCAGAGAAGTGTTGACCGGTCGGAGGTGGACCCCCAACTACAGTCTGTAGTGAAGACTGAATTGGTCGGACTGAGTAACTTCCCGAACCCTGTCCTCTAGTGTAAGCACCATTAAACTCACCTCCCTTTCGAAACCTTTTTGATGTCGATGTCGGGGTGAAGTCGTCTGGCTTCACTCCTTCCACTTCTATCACAAAGTCTACCACCTCTTGGAAGGATTTTGCCGTTGCCGCTATCTGTAAGGCCGAAATCCGCAATTCTGACCTCAACCCCTTCACAAACCGGCGAATTCGCTCTTGTGGACTGAAACACAGTTGGGTGGCATACCGGGATAATGCACGAAACTTAAACCTCATATGCATTGACCGACATCCTACCTTGCTCTAGGCTCAAGAACTCGTCCCTTTTCCTATCCCTCAAAGTTCGGGGGATATACTTATCCATAAACAAGCTAGAGAATGAGGCCCAAGTCATAGGTGGTGCCTCTGTTGGTTGACACTCAATATGTGACCGCAACCACATTTTGGCGTTCCCTTGAAACTGATAACTCACGAACTCAACACCAAACCGTTCTACTATACCCATCTTGTGTAGTAGCTCATGACAGTCAACCAGAAAATCGTAAGCATCCTCAGATTCCGCACCCTTGAAAACTGGAGGTTTCAATTTCAAGAACTTACTGAAAAGTTCATGCTGATCATTTGTCATTATAGGCCCAGTAGTCAGACGTGGAAACGTGCCTATTTCCAATGGAACATCCATGCGGGGAGCCATAGTAGCCACATGTTGTACCTCCGGAGCCTGAGGTGCTGGTGCAGAAAACACTGGGGGTGTCTGGCCCTGATCAGATAACCCGCTAAGATAAGCCAGAACCTGATTGATCATCTCTGGGGTAGGTTGGGGTGGCAATCCCTCATTCTGCACTTGTTCAGTTTCCCCATCCTCCCCTTCTCTTATTACTTCCTCAGTCGGTGGAGGAGTCACTGCCCTAGTATCAGATGGGCTAGGCGCTCGTCCTCTTCCCCTAGAGGACGTCCTCCCACGACCTCTACCACGGCCCCTTGCCGCTGTTCTTCCTCGAGCCACAGCCCCAGTGGCTAGCTCAGTTGTTTCTTGTCTGGCCGGTGTTGGTGTTGGCGTAGTCGTTGCTCTAGTTCTAACCATCTGCGAAAGAGAGTGAAGATGGTCAGATACCAATTCGTATCGCCTAGATACCAATTGGACTCAAGTAGTAGCACGAAAGAAAGAATGAGAGAGTGAAATTTTCCAGAAGTCTTATAGCCTCTCAAGGAAAAGTAAAGGCGTCCCCCTACCGTTCCTTAAGACTCTACTAGACTCGTTCTTGTGTGATGAGACCAACGAACCTAATGCTCTGATACCAAGTTTGTCACGACCCAAATCCGGGCCGCGACTGGCACCCACACTTACCCTCCTATGTGAGCGAACTAACCAATCTAAACCTTAACATTTCAAGGTAATATCAACATAAAGTAATGCGGAAGACTTAAACTCATTAATAAAATCAATAACTATTATTATTCCCAAAATCTGGAAGTCATCATCACAAGAACATCTATGATCAAACGACTAAACTAAGAGTATTCTAAAAGCTAAAAACATATAAGAAGCTAGTCCATGCCGGAAGTTCAAGGCATCAATACTTGAGGAAGAAGATCCAGTCCAAGCTAGAAGCATTAGCTCATCCTGAATTTCCGATGTAGTAAGACTGGCTTGAGTTACTGTTGAGTCGAAGATGACGGCACGTTTGCTGCACTCCACAAATAAACAAGAAGAAAAGAATAAAAGTAGGGGTCAGTACAAAACACGGGTACTGAGTAGATATCATCGGCCAACTCAAAATAAAAAACAGTATGTATTAAGCAATATCATAAAATCAACTAATATCCTTAGCACGCAGCATTTACAGTTACCATAACCCTTGGTTACAACACCAAGCACATCAATGAAGACTCACACCTCCTCATCATACTCATTTGGGAATTTAGTTCATTAGATTGGATATATTAACATATTTCAAGATTCATTATCTTTATTCCCCTCGTGTCGGTACGTGACACTCCGCTCCTCAATATACTATCCTGGTGTCGAAACGTGACACTCCGATCCTCATTCTATCTTGGTACCGGAACGTGGCACCCGATCCATATTCTATCCTGGTGTCGGAACGTGACACTCCGATCCTCATATACTATCCTGGTACCGGAACGTGGCACCCGATCCATATTCTATCCTGGTGTCGGAACGTGACACCCGATCCATATTCTATCCTGGTACCGGAACGTGGCACCCGATCCATATTCTATCCTGGTGTCGGAGCGTGACACTCGATCCATATTCTATCTTGGTACCAGAACGTGGCACCCGATCCTTATTCTATCCTGGTGTCGGAACGTGACACCCGATCCATATTCTATCCTGGTACCGGAACGTGGCACCCGATCCCCTAATCTCACCACTTTCGTTCATCAAGCCTTCTTTTATATCAAGGCATCATCATTAACAAAGTATATTAGGGTTTCTTTTCAAGATTTGAGATTCAATAGCTTCATCATGCATATTTATTCACAATTACATAATCACATCATTCATGCAAGCATACAATTAAGCATATAGAAGGTTTACAATACTAATAACACATATCATTCGCTATTAAGAGTTTACTACGAATAGTATGAAAACCATAACCTACCTCCACCGGAGAATTGAAATCAAGCAAGTTAATCCTCAAAGCTTGGTGCTTTCCTCTTCTCTCGATCGGTTCTCTCTCTTTGTTCTTTCTATTTTTCTTATTCAAACCCTCTTTCTTTTACCCTAATTAGTATATAATTAAGAATAAAAGATGGCAATAATACCCCACTAATTAACTTAAGGTTACCTCTTTTAACCCCCAAGAATTTGAGTTATTAATATAAACCCCCGAAATATATAATTATAGCAGGAATAGTCCAAACGCCCCTTTAAAACTTAACCAGAAATCCGACTCCAACTGGGATTACGCCAGTTGTGACGGGCCGTCGCGCCTGCGACGGTCCGTCCTGCTGTCCGTCGCATAGTTCAGAAACTTGATTTTTTGGGTGAATGGCCTGTGACGGTCCGTCCTGCCACTCCGTCACGAAGTTCAGAGAGTCGATTTTCAGTACCCAATTTCAGATTTTCTAAGTGTTTGGAAATGAGACCCTGCGACGGTCCGTCGTGCCCATGACGGTCCGTCGTTGGGTTCGTCGCCTCAGCCTGTTTTTCCAGAAATAAAATCTGCTGCTCAAAACGACTAAACAGGTCGTTACAGTTTACAATGAGATATTATTAATAAATATAGTCTAATAACCCCTAAAATGTGAGGATAAATTGATCAAATGTTGAGATGTACCATAACTGATTATATTACTCAATTATAACTTGACTATGCATACGTAATCGCATTCAATTAACTTGTATTTATGCGGGAGCATAACTCATATTTATTCTATATTCTTTACATTTATTTTCATCATAATGATTCGACTTATAATAATGAAAAAAATTCAGTATTTGTGAAAACAATCCAAATATAAACTTTTACAATCTTACTTACAAAAAAATATATAAATTTATAAATTATTTAAATCCTAAAAGTTTCAAAGAGTCTTTTTTAAAAAAAATACCTAAAATTGAAACTTAGCCTAGATTCAAATTCGTGACCTATATATTATTCGTTTAAGCTTTAACCATTCCCGCTGCAATAGCATTCATTCATAATTACGATGGAAATGTATTTAGTCTCTTTCATATCAGTTATTTAATGAATATCACGAAAAAATTTAAAATGAGACGTTATAAATAATAAATATAGTCCAATACCCCTAAGATGTGATAATAGATTGATCAAATGTTACATGTACCATAACTAATTGTATTACACAATTATCACTTGATCATGCATATAATCACCACATTCAATTGACTTATATTTGTGAAGGAGCATATCCTTTCCATTAATTTTCATTATAATGATTCGACTTGTACTAATGAAGAATCATCAATTCTTGTAAAAAGGTTTCAAATAAAAACTTTTGAAATTTTCTTTACAAAAACATAAAAAAGTTAAATTATCTAAAACGTCAAAACTACAAAGTTATTTTAAAACAAAGAACTAAATTGGGGTACTAATAGCCTAGCCTCGAACTCGTCACATATGGACCATTTGTTTAAGCTTTACCTTTTCGCACTGCAATAACATTCGTTTATAATCACGAACAACATATTATTTATTTATTTTTAATTATTTTAAAGGGCAACTTTCACATATAGCAAACAAAAATTTCATATTTGTATGCTATAGCAAAGTTTGCATAATTGCGCTTCATAGCAAACATAAAACTGTATAATTCGCTGGCCTAAATTGTATAATTCGCTATCCTATTTCACTGCAATTGTATAATGCACAATTGTATAATTCACTGCCTATTTCGCTGCAATATTTTTATAAAAATTGTTTTGTATACAATTGAATCGAATTAAAATGTATGTATATTGCATAATTATAAGTGTATATCAAGAAGATATTTGTTTTTCTCTTGCTTTATACAAAAACAGAAACACAATATATACACTTCTGTTGTATAAAGCTAGAGAAAATTGTATTTCACTACAATTGTATAATTCGCAATTGTATAATTCGTTGGCCTTTTTCTCTGCAATATTTGTATAAAATTTGCATTTGTCTACAATTGAATTGAATTAAAATGTTTGTAAATTGTATAATTAAGTGTATAACACGAAGATAAATATACAATTTTCTCTCACTTTATACAAAACAGAAACAAAATTATACACTTCTGTGTATAAAGCGAGAGAGGCGAGCAGAGGGAGAGTGGCGAGCGAGAATGGGAGAGTGGTGAGCGAGATTTCTGGGAGATAGACGCCTGACAAATTTTGGCTAACATTTGCTATGGAGCACAATTAAATCAAACCCTAGCTACTCCATTTATTTTAGGTTATTAGTTTGCTATTATATACAATTTTCCTTATTTTAAATTAATAGTAGGAAAAATTAGTAAACTAGTCAAAATAAATAACATATTTAGTAAAAATATCCTTACTTTATAAATATTAGCAATAATATCAAAAATGTCATTATTTTAAAAAAATTATGTTTCCCAATTTTCTTCCTATTTTATCTCTCTTTTTCAATTAATTCTATAAATCTTTTTTTAAAAAAAAAAATCACTCTCTCATGTTTATCTTTTCAAATTGTTAATTCTCTCTCCCATTTAATTATTTTTCTCTCTCATGGTTATGTTTTCTGATTTTCCTCCAACATTCAAGTTGCAAATATTTTTTTGCCATATATTTTGGTTGTTTTTTAATCCAAAATTGAATCAACAAGAATCCCTTTGATTAAGATATCTCTAATTTTTATCCTATTTTCAGATTTCTTTTCTAATTTTATTTTTGTTTAAATCTTAAAAAAATGTTGTTTGTATTTTTCAATTTCCGTTATGATTTACTCTCCAATGGCTGAATCCAAGAGGCTTACTAGAGGTATTCATCTTAATCAACCAATTTCTGGTGATTTTTCATCCTTTAATTTATTTATTACTTAACAAATAGTGTATAATGTATGATCCGCTGCTAAAATGAGGGAAGAAAGAGGGTAAGAACATTTACAAGACTCATTGGTGTGCAAAACTTTCCTCAAATTCAGAACGCAAATGTAGAATCTTTGTCTACTAGTGATGATCTTGTAAAAGACGACGAAGATCGGATAGTTGTCGAACAATTTTCTATTAGTTTCTTTTGTATTTATAGTTCTTTTTTAGAATTTTGTATGCTTTCTTAATTTGTATTCAAATCACTATGTATACTATCAATATTTGTATTTATTAAAAATTTCATGTTGCATGGTTTATGAATCTTGTATTTATCCCTAATTTGTATTCATCCAAATGTTTGTCAACTAGTTATGTATTTTAATTATAAGAAGAACAACTTTCTATTAGTTTATTTGTATTCGAATACAAATACAAATGATAGACATATTGGAATGAATACGACTTAGAAAAGGAAACAAGATTTTGAAAAGAAAAATAAATACGTAGTGAAAAATATATATGAATACAAATGTATTTCTTAAATAGCTACATTTTATTTGACATACATATTGGAACGAATACAAACTAATAAAGGTATGTCAACTGAATTTGACATTTTTTTCTAATTTGTATTTATTCTAAAGGTATGTCAACTAGTTATGTATTTTATTTGAGAATGAGTACACCAAATATTCAATTATTTCTTTTCAATTTTATATTTCATTCACTTTTTCATCATACTAATTTTTTTATTTTATATATTATTATACAAAATTCTAAATAAAAAATAGAATAAATAGAAATACAAATAAAATACATATTGAAATGAATACATACAGGATTTTTGAAGAAAAATATAACTATGTAGGGAAAAAATATATGAAAATACAAATATATTTCTTAAATGACTATATAGATAAATTCGGCATATCTATTGAATGAATACAAACTAATAAAAAACTATAATAAATATAAATAGAATATATTGTGGAATGAATATAATTTTAAAAAGGTAAAAATTCTGGAGAAAAAAAAACAAAATTTAAATTTTATTTGAAAATGTAACTGATGAGAAAATTAAGGATGCTTGCCTTTTTTTGAAATATTCCCCCCTTAATTTTCTCTTTTTTGTTATTAAATAATTATATTCTTTAAATAAAAATAAATAATAAAAACATAAATAAGATACATAACAAACTAAAATGACATTTTTACTAAATATTGAAATTATTGTTAATGAGTCCTCTTAAATGCTAAAATATTGACATTTTGAAAAATTTTCCCTTAATAGTATTAATTAGGTTGACAGGCCCAATACACAATATAGAGACGGATCGAAAAAAGGCCCAAACCAAAGGACCTACACAAAAAACAGCTCAATGCCAATATACATAAAATCCTAAATGAAATTAACATCACAAAATCATCTTAGCAAATTAATCCGTCGTTGTTTTTCCAAAAACAAAACCCATAAAAAACATTGTTAACATAATTATATATTGTTCGTTAGATAACAATTTCCTCTCATCCACATGCACTTAATAATAAACTACCGCTACGTCTATTAGTCAAATTTGTACATTCTTGCCAATTTGAATACACAGAAGATTGAAAATTTTGAATTTGATACATACACGTACTTGACAATAGAAATAAAGGGTTGTTGTGAATGATGAAAAAATTGATAAGGACCAAAAGTAATGTCCAAATATAGTTTACTCAATTTAGATTTGTTGTTGATTTATTATTCCAAATGACAATTACGAACGAAAAAAAAAAGCTTTTACAAATAAAGAACGTATAAAGACCACAAAATTGATACAAATAGAAAGAGTAAACTATAGAAATATAAAACATTAAATCACAATAGATTATAACTGTATAACATTAGATATAAATTTCTTGGGTAGTGTGAACTGAAAAGAATGAGTATAGGTTGAATATTCAGAAGTGGTTTCAATTTCAAAAAGTAGTGATTTTAATAGTATTCATAGTGGTTTTACTTTGGAGGGTACTTTGGGTAAAGGAAATAAATGAATTTACATAATCACCCTTAACTTTACAGCGAAATTAGAACTTTACCTGAAATTAACTGTTCATTCCAATTCGTGCCAAAAAGTTATCTTGCCAAATATATTTTCTGTTTAAAATAACAGATAGAAAATGCATTTATTTTCATATAGAAAAATTAGAAATAAAGCATCAAAATACAAATAAAAATCAAAGGTTTTGAAAAAAATGTACGAAAAAGCAGAAAGAATCGTAAGACCACATAATTGGAAGAGACTGGACCAGGTTGATAATAAACTCTTGCTTGAACTCGAATAACTTTACCAAATTTCTTGGTCACGTTGTATCATCCTTCTCACTTTCCATCTATTCTCCTCATGATTATTGTTACGATCCAAACTCACTGGCTCATGCAGACACTTTTTCTAACACCTAGATAGGTGAATCTTTATCACCCAATTTTAAATTGAAAATGTGGAAATAAACAACTTTGCAATATATTAACTCATTTAGTTATGAAAATCATTTGCCAAGCTTGATGAAATACACAATTTTGGAAAAGTACATGAATTCCTCCTTAGGAACTAGGTACAAGAGCTTCTAAAAAGTACAATTTATGAAAGAATAAGACACATCTCCCACCATAAGGAAAGAGAAGTAGAAACTGTCAGATATCATTATCGTCGTCACCTATGAAACGTCATTGCATTCTATAACCAGACTAAATCAAGTGACATAGCAAAAGTAGTATCAATACAAACAACATGTACTAGTTAATATCACTGGTCGACCTGAGCCAAACACATAATATCATGAAAAATTGCAAATAGTCAAAGAAACATGCAACTTGAATATAAAATTAGGGCCCTGATCCACCAATTTGCCACTCTCGCTACAGATATTGTTACCTTGAAACTCATATACTCTATGTCAAGTCACCTCACCTCCTTTCGCTGTCAACTCCACCATCTAGGTCATTTCAGCCTCATATCATATCATAACTTAATCCTTCTATCATATAGAGATTTCCTTAATATAATACCGCTACTAGCTCAACCAACCTACTATTCTCCCTCAAGTTCTCATGCATCACCTTGGCCATTGACCAATTTTAGTAGTTCACTTGCAAGCTTCTTATTAAACCATCTGAAGTCAAATCCCCCTTATGAGATATGTTTTAAATAGTGAACAGCCATAACCAGTCCCAATATTTAAGCTATGCACCATACCCCCGATCATCAACTTTACCGAGTAACTATAAATTATAATCACAAGTATAATATAGCCCGAACTTCAAGTCCTCATCCTAAATTGATATGCATAATAAACATGAGCAACCTCGATATAACAAGTCATACATGATCCATCATATCTTTCAAATAATATTAACCATAAAATACTCGACCATTAAAGACTTTGATCAAATTATGATCTTCAAATATTCTCAAGTTCCCAAAGACTCGAAAAACTTATGATAGAATATATGCCTTCACTTATCAGTCAATGTACCAGGTCCCTTGACACACTAACAAGTATGAACAGAAAGTAAATGCAGTTTAAGCAACACAACGATTTTACGTAGAAACCTCCTTGCTTAAGGGAGTAAAACCACGACCCGTCTCACAGGATTTTCAACCGTTTTCACTAATCTTCACAAGCAAAAGTGAAACCCGATTACAACATATGTGAGAAGAAGTTTTTAATGTCACGTTCAAGCAATAATTTCTATTGCTTGACAAGCCTAAGTAGAAGTAAGTCTACCCACTAAACTATCCCACCTAGACAACTTAGAATTCCAATACCACCCACTGATTCCTTTATAGATTCAGGAATAGTTTACAATGTAAGACCAAGAGAATATATTCTTAAACAACTACGCTAAATGCTCCAGAGATTTCAGTTGTTGTTTGAATAATTCTGCTGTTTGATTTTCGATAGCTTTTGCATGTGTTCTTGAAAATACTTTATCAAGTTGCAAAAACTAAGGAATAATTTTTAGGAAAGTGACTTTTATATGGACAAGTGACTTTCCTTAAACTCTCTGCCATTGGTTGGAGAGGTCTGACTTTCTGACGCCATTGGGAAATGTGCACCCACTTTCTGTACCTTCTCCAGCTGGCAGTCAACTGGCTAGTCACATTGGGAACCTGGTACCTTTACTAGGTCCCTGAATTTGCTTCATCTTCAAAACTCAAGTAAGAAACCTGGTACCTTTACAAGGTCCCTGAGTTTGTCAAATCATCAAAACTGCAAATAACAACTTATAATCAGATTCTGCTCAACTTTAGGCCCAAAAGCATTTTCAAAAGTTAAGATTCCACCAACTAAGCTAGTGTTTGGAGTAGATTTTTTTTTAAAAATTATCTTTAAATATTTATTTGATCATGAAATTTGCTCAGATTATTATCTTCAAATATTTTCAAGTTCCCAATGACTCAATCAATTTTTCAGTTTCTGGGACTTCCACTCACAAACTTCAGTTCTTTCCCAAGTAAAATACAAGTTCAAATATAACATTAAATTCAAAATTCATAACTTCTGAAAACATAAATTTTCAAATTTCAACTTGAAAATCTATGATTAAACAAGAGCTTAAAACAATTGTTTGCAAGAACCTCAATAATTTGGGGAATTGATGACTTTTTGTTTCTGATGAAGCAGCAAAGCACTCACCCTCCTTTTCGATCTCTCTCAACCGATTCCATCATTCAGAAACACACTTTACAATGGAATTTTTTTTTGGGTTTCCCACCCAGTGTTTGGAGTCTGTATTGGAGCTCCAACTAAATCTGGATCGTGCACTACAACACCCATTAGAGAGTGACTTTTTCTATTACCGAAACTCGAATCTGAGACCTCTGATTATGAGTGGAGCAACCCCACCACAATGGTATCTTCTTTGTGAATAGGTGTTGTGCAGCCTTTACTATAACCCCTCCCCGACCATGTCTTCTTGAAGTTGGAAGATTTTATGAAAGAATCAAATGTTTCTCTTGGATCATAGTTCATGGAGAATGCTTCACCAATATGTAGATCGATTATCATCAACAAATATTGTTGCTATGCAATAAGAAAAGGGGATAAGCTATAGTAATATTATCAAAATGATTTTTTTTTTTTTATAAATGCATAAAACTTCCAAAAAGTACAAACACTACAATATATGTCAACATAAAAGTTTCACACTACTTTTGTTCACCATATTTTCTCAAGTGCCCTACTAAATTTTCATCAGTTCTACACATCTATATACATCTGCCTTCCAATGGTTTCTGCCTTTGCGTTGGATTTTAACAAAATGTGAATGAAAAAAAGAGAAGAGAATGAAAAAGTGGGGAACCAATTTTGGAGGGAAAATAAAAAGTTATTTGCAAAATGCAAACGAAAAGTCATTTTTCCCATATTGATAGAAAAAGGAAATGTTGTTCTTATATTCGGGAACACTTCATTTACTTCTTAAAGGGTTAAAAAGAAGGTGTCCCCTCGTGGCATCGTTGTAGTTCATAATATTTTTGGACAAAATTTATTTCATGAATCTCATTAATTAAATTCTTTTTTACTAATGTAAGTTCTATTATAAATTAATTCAGCATGTTAGTTAATTAACATAATTAATTTAATTTAGCGAGATTTATTCAAATTCGCGTGTAACGGTAACGTTTTTCCTGAAGGGACATGTTCCTTCCAGAAAATCGTTATTTTACCCAAAAAGATACAACGGTCTTAAACGACATGTTTGAACAGACGCGTTTACACCATTATCGAATAGACGTGTCCTTTGCTGCAAGTGACTATGAATAAGAGATTATTTTCGTTTTTCAAAACACTGAAATTTTTTCCTCTATCCATATATTTTCTCTCATAAACAAAATTATCGATCGACTGAGTATGTGTGCTCTTTTTACTATTCTTACGTTCACTGAAGTTATTGAAGTTTGAGGTACCGCTACTTCTTTAACTGGTTAATTCGTTTTATCTTGGGAGAAATTAATCTGCAACCTCGGATACAGTGAGGGGATTAAATTTCTTAAAAAAACACAACAATTTCTATGGACTCGGATTAAAAGTTTTGTATCTATTTCATCTTATTTCTTTTTCTGTATTTTTTAACTAACCTCAATACAGTTGAAATAACCTTGTCATAAAGATATCAAGAATTTCCTTATCCTAACAGTAACTACTTGGCTAGATTTGATATCATTACTTTAATATTGAACAACTCCAAAAATGTCCCAAAGCTCCAAAGCCACCTTACTCCAAAAATAGGTGGTTGTTTCCTTTCATATCTTCTCCACACATGTACTCCAGTGCATAAGTTGAGGCCTCTTTTTCTCTTTTTGTAAAAAAAATCATAACAATGTGAAACAGGCCACAAGTATCTACAATGTTTAGGAATGTGCATCAACAAAAGTTGTTTATGAAAAGAATTCTTCAATGATTTTTGTACACAATTAACAGAAGAGCTTAAAAAAATTGAGTTAATAACGGAATTAAGTACCAGCAATGGTGCAAAGAAGCCAAGATGGACTGAAGCTTCTCCATTTGGTTTGATTTGAAGAAGCCACTGAAACAAGACTTCGGGGCTCATCACCTTTTTCCGCTGTCTTCACTTTTACTTTCATACCATCAGGCAAAATAGGGCCTACATAATCGAAAAAGAACTTCACATCAGAAAATTATTTGCATTTTAATCAATTAATGATGAGCACATACTATTGCGTTAAAAACTGAGGCTATGTTGCGATACAAATGTACAGTAAAATTAATGATCAACTTAAGGCATCTTATGAAAAAAGAACAGATCAGAAAAGAATAGAAGCAACACAAATAAAAGTATAGAAGCTCAGGAATATGTACGACTCAGGTCTCTCTATAAGAAGCAAAAGAAATGTATTGGGTCTTTCAAGATATGGGATACACCTTACCTGAACTTCGCATCTCAGATAAATTCTTTAGCCTGTTTTGAGTCTTGGCAGCCAGGTCCTACAACAGAAACAAACAACAAAATCATTCCTAGTTCTAATGTATAAGAAAATCTCCTTTTTATGAAAGCTCACTTTGAGAGCGTTAATAAGGTATGGTCTGTCCTCGGCAGTATAAAAAATACTTTTTATTTTAGAACCTATTATATGAAACACACAATGAGAAACAACTCTCATACAAATTTTCTGTTGTAAAACATTCAGAGGTAAGCACATGAAGGGTTAATTGGTTGAGGTTTATGACCCTTTAAGTACAACAGCTGAAGTATACAGTTTTACCTTACTGAGATAGCTGATAATGAAGTTGTCTCTGGTTATGCTCACCTTGGATTGCTGAAGAAGAAATCATATACAGACAGAAGCAAATCAAAAAATCTCCCCAAAAATAGAGACGAAGAATAAGGGAAAGAATAGTGAGAAAGGAGTCGGCAACAATACTTCAAGTAAAGAACACTGGCAATAGTTTACCTGCGAGCAAAGCAAGGTCAAAGGGTAAACAACAAAAGAGGAAAGGAAGGCGAAGAAAGGAGTAAAACAATTTTTATTGGTTGCTTAGCTTTGGGAGGTACAGAAACTCCATAAATCAAGTAGTTAAAAAAAAAAAAGAAAATAAGGAAAACAAACAGATAGAAATCACTAAAAGCTAGATCCAAAGAGCATAAATTCCCATCATCAACTACTAGACAGCTAATTCATAAAATTCAAATCTGAAGTGGATCAAAAATCCGACAATAAGGGGAAAATGGAAAGACTTAGCCGAAGAAGAGCAATTCAGATCAGACTAAGACAGCTTAAAAACATTATTTTTTGCCTGAACTGGAAGAGTAGCTAACCTGAATACCATATAAGGTATGAAGAAGCTAAACTAAAGGGGAAGTTAGTTATCAACATATCCAATCTAGCAAGAAGTTGATCTAAATGAAAATGAGCATTGATAATAGAGCTCATACATAGATGCATAAGAAAGACTTTATTTATCTTGTACAGGTAAAATATCACTAGTTTTGTATTCCTTTTAGGGTTATTGACACAAACTGACAGCTACTATTTTCAATGTCAGTGTCCCATCTAGGCATAATATTCACAAGACAAATGAATCCTCAATATCATATATAAAGAATGTGGTGCAAAGCTAAAAGTATATGAGTACAAAAAATTTATTCAAAAAATGTATAAAGATAATTCTGGTAATGATAGGATATAGTCAAGTAATGCATATGGATACACTTGCTTTCATTTGATTTTGAAACAACATTTAATGTGAAAGTGACCTTGGTGAAGTGATATTTCTATCTCTGAGAAAAGTATGCCAAAACCAAGTTGTTCAGCCAAAAATAATATTCAAGTTGATGTGCGAGCTTTAGTGCAGCTTCTGACTTAAGAAAATTTGTAATTTATAGATATATAAAATAGCTTTAGTGCAGCTTCTGGTAATCTATGTTTTTTCTAACAAAATAGAGAACCTCATAACCTGATTTAGTGCCAACAACAATTTTAAGTCTAAAGCATTCTAAATACTGTGTCCACTTCAGAGATATCTTAAAAGGTATTTTGTTTTCACATTTGCTCAGATTCATTCATGGGACCTGAAAATCTAAATTAATGAAAAAAATGAATGATGTGTCAGTTGTCACAGAGAGAACGCGTTGACAACAGAGAAAGGAATAAATGATGTATCATGGAGATAACTTGGTGATAAAACTGACATAAACTATCATATACACTGTCTTATAGGATTCTCAAAGAACATGAGCATACTATCTGACAGAATCTGAAAGTCTCCATCCAGCCTTTAGACACTAACATAAGATAAATGAACTTCCTCGCTAAAGGTAAACAATCCTTACCATCACATTTAGGTGACACCACAGAGTCTGTTGCTGCAAGAGTTCCAGCTGAATACTTCTTACAGAACAGAAGTCCATCAATAATACTCATTGAGACATATAAAGGGCACTCCACAGGTGATTCTCTGAAATGATGCCATTAAGGGAGTATTCACACTCAAAGCTCATCTTTCGATTGCACAAGTTGATTCCCCCTCTTCTTGATATTTAAATGGCCGTCTTCTTTGATTTAGTTGGATTAACTAATATAAGGACCAGATCATAAGCAAAGATTGGGTAGAACTTCCTCAACTTTATGAAGAACCTCCCCGCAAATTTAGAAGAGAAATACGAATCTCAAAGTTACAGCCAATCACCTCTCAGCTTCTAGCTACAACAGTACTACTTTAAGGACCTCTATCTAATGTTATTGGTATATTAAGAGCATATCCAAACTACTTCCGCGTGTTTTTAAGAAGCCCAAACAGTCAATCCAATCACCTCTCAGATTATGACTTCAACATTCTTGAAAGACCTTTACCTACTTTGCTTCATGTTCTAAGCACATACCAGAATCCGAGCCTATATCAGAGTAATATCTAGTTCCACAGGTCTCACCAACAAAACTACTTGTCAATGATTTCTCTTCCTCTGGACCTTGGTTAGTGTCTTTATATAACCCTCTACTACGATTTAGAAAACCTTGTTTCATCATGTTCGCGAATTTCTCCCTTATCTGAACAAGGGGATGCTTCTCAATCAGTTGATTGCGCTCATAAGCCTCTCTAAGGACGATTGTCTGTGTGTCACCCTTCATAGAAAGGTAAAAAATCCCCGGATGCCGCTCAAAGACCTTTGTGAACTTCTGAGGCAATTCCAGTGGCTTACGAAGATTGCTCACATTGTTCCTCTCTGTTTTCTTTTGTAAGATGAGGTGCAGAAGCTCATGAAACACCCCAACTATCCTCTTCTCTGACACATCTGTCCTTGGGTCCAAATGAGAAGCATCTACATAAGGAGAAGTATAAGGCAGCTTTTGCCATTCCTCCAACCATTTCATACATTTTCTCTTTAACCCAAAACCCCTGGTGAATCCAATAGGAAATGTCAAGGTCCCATTTTCCTTTGCAGAATTTGCCTCCAAATGGGAAACAGCTAATTTGTGATCCCATGCTAAAAGCTTCAAACCGACACGACCATCAGGAAGGTCCACCAAACTAAACAGCTCAGGATATTTAATAATCAATGAACTAGCACAATCATGCGGCAAGCCTAAATCCCATTTTAACTGATCAATTGTCTGAAGAGGAAGCATCCTCTTATTGGTCATCATCAAAAGCTTTCTCAACCTATTAACAATATCTGCACTGCACTGGCGGAAAACGTCAACTTGCTCATGATGAAACTCTAAAGTCTCAGGAGTCAATTTGAACCACGGAACAGGAGTACCAGCACTATCACAACAAAAGAACTCCTGAAAAATATTCGGGTATCGCCTAAGGAAAGTGGAGACTTTCAAATCATGAGGGAGTCCAAGCTGCCTATGCTTTCTTTGGAGATGGTAAATAGGAATACCAGAAGTGGATTGTGAGGCAATGATAGAAACTAGTGTAGTTCCGGCCTTAAGTTGTGTACCTCCAACTACTACAGAATCCAAGACACTATCTTTAACCCATTTAAGCTTTACATTGACAAGAGTACGCTTCTGATGGAAATTCAATATGGAAATAGTGGAACCCTCTTTTATTAAAATCCTCAGCATTTCGGTGTGAGGCTATAAGTAGAATATGAATATCGAATCCGGATTTAATGGGACTCCAAAGTAAACCCCGGATGAAAAACCAAAAAATATATATATGTAAAATACTAGATTAAAATTTCTTATGAATGAATGAATGAATGAAAGGGAGTACCGATTTGGCTCTGGGCGCTGGAAATTGTAGTAGGCGGATTTCAGGTAGCAGAGCGGCGGAGTTGCAGCAGTTGGGGAAGGTTCAATGAAGACGACTCATATGTACTCTATTATATGATACTAGATAACTGAAGGTCCAATATAATTAATTATTTGTCAATTTTAAGTTAAAAAAATTGTCCAAATTAATGTTTTATTTTATTATAGTTTTTAAATTTTTTTTACTATTTAAAAAAAAATTAAAAAAATCCTTCTCGGATACATTCCTATCGTGACACATTAATATCATATATTCCTATCCTCTCTTTAATACATTTTTGTTCCATCTTGAATACATCTCTCCCCTCTCGTATATATCCATATTCTCTCTCAAATACACCTCTCCTCTCGAATCCATCCGTGAGCTATGTGTCTGCAAGTTTTCTCAATAGCAATGTATCACGATCGATGTATCCGCATGTGTGCTGATTTATCTGAAATTATTTAATTCTAAGAAAATTTTGTAATTTGTAAAAAGTAGGGATATAATGTAATTAACTCTTTACACTATGAAAATTTTACTTTAAAATAATTTATTTGACATATTTTTCTTTGTAGTCAGTTTCAAAAGAATGAAGTATAATATATTTAAATAACATTTTGACTTTAAAATATTCATTTTATTCTTAGTAAGATGATTTATAGTCATATGAACATCTATGATTTGTTTTAGACCACGAGTTTTAAAAGTGTTTTTTTTCTTTTAAAAAAATCTTCATGTTAAGTTAAATTAAAATTATATAAATCGAAAGGGAGTGAGTACAAACTTTAGATCAATTTTATATTTATAAAATTTATGTTTTTGTAACTATTTTGTCTTTTAACAAAATTTAAAATGAAAATAATTCACAATTATTTTTATAGTTTTTTTAATCAATAATCTATCGATATTATTCAAAAATTTTAATTTAGATAAGGTAATAAAGTATTTTAATTTTGAAATACAAGTATTAATATCAATTAAGAAAACATTTATTTTTATTTTGTAAAGAATTCATAATTTAATATTTAATGTGTTTCTTACTCTCGACGAATGGCACTAATTTATGATAATTTAAGATTGCAAGAAGTATAAATCAAGACTAAAAAGTGCAACTCACTATTATATAAAGGTCAATATGTAGTTTATCGATTGTGGAAGTTTATATGTATATGATATATAATTTTATGCCAAATTAATTTTTGTTTCCATATATTTATACTATTTCAAAATTTATCATGTTAATTGGTTATGTATTTTATTAAACTACAACTATGCACTCAGTATTTTGTCATTTTTATTCTTACATTATCAACTCTATTTTTTATCTCTTAAAATTGTGATATTTTTGTTTTCTTATTTAAGTGAAAATTTTTAAGATAAAACAAAATTTATTTTGGAGATTAAATAAATATTATTTTGGAGATAAAATAAGAAAAACGATTTACTAACCTACGACTACGAAGATCCACTTTTAAACCTAGTGACAAAGAAAAATTTGAAACTCTTAGCCGCGAAATGAGGGAGAAGGAGTAAAATCATTTTTGAAAAATAATGAAATGAAGGAAAAAAAGAGTAATAAATATTTAAGGATTTAGTATGTGTAGCAGTGGAACCCTATTGGCGTGCAATTAGGAATTCACATGGCATTTAACAACTTTAATTTATAAGAAGGACACTTTTGACCCAATAATTTGACGGAAAGGGTAGTTTTGAGACGAAATATTGATTAAGGGTATATATGAACTATTTCAGATAGTTTAATGGTATTTTTTTTATCATTTTCCTTTTAGTCTATGTGGCAGTGGAACCCTATTGGCGTGTAATGTGACATTCATATGACATTTAACAACTTTCACAAATAAGAATTGCACTTTTGAGGTTGGGATCGTTCCCACGAGGAAAATAGTTTAGACTTAACTTCAATCTATTATTACTATTGTTCAGTCAATTACTTCATTGGAAAGCAAATGATAAAAGGGGGATTTTCTATTTCTAAATAAATGAAAATAACTAGCGAAATTGAAAGAGACACTTAATAACTTAAATGTTGGAGTTTAATCAATTAATGAAAGTAACTAGGGTTTACGTGTTCCCCACATGTTCATAATTTGATAAGTCTAACTATAACAATTCTTTCCTAGTATCTTACATGCAAAGTGATAAGTTATGTATTTCTAAATCCTTGGTCCGACATCTAGAAAATTTCACTCCGCACCTTGGTCCGGCTACGTGTGTTGCTATCCTAACCCTTATCTTTACCTCATATTAAGTATCATATTCGATATTTGACTAAGTTATTACCTCGTACCAATCAATACTACCCTATTAGATAGTATACACTAAATCTATGTTGATAATTCTTTTCCTATTATCTACCTCCTTGGTCCGGCAAGTAGCATTAAGGCGAGTTCTAACGTTGACCATCCGTTAAAAAGACTTCTAAGCGAAAGAATTATCAATACATGCAAGACACTATTCTAGAATTGTTATTTTAGTTAGGTTTTACCTCATTGTTTGCCTATAGTTCCCACAACCTTAGTTATAGAGTTTAGTTACCCATAGTCATAATCACAATATTCAAATATATGGTATAAGAATTCATGCACTTACTTCAATGAGAAAGAGTAAAATCCGAAAGTTCGCTTGATTAATCAACAAAAATCACCAACAATCAATTATTGAAATTAATTGAAGAACAAAGAGTCTAACAAAGAGTCTAAAAATAATCAAGGGTCTAATCAAATAATCAAGAGTCTAACCTCAAAGACGAGGTTTTTCGAACTATTTATAGAAAATAAAAACCTAATTAAACAAGGACTCTATTTGCTGGAAATCTGTTAAAAACGTGGCTGGTTCGACGGACCTCGCGACGGATCGTCGTGGTCACGACGGGCCGTCATAGATTCCGTCGTCCCATACTTGTGCAATTTCTTCTGCTGCTCTCTTCATTACCCTCGACGGCAGGTATGACGGATCGTCACAAGCACAACGGTCCGTCGAGGGTCTCCGTTCCAAAACACTTGAACTGTTGGAATATGGGTACTGGGACTACTTCTTTGATCTTCATGACGAACCTACAGGACGGACCATCATGGATACGACGGTCCGTCACGCTTTCTGTAACCCCACACTTGTTCAGACTTCCCAATCTTCCTTCAGCAGCTGCACTACGCTACCACCTACGGACCGTCACGATCATGACGGACCGTCACAAGCTTTGTAGGTGGTCTCTTCTGCATTTCTTCGCTCAAAAACCTCCGTATTCATCTTTGGACAAATTTCCTGCAAATAAGGAGAAACTTATATAAAAATTAGCACAAAAAAGGATTTTGGACACACTAAACTTAAGGAAAAAGTATTAATAATACCGTGAAACCACATTTTATCAACACCCTCAACTTAAATTCGTTATTTGTCCTCAAGCGAAACACTATGACTCAATACAAAATCTTTAAACAATAGTATCCATGTTTTATCCTTTGCAATCATTTGGCTACAAATCTCGATTAATATCATCATATTTATGCATGCTATCACTATTAGGCTTGAATTATGTGGAATCAGACCATGACACAGACTCACCATGCACTAACACCTATCCTTTTCAATTTCTCACCGAGGAGCTAATATTTCCGATACTGCAACTAGTGTTTTCACTTCAAAACAAAATCCTCATTTTTCACACAACGATTTTAGTTTGAGTGTAAGGATTACTTTTCAACACTCACCCTCAGAACAAATTCACACATTCATAACTATTGCCATAAGCTTGCCCTTATTTTCACTGCTTTAAGTTCGCTATACAACCCTTAGGATCACGATAGGACTTTCTTAGCTTGTAACACAAGCTCAGGGTAAGGTAGGGTATATTTAGGTATACTTTAGTGACTTTTTGCCCTCCTTGACATATCGGCTAAACATACCATTTTCTATCATTTTATTTTGCCCAGTTTCCCATATTCTTTCACCTTGCTATTTTCCCTTTTTTTCTTCATTTGTGTAAGTGACTCTCTTTTTTCTTGCTTGTATTTCTTGTAATTTTTTTTATTTTTTAATTACTTTTCTTTCAACTAATCTTGAGTCACTTTACTTTTGTTCTTTCTTTCTCTTTGTTCTTCAACCCCACTTTCCAGAGCATTCCTCATAATAGCCACCCTCAACTCATGGCTTTGCCATGAGTCAAAGTACACAATACCCAAAGTTGGGTCAGGTCCCTAAAAAGGTTGTTTACAGCATTAGCCACCCTCAACTTATGTTTTTGACATAAGCTGAGGTGCACATGTCCAAGGAGGGACCAGGACCAACACATTATTCCCAGAAAAGATCAGTTGGGGTGAAAAAGAAAGGTCTAACTTAAGCTCAAATCATTTGGATCAAAAAAAGGATAAATTTCATTTTGTTTTCTTTTATTTAGTCTAATATTGGGCTATATTGAATAAGAGCTTATGATCCTTTCCTAATTGTCTATTACAGCTTACTTTTAGCAGGACTAACCAGGCAAGATCTAGCTCAGTACAAATAGTGGACTATCCAAATCTTCCTCACACTCACTTGACATCTCATCACTCTATCAGATTATCAGACACCTAGTTCGAATTTTAGACTTAGGGTCATAAAGTGGTTTACCTCTATGTCATGCTTAGAGCCAGACATTTATCAATTACTATGCCTAGTCATGCATCATTTTCCATTTTATCAGGATATCATTTTAGCCATCATGCTCTAGAATTAAACTATGTACACAAGATATAGACATGCCGGTTCAACAGAAAAAGTAATCAGTTTCTTGGGGAAAAAGAACACAGGCAAGAAAACCCCCAAAAGAGGATAGTGAATTGGGCTACTCAGACTTCACCCTAGCACTCACTTTCCATTTACCCCACCCCAACAAAAAGACATGCAATTGTCCCAATGCATAAAAAATTGAAATACTAGAGTGGTAGGTGAAGCGAACCTGGGACGCAAAGCACCGATGATCACCAAGCTGGTGAGTCCGGTTCCCCGGAACCCACTACCTCTGTAATCTGGACACCCTCAGTGGTGTCCTAAGAATCAACAACACTATCAGTAGTGCCTCCCGCTATCTCCTCAGTTTTGGAGCTAGACGCCCCAGCAGCTAAATCTACTGCTCTCATATGACGCGCCTCCTCCTCAGCAAGCGAGGCTCTCCTCGCAGCCTCCATCTCACGACGCTCCTTCTTCCGTGCTCGCGCCTCATCCTCCTCTCGAACCCTACGCCTCTTGGCATGCTCTCGAGGGGGAGGTGGTGGAAGTTATGAAGTGGCGAATAGGGCCGCCATCACTGTGTCTTCAGCAGGCTCTGCAGAAGGGGCCTCAGACTCAGGCCCCCTAGCCCTCAAGATCATATCAATATCTGCGCGAAGACTGTCGGCCGCAGCCTGAAGGGTCGACACATCCACTGGAGGGGCTGGACGGGCTAGCACCCGCAACTCAAAAGCTTCCAAGCACTGATGAACCTCACCAATCTTCCGCTCTGTGTGCCGGACCATTCTCCGCTCCAAGAGCTCTTCTGCCTCGGCAATAGACCTCTGCATCCAACGCTGGATATGATGCAGAAGTGTAGCCATTTGCGCCTCTAACTTCTGGACCCTAACAAGCGGGACCAGAGCAGGTAAAGGGCTGAGCGAGAGGATCTCGGGGAAGTGCTACTACCCGGGAAAGACTCGACCGGGGTAGTGTCAGTGGAAGACGCCTGCGTAGCCATGCGGGCTTGTGCTACCATATCAGCCAGATTGTCAACAAGTGGAGGCAACTCTGTACGGGTCCCTCTGTGTGGAGCCTACTAATTGGCCTCATCCCTGATGAGGCCGATATCAACAGTTCCCAGAGGGGTCTTGAGCTGATCAACGTGCCATATTAGGCACAGCTGCGGATCTGCATAGAGAAAATATCATGCACAGGAAAGGGTAAGTAGTTGTGACCTTAAAAGCCCTCTCGTGCATGACCGCCTGTAGAAGCCACGAAAAACCCACCTCAAACCCGGCTATCATCACCGCCATCAGTACTGCTCGATCCCACGTGACGATATTATCAAAGGCTGTAGGGGAAAGGCAGTGGCGGACAATCAACCACAAAAACTTCGCCGTGAAAGTCAGGTTGGCCTTCTTGATGGCCCCCTTCGGCTCAGTCACCCAGTCGGCACCCTCTCCATCAAAGGACAAGTGTAGGGCCATCCACCTCTTGATGGTCTCTCTCAGCTACGGCTCACGCAGAAATTGTCCATCTTTAACAATCTGCCATTGGTAGTCAAACTCGGCAGTGAGAGGGGTCCGATTAGCATCAACATCCTCGCCGTATAGAAACCGGCGGATGACAGACAGAGAGATATCAACCTGAATGCTACGTACTCGGACCTGCTTTAGTGGGGCTTGTTTGGCGGGGGCAGCCCACCTATCAATCTGTGATAGGAGAGTCACTACTTAGGATGCATAGAACTCTCGGACCAGCTCTTCACTATAATGTCCCAACGGACGTGCTGTCCACTCCAGTCGATGTCTGGTGAAGAGATTGTGGATCTCAGGCATCATCGGGAGACTTCTCGTAAGGACCCGCCGCTCCAATGTAAGTGTCCGAGTCATAACTCCTTTGTCATTTAAGAAGTTTGCATCGGAATAGACTTGAAACTTCCCGTCGACACACCACCGGTTGGGCTGGTCGGTAACTGGGATGAGAGCACGAGCTGGTGAACCGAGTGTGGATTCCAAACTGTCAGCCTCATCAGAAGAGGCCGACGCTACAACAGTGGCGGGTGCGGGAACCTCAGCAGATCCAGAGGCTTCCCCCGACCACGAAACTCCTAAGGAGCCAGACGCTCCTTCTTCATTAGTAGCTGACCCAGAAGGTGTGCCGGTCAGTGTGTGCTCCTCATCGGACTGGGAGGCAGTGACTACGCCGGAAGCCACCTTTTTGGGTGTGGCTTTGGCAGCACGTGATGGGGTGGAAGTGCCTGGGGAACGTACTCGGGGTCACGCTCATTATTAGAGCCAATGACCATGCGGGCAGGCGGGGCGACAGACTTCGATCGCCCGCGTGCATAGACTCGATCTTGTTTTGGTGTCATAGTAGATAGTACCTGTAAAGGATCAATATTAGTACTAGAAAGAGCAAACAAGACAAGTAAAACCACACAAAATAAATAAAAAAATTAAAATAAAATGACATTGCTCTAGTAACAGTGAAACACAACGGACCAAGTGATGGCTCGTCGTGAGTACGACGAACCGTCATGGGGTCCGTCGTGTATTACTTGGACTATGTTTATATGGAGAACCCTGAAGGAGAGTCTCTGACAAGTATGAAGGTATGTGCAGGACGGACCGTCACAGGTACGACGGTCCGTCGTAGGTGTCTATTAGAGGACACTTGAAAAAATATATGGAGACCCTTAGGAGAGGGGTCTCTGACCATCATAACAATCATGCAAGACGGACCGTCCTGGGTATGACGGTCCGTCGTACTTGTCCGTTTGTGGACACTTAGAAAAATAGAGAGAGACCCTTAGGATTAGGGTCTATGACAACCAAAATGGTTGTGCAGGACAAACCGTCGTAGGGATGACGGCCCGTCACATGTGTCCGTTGGAGGACACTTAGAAAAAGTGAGAGACCCTTAGTAATAGGGTCTCTGACAACCAGAACGGTTGTGCTTGACGGACCGTCATGGGAACGACGGTTCATTGCATGTGGCCGTTGGTGGACACTTATAGAAAATTGGACAGTGGGGTGTTAGGGCGGTTGGAACGGACCCAATGACGGTCTGTCGTGGGTACGACAGTCCGTTATCGAGGTCTCGTTCTTTAACTCAGTGACAGAACTGGAGATGCCCCATTCATTCCCTATGACCCAAATCGAATTGGTAGTGTTTTGACCTACATTTGTCTAACCCAAATACCTAGTAAAATAGCAATGCTAAAGCACATATTTCTAGGGTTTTAACACGGCAATTTCGAGGATTTTTTAACCTAGTTGATAAAGAATGAACATATGAAGAAGAACTAGGATACTAATAATTGATAAACAAAAATGCAATATAAATGAGTAGAATTTAGAGACATATACCATAGAATTTGAGAAAAACAAGAGGGAAAGGTACTTGGTGATCAAGTAGACACTCACAGCAGCAGCTTCGACTAGTAGATGATGAATTTTAAGGAATTTGGAGAATTTGGGGAAAATGATCGATTGTAAGAGAGCTATGAAAGTTCAAAAGGGAGGGAAATGGGAGAAAGAGTGAAAGAATGGGGTGAAATGAAGGGGTAGGGGTTTTAAATGATGATTTTTTTTAAAAAACCCAGCCGGGTCGGGTCGGGTTTGCTTCATTAAAGACGCGACGAATCCTCAACGACGGTCCATCTCGGTTGTGACGGTTCGTCGTTGGTTCCATCGCGTGTGCCCTAGTTTGAAATAACAGAAAGACGTACCTAGCACGACGGATTAATGCGACGGTCCGTCGCAGTATCCGTTAGTGACTGCTGCAGAGTAATTTTCTGCAGAATTTCCTGGTGATGTGCCTGCAACTTTAAAACCCATTAGTAGAAAATGCTACCATTACTAGAAAGAAAAAACTATAAGTATTGGGTTGCCTCCCAACAAGCGCCCGATTTAACGTCGTGGCACGACTGAGGACACTTGATTACTGAGCCTTCATCAAGATGGTATGCCTCTATCTTCATTCACCGATGCAGTATGGCCAAAATAGAGTTTTATTCGTTATCTATTCACCTTAAACCACACTCCCTCCTTGGAATTGAGCTTGCCCGGAAGCTTATGCAACCTTGAATTGTCTAAAAGCACCAAATCCCCAACCATAAACTCTTGTTTTTCACTTTTTTGTTCATTCTCCTTATTCATCTTTTCTTTGTGGGATATGGCGGATATCGATTGGAGCTCACCACTCTGCCTCATGGACCTACAATTGTTGAAGGTCGCTTCTTCATTGTTCAACCAAAATTTCATCTTCCCCTTTTCCATATCAACTAAGGCTCTACGTGTAGCAAGGAATGGCCTCCCAAGAATAATAGGCACTTCAAAATCGACTTCACAATTAAGAATAACAAAATCTGCCGGAAATATCAATGACACCACATTTACTAGCACATCATGGAGTATCCCGATAGGCCTTTTCACTGTTCGATCAGCCATCAGTAGAGAGGGGCATGAGATTTATGCTTTCCCCTAGATCACATAATGCTTTCGCAAAATGTAATGACCCGACTGCACAAGGAATAGTGAACGCACCCGGATCTTCTTTCTTTTGTACGAGAGATCTTGTAAGAATAGCACTACAATGCTGCAGTCTATCATCATTCTCAAAAGTGACAGATCTTTTCTTTGTAACCAGATCTTTCATAAACTTGGCATAACCGGGCATTTTTCTAGAGCTTCTACCAAAGGGACATTGATAGAAAGTTGCTTCAGCATTGTTATAAAATGCCGATATTTACCATCTTCGATATTTTCCACTAATCTCTGAGGGAAGGGTGGTGGTGGTCTAGGCATGAGAATTACTTTAATAGGGACTTCTGCATCTTTTCCAGTGCTCTCTTCTGCTTCACCACTACCCTTTACCACCTTATCATCATCCTTTCTCACCTTTTCCTCATTAGACGACATAGGTGGGTCAATGGTTTGCTTACCACCCTGAGTAGTGATTGCCATACAGTGTGCATCATTTTTTGGATTTTGTATAGTGTTGCTAGGAAGAGTGCCCGGTTGCCGTGTGTTCACAGTCGCAGATAATTGGGTCATTTGCAACTCGATCTGCTTAATCGATATTGCATGCTGCTAAATCACACCTTAACTCTTTAATGTTCTTATCACTAGCATCGAACCTCCTTATCATTTTGTGCAACATATCCTCAACTCGCGCCATACTATCTCCTCCATCCCTAAGAGTAACTTCACGATTTTGAGGAGGGACGTACGACCCATTCCTATCATTTCTGTTACCGTAGTTACCCTTGTTGAAGTTGGTGTCGCGATTGTAGTTTCCATCTCGGACATAATGACCCTCACGGTTATAGTTACCATTGATCCGACCTTGGTTCCCTTGACATCTGCGCCAATTATCCTGATTTGAGCCTTGGGCACTCGGTCAGAAACCTCCCGTCTACTCATTTACTGCATAGGAGTCCTCCGTATAATAGCATTCATCATTAGGAGGTGGTGGTTTAGGCAAGTAGTTAACTGCATTTATCATTTCTGCACCCCATTGATATGTTTTAGTACCAACCCAAGCTCAGTTCTCATCTGAGCCATTTCTTCACGAATCTCATCTGTGGCTGGGTTATGAGTGGACTGCACTGCGAAGGTATTTCTCCCGGTATCTGACTTCCTAGTACTCCAAGATTTATTATTCTGGGAGATTTCCTCTAATTTTTCAGCAATCTCAGCATAAGGACACTCCCCATAAGATCCACCTTCTAGTGTCCAACACCGCTTTATTATTATCATCATGTCCCTGATAGAAGTATTCCTTCAGTGACTCATCATCTATACGGTGATTTGGGACACTTCTCAAGAACGAGGTGAATCTATCCTCTCAGTTTATTTGGCATACAAGGAGTGTGGTTCTGCACGAATCAAAAACAATAAAACAAAGTAAAATCAAGAAAATATCAACTAAACTATAGTAATAAGTTTAAGTTAATCTAAAAGCTACTTTCCTCGGCAGCGGCGCCAAAATTTGATAAGCTCAAACTTACTTCTCAAATAAGAAGTAAAGAGGTCGTGTCAAGTAAAATAACCCAACTAGTGAGGTTGGGATCGTTCCCGCGAGGAAAATAGTTTAGACTTAACTTCAATCTATTATTACTATTGTTCAGTCAATTACTTGGAATGCAAAAATGATAAAAGGGGGGTT
Source organism: Solanum lycopersicum (assembly GCF_036512215.1). NCBI lineage: Eukaryota > Viridiplantae > Streptophyta > Magnoliopsida > Solanales > Solanaceae > Solanum > Solanum lycopersicum. Next base: position 10,726,414 of record NC_090810.1, read on the forward strand.
TTCTATTTCTAAATAAATGAAAATAACTAGCGAAATTGAAAGAGACACTTAACAACTTCAAATGTTGGAGTTTAATCAATTAATGAAAGTAACTAGGGTTTATGTGCTTCCCACATGTTCATAACTTGATAAGTCTAACTATAACAATTCTTTCCTAATATGTTGCATGCAAAGTGATAAGTTATGTATATTTAAATCTTTAGTCCGGCATCTAGAAAATTTCACTCCATATTTTGGTCCCGCTATGTGTGTTGCTATCCTAACCTTTATCTTTACCTCATATTAAGCATCGTATTCGATATTTAACAAAGTTATTACCTCGTACCAATCAATACTAGCCTATTAGATAGTATACACTAAATCTATGTTGATAATGCTTTTCCTATTGTCTACCTCCTTGGTCCGGCAAGTAGCATTAAGGCGAGTTCTAACGTTGGCCATCCCTTAAAAAGACTTCTAAGCAAAATAATTATCAATACATGCAAGACACTATTCTAGAACTGTTACTTTAGTTAGGTTTTACCTCATTATTTGACTATGGTTCCCACAACCCTAGTTATGGAGTTTAGTTATACATAGTCATAATCACAATATTCAAATATATGGTAAAAGAATTCATGCACTTAATTCAATGAGAAAGAGTAAAATCCGAAAGTTCGCTTGATTAATCAACAAAAATCACCAACAATCAATTACTGAAATTAATTGAAGAACAAAGAGTCTAACAAAGAGTCTAAAAATAATCAAGGGTCTAACCAAATAATCCAGAGTCTAACCTAAAAAATGAGGTTTTTCAAACTATTTATAGAAAATAAAAATCTGATTAAACAAGGACTCTATTTGCTGGAAATCTGTCAAAACGCGGCTGGGTCGACAGACCTCGCGACGGATCGTCGTGGTCACGACAGGCCATCATGGATTCCGTCATCCCATACTTGTGCAATTTCTTCTGCTGCTCTCTTCATTACCCTCGATGGCAGGTATGACGGATCGTCATAGGCACAGCGGTCCGTCGATGGTCTCTGTTCCAAAACATTTGAACTCTTGGAATATAGGTACTGGACTACTTCTCTGATCTTCATGACGAACTTGCAGGACGGACCGTCATGGATACGACGGTCCGTCACACTTTCCGTAACCCCATACTTGGTCAGACTTCCCCATCTTCCTTTAGCAGCTGCACTACGCTGCCACCTACGGACCGTCACGATCATGCCGGACCGTCACAAGCTCCGTAGGTGGTCTCTTCTGCATTTCTTCGCTCAAAAACCTCTGCATTCATCTTTGGACAAATTTCTAGCAAATAAGGAGAAAGTTATATAAAAATTAGCACAAAAAGGATTTTGGACACACTAAACTTAAGGAAAAAGTATTAATAATACCGTGAAACCACGGTATATCAATGACATTTAACAACTTTCACAAATAAGAATTGCACTTTTGACCCAATAGTTTGACGGGAAGGAGAGTTTTGAGCCGAAATATAATTTAAGAATAAACATAATTTATTTCGGATAGTTTAAGGATATTTTTGACCCCTTTCTTTTAAGACGGCATGAATAGGTTATGTTTAAAAAAACATTGTATATAATTTAAAAGGAAATTACATCATGGAAGATGGGAGGTTATACTGAATATGTTCTAGTACCAATAAAAATATATGAACTATTGAAATTGTATAAATATATTTTACATTATTATAATCATCAAATACAAATTAATTTTTAAAAATAAAATGAAATGATTATGTGGAGTCACGCATGAAACAAAACCTTTTGTGACTCTTGAAAAAGATTATTGGATTTTTCTAGAAATTTATTTTGATCATTAATTATACAATTATAAAGTTATAGCTTTGCCCTTAAAAAATATTTAAAATTACAATAGTGTTATTGGTCGTCCTAATCATGGCTAATCTATATTATAGAGATACATGAGAAAATTAAATGAAAGGTGTCAAAAAGTCTTTGTTTAGTTTTTGGTGACAGATTGACTAACATCTCTTCAAAATGTAATTAAGTAAATTTGATATCGAATTAATATTTCAAAAATTTTCTTAATCTTTTATAAAATACAAAAAAAATCACTTTCAACTTTTGTAATCTAATCCAAAATCATTTTAAAAAAAATTCATCTTCTATCAGTGTTCTCTCTCTTCTCTTTCTTTTGTTCTACTTCTTTTTCCTTTTTCAATCTGAAAATCCGACTAGACTATATCCATTACCTTCCTCTTCCTCTTCGACTATCTCCATTATTTTCCTCCTCATCTTCAGTCGTGACTTTCTCTTCTTTCTGAACTAATATTATGACCGATTTAAAATGAGTAAGTCATTTTCAATTTTTTTTCTTGAATTAATGAACAATAAATTGTTCTGTAAATGTAAAAATTGAATATGATGTATCCTATTATTTATTGTTTTTGAAAGACAATCAACCAATCTAAAAAAATCCTAATTTTGAGGAAATGTATATGTATCGTTAACATTCAGTGAAAAGTCGTTTTTGTTGTTCTTTTTATGGTAATTTTGTTGATATGATTTTAGAAATATAGTCTTGTTAAGTTGTCCAACATATATTTCATTTGTTGAATTATGTATCGTATGTTGCCACATTCTAGTGATATGTTGGTTCATATTCCAACATTCATAATATGTTGTAACATTTCACTTGTGCGCTAGGGCAGCAGAATGGTCATCTGTGGCTACATAAGATACATTTGTGGCAACTTAGGATTCGTCTGTGGCAACAAAAAATTTATTTGTGGCAAAAATAGGTACATTTGTGTCAACATATGATTCATTTGTGGCAACATCAAATTTATATGTGGCAATAGAAATTTCATGTGTGTCAACAGTAGACACATATGTGGCAACATTATGTTAACTTATGAAAAAAGACTATCCATATGTGACAACATAATGTTAATATTATTTTATAATAAATTGTAAACTCTCAATATTTTTTTATTTACCTTGTAGATGAAATGATACAAGAAGATGGAGTTTCATCCATGACAACAATTCAATCTTTTATTGGTCTTGCTTCTTTTTCTAACATGAAATGCTCTTTTTTGTCTATGAGAAGAATGTGAGTAGCAACATGATCATTTTATTAGTCTTGTTAAAAAACTCATTGATATTTCTAAGGAAATGTCTCATAATATCGATGTCCCATGATTCAAGAAGAACTCACAGCCTTGAAGTGTAGGAGGTTGAAAAAATCTATTTCGCAGACACCTTCTATAATTACTGAGAAGAAAGAGAAGGAGAAGAAGGCAAAGGAGGAGAAGGAGATAGAGAAGAAGGAAAATGAAGAGAAGGATAAGAAGAAGGAGAAGGAGAAGCAGAAGGAGAAGGAGAAGAAGAAAGGGGAGCAGAAAGAAAAAGCGAAAGCGAAAACAAAAGAGAAGAAAGTCGAAGTCGTCATTTACAATATGAAGCGACAATATCCATTTGAAGGTTTTAACATTGACGGCGAGGGTCCAACTGAACTAATGTCATCCTTCTCGCAATGGATAAACGAAGGTCTTTACAAGCATCATGCAAAAGAGTAAGGTCGTTCAACTATTATTAGTATTTCTTCTTGTTGTCCACTAAATAATTATTTATAATGATTACACAATTTCATAAGAGACAAGGAAGATCACTACTTAGTCAATTGCTTGAAACTTGATTTTGTAATTGCATTTTAAAAGAATAAGGACTGGTTCTAGGTAATGTCTCAACCCAATAATTGTTGGACTGATGAAGTAATCCATGCCCACTTTTATGTTTTCATTAATACATGAGTATATACAAATAAATTAATATAGAGATACACTTGTTGATGCATCTCTGCAGTATGTGGATGTCATTTTTTACTATTTGCGTAAGAAGTCGAAGCAACAGAGTCTTTCTAAATGTCGATATACCACTACTAGTTATTTTTACAAAACATACATTGACAATGCTAGTGTTGTTCTTGAACATAAGGATAAAATTGTTGGCACTATGAAATGGTTTGGTATAGCTTGTGGACTGCCTTGGCACTTGGTAGATGATGTTTATGTCCCTGTAAATAGTAATGAGGACTTCCATTGGGTTTTGACAGTCGTTACATTGAAGGAATGGTGCATATAAGTATTTGATTCGATGTCCTCATTTATGTTTAACAGAAAATTATCCTCTGAGATTCAAAAGTTGTCTATAGTGTTGCCAAAGTACCTTGAGTTAAGCGGATTTTTTGAGCAAAAAGAGCGAACCAACTAGTTAGTTCTTGAATGTTACCAAGGAAAGAACAAATATCACCATCGAAGTCAGACATGTTACTGGTATTGCCCAACAAGAAAAAGTAGTTTGTAAGTATCACATTATTTTTTTTCTTACGACTATCGAAATTTGATGTTATTATATTTTCTAATTGATGATTTACCATGCAAAGATTGTGAACTTTTTGTTGCTGCATACGCTGAGTTTTTGAGTGATGGACTAGAAGTACCATCTTATGGACTTAGTGCTGAAACCCTTTGCACGAGATATGTTTCACTCCTATGGAATTATGGGATTTTAAAGGCTCGGAATGGTTATGTTAGTAACAATGAAGACCCATAGAGTCCTATACTTAAAAAGTCAAAGATCGATGAAAATGTTGTGGTTTCCACTATTAATTAGATATGTGTTTATGTTATCATTGTGAATTACCTTTTTGTTGATAAGTTGTATAAAACGATTGGTGAAGTTTTGCTGATAATATTAATATAAATGGCTTTCAATTATGATGGAAATAATAAAATATGGTGTATGTGGCAACATATATAACTTCTAGTAAAAAATACCACATAATTATTTGATATGTACCAACAAAAGGGATACATGTGGCAACATAGTACACAGAAAGAAGATATGTGGTAAGATATGTCACATAAATGAGATATGTGAAAACATCATATTATATAACATATTTCACACAGAAAGGTGGTATGTGCCCCAACAGAAAGTATATTATGTGGCAACATGTGTCACAATTTAAATTGTCAAAATTCAAAAAAAAAACTAAAACATTTTTAGTACAATTGTCCCTTCATTTTTCCTCTCTCCTCTCTTATATAAAAGTCGTTTCATATTCCAAATTTATTTTTTTATACAGAAAGGAGATAGTGGTAAGGTATGTCACAAAAAGAAGATATGTGGCAACATTATACTATATAGCATATGTCACACAGAAAGGTGGTATGTGCCCCAACAGAACGTATATATGTGGAAACATATGTTACACTTTGAATTGTCAAATTCAGAAATAGATTAAAACAACTTTAGTTCAATTGTCCCTTCATTTTCCCTCTCTCCGTTCTTGTATAAAAGTCGTTTCATATTCCAAATTAATTTTTTTTTACTAATTTCAGTTTTCTTTTCTCTTGTTTCCTTTTTTCTCCTCCTTTCCTTCCATTATTCCTTCCTTTACAAATCATTTTTCTTGTGATATTTTCTAAATTATCAGTGGTAATCTGTTGTGGTCCTTTTCTACATCAAGGCATTTTTGTCCTCATCATTTCTAGTTTATCGTTGATATCATCTCAGATAATATTTAATTAGGATTTGAAATGATGCCTACTTGTTTGCCCTGTTTTTAGTGGTTCATTCACTTTTTTGGTTGTGTAGTTATTCTTTATTGAAATATTTATAGATTTCAAAAAATCATTGCTTGTGGGTTCATGTGTGGCATTGAATCATAATTGTTATTTGTAATGTTGTGTATTGTGTTGTATATTTCAAAAAGCTTCATTTGTAGCATTCAACTATTTTATTTTTGTGATTATAGATTCTAGGGGTACAAATATAATGGCTCATATCAAAAGAAAACTTGATACATTTGACACAACAAAGATCTAGAAGAAGGCTAGGTCTAAAATTCCTAGGAAGAGGAACGAAAATATCACTCTTTTAAAAGAATTTGCATCTGAAGCAGTTTGTTCTTCTCAAGTAGAACTAGAATTTTCTCAAAAAGAATATGACGAAAGAGAAAAAGAAAAAAAATAAGGTTGTTGACGAAGAAGAACAATAAAAACAAAAAGAAGTTGAGGAAGAACAAGGAAAAAATGTAGAAGTAGTTAAGGAAGAAGAGGAAAAACAAAAAGAAGTTGAGGAAGAACAAGGAAAAAATATAGTAGTTGAGGAAGAAGAGGAAAAACAAAAACAAGTTGAGGAAGAAGAAGGAAAAAATACAGAAGTAGTTGAGCAAGAAGAAGAAAAAATAAATGAAGTTGATCAAAAAATACAAGAACTTCATGAAGTTTGGAATGCTATTGATGATGATGTGATTAAAATTATCAATTCATACACTTTCCCTGTGCATCCTCGTCCTAATGCTTATGGTGATAGCATTATTAGGTTAGTCTTGGGAAAACCTTTCAACAACTTCAGGGCTATCCTCAAGGGAAATCATTTGGAATATTTTTTTAGATATTGTTATTTCAGTCATTTTTTTGAATTCCGTAATGATACAACTCCACGTTTTCAAATGATCATTGTGTATGAACTTCTGAAATGAAGGTTCATTTTTCAAAATCCCGAAAAGAAGGATAAAATTGTAATTAATGATTGTGGAATGCCAGTCTTCTATGGCAAAAGAGAGTTTGCCATAGTTACAGGGTTAAAACGTCAATTTCCTCTTGAGCGTCAAAAAATAACCAAGAAGAAGAAAGAAAGGAGTAAAAGAAGAAGCAGAAACAGAAGCAGGTTAACAACCACTGTCAACTGAGGAATGTCCTTTGTTGGCAAAAGATTCAAAAATGCTAACTTAATAAATTTGTTGGAACACGAGAATACACCAAGAATCACAAGGAGTCATTGTGTTTACTTTCGTTTACACTATTTGGAGAAAGATATCAACAACACCATACTGTTTAAATGGGTGAATTTCTATCAGGATATTGAGGCTTTCAACAACTACCCTTGGAGTCATGAGAGCTTTGAATTAAATCTCAAATACTTATTGAAACCTTTAGGAGAAAAGACCAGTAACTTGTTTGACTTTCCATGGGATTTCATGGTAAAACTAATTTTTCTTAATATTTTTATGGTATATTGAATAATTCAACATTTGATTTGTGACATGTTTTCCTTTTTTATAGGCTTGGGCATTTGAAGTCATTCCTTATTTGACTCATTAAGTAATTGTAGAAGAACAGATCTCATCTCCAAGGATATTGAGATGGTTGATATCAAAAACAAAAAACTATCAAAGATGGGCATATTCCAGATCTTTTTAACCCTCCTCGTTATGCAGTAAGTTATTATTAGTATATTACACTCTTATGTTGCTACAAATGATTCATTTTTTGCAATATTGACACAAATATTACTACATGTGATTCATTTGTTGCAACATATGACACTAATAGCTACAGATTCCCATACGTGTCAACCTATCACACATCTGTAGCAACATATGATAGATGTGACAACATATGGCCCATCTATAGTGACATATGGCATAAATGTTGCTACAGATGTTCATATATGTCAACCTATCACACATCTGTATGAACATATGACACATATGTGGCAACGTATCACCCATCTGTAGAGACATATGAAACATCTGTGGCAATATATTACCTATTTGTAGCAAGAAATAACATATCTGTGGCAACATATGACCAAAATATTCTTACGGATGACTCATTTTTATAATTTAAGGTTGTGTATCTATGGATTGACCAAACAAAACAAGAATTGCAAATGCCATATCTAATTACTCTAGGATTGGTTGAAACCATTTTTGATCCTGTTGTGGATAGAGTTAAAATGGAGTTTGCTGGAGCAACAACCATCAAAAGAGACAGAGTTTTTAATGAATTAGTTATTTTTATGGGATTGATAGTGTTGGTGTTGGTGTTGGTGCTGGTGCTAATGTTGGTGTTGGATAAGACAAAGGGGATACCTCTTGTAGAATATGTGTGGCTTTCTTTGTGGGAAATGCAAGAAACAAGATGAAGATTCTATCATGTATCTTCAAACATTGAGTCAAGCTGTTAATGACTTTAAAAACAAGAGAGGGGTCAAGGGCATTCTATCAAAGAATGTTCGGCATCCATATACTCCAGAGGCCAAGAGAAGGACAGAATCATTTGCCAAGGCAATACAAAAATCTGAGGAAGAAGATGTTTCGAGAATTTCCAAGGGCCATAATAGAGGGAGTGAAGGAGTATAAAAAGTTGAATATTTATAAGTGTGAGACAGTAGCGGAAAAAACCAAAATTTTGAGTCTGACGAGTGCAAAGGATATTCGAATAGAATACGACATGCATACTTTCACAGGACAAGATTTCAGGAACATGACAAGCATGAAAGTTTGGTGGATAGACTGGGTAATCCTTCAATTTATAATGCGCGTTTGTATCTTTTCAATGACTTCTCTTCTTTACTCTTTAATATTTTTTTTCCAGTATATTGATGAAATCCTTAACCTCATGCGTTAGAGGCATGAGACGTACTCGAATTGCTATGATCCCACTTATGGAATCCTGGATCTCAACTTCTATACCAACTTCCTAAAAAGATATAAAGAACTGAGTGATGAGGCAACAACTGTTGGTGGCAGAAGCATTAAACAGTTAGTAGATGAGTTTGAATGGGATGAAGATATGATTGACTATGTTAGGGGCATTAAGCCATATCCTGGAGACATGGATTGAATTGGTGCAAAAAGGATTTTGCAGTGATGAACATAAACAATACCCATTTTGTGACTCTTGAGAATCTCTTGCACAAGGGTCGCACGAATTCTTATGACTGCCAGGTGATCGGTATGGAACATGCCAAGTTTTTGACATACATAAAACCTGTCTTCGAGTTGCTACTTAAATTGTTGAAGTAGAGTGGAATAATGAATCATTTGCCAGAAAAGTTTCTCAATGAACCATGGGAATTTAAAGGTGGATTGGATCCCATGGTAAAACATGAAATTGGAGCAGTGTGCGGGTCATATTCCCTTGCATTCATTGAGCATTTGGTTTAGCAGACCTAAAATTCAACCTTCCAAAATCCTGTTTTGTGATAATCAAGTTGAACGAATGCAATGGGTTTGGGCTTATAGGATAATGTCTTGGAGCTTAAAGCCTTGAAAATGTGTTTGTATTAAAGACAATATTTTATTTAATCACTTATGTTATTTTATTTATCTTATATTGAGAGAAAATACATAGTATGTGATGTGGATAGTTCTCAACATATGCCTCAAATGGTTAAACATTGATACATACGAGTCATCTGTAGCAACATGTGAGGCATATGTAGCAACAAATGAATAATATGTAGCAACATATGCTTTAAATGGTCAAACATTCCTACATAAGGGTTATCTTTAGCGATGCATGTGACATATGTAGCAACATATGCCTCAAATGGTCAAACATTGCTACATAAGTTTCATCTGTAGCAACATTTGAGGCATCTCTAGCAACATATGGATCATTTATAGCAACATATGCTTCAAATATTCAAACATTCCTACATAAGAGTCATCTGTAGCGACATATGTGATATATATAGCAACATATGCCTCAAATGGTCAAACATTGCTACATAAGGGTCATCTGTAGCTATATATGTGATATATGTAGCAACATATAGATCATATGTAGAAACATATGTCTCAAATGGTCAATCATTACTACATACGGGTCATCTGTAGCAATATTTGAGGCATCTATAACAACACATGTCTCATATGTAACAACATATACCTCAAATGGTCAAATATTACTACATAATGGTCATCTGTAGCTACATATGTGATATATGTTGCAACATATGGATCTTGTGTAGCAACATATGCCTCAAATGATCAAACATTGCTACATACGGGTCATCTGTAGCAACATTTGAGACATCTGTAGCAACATATGCCTTAAATGGTCAAACATTGCTACATTAGGATCATTTATAGCAACATTTGAGGCATATTTATCAATATATGGATCATATGTAGCAACATATGCTTTAAATGGTCAAACATTGGACCAGGAATGCAAAAGTACGTTTATTTATTTTCACAACTATGTTAATTTTAATGGTTGTACACAACTACAAAAGAATTTTCTATCATCTACAATATTTTTCTTGGTAATGCTTAATAATACAAGAAAAAAACAAACAACACCATGATTAGCTTCCACATGCTACAACATTTGGTCTTCTTCTTCTCCTTCATCCCCCATTCGGTTCTTCTTTTAATATAACTTTCCTCATCCGTTTCCAACTCCTTAATTTTGTTCGCCAATCTAAGAATAACAAACTTGAATCGTGTATAAACATCTTCATGATCCCTCTATCTAAAGGAATTGCATGCATTCTCCTAAGCATGAGCTCAAGTATAATTTTGGGATTATTATTGAGCATCGATCTGTGGGTGAAAGTTTATATTAACTCAAGTCTCCATGAAAACCATGTATCCATCATGTGTATTAACAGGTCATACTTTTTAGATGATCACGTAAGTTAAGCTAGTGGATTCACTACATTAAGTAAGGTCCTCTATCGATTGAAAGGTATAGTATGGTCCTTAGAAACGTAAGGTAAAATATTGTACATCACTTAGACTCACAGTGATGGTTGTCAATTAGAGAATACTTCAAATGAGTAAAGTTAAGTTCGTTATTGTTTTATTTTAATGAACTAAGATTGTTTTAGTTGCTTTAAAGTTTTATATATAATTATATCGCATGTGTTTTATAGCCTTATATATATTGAGTTGAGTATCCATGAGTTGAGCAGAGTCAAGGTTAGTGTACCTCCTTCTTCCTTTCAAGCTTATGTATTGTTAGCATTCCAAGTCGCATACTCGTACATTCAATGCTGATGCCAGTTGGCTTGCATCGTATCATGACGCAGACGCAGGTAACCAGGATCAACATCCAGCGCCTCGTTGATTCAGTTTGAGCACTCAGAGTTAGTGGTGAGCCTACTTGCATTCCGAAGGACTCATTGATTGCTTTCTAGTCTTTTCATTTACAGAATGTTGTGGGGTTTTCCTCAAAATTCATCTTGGTATTTAAAGGCTTTATAGAACAGACAGTCAGTCAAATTATTCAGTTTTAAGTCTCTCTTTATCTTGCATTTCAAATATTATATTTTGAGACTTAAATGTCGTTTTGGCCAAGACATTTATTTAAGTTATTTAATGTGAATGCTTCTCACTTTATGATTATGTTAAGTCTTCCATTGAGTCAACTAAGCCAGGTCAAGGGTCCGCTCAAGGTTAATAATGGTCGTTGGGTGCCGGCTACGTTCAAGTTGTCATGACATGCTTGAGACATAAATTAAAGCCCTGCCATTTTGCCTAGAGTATTGTTGCACTCATAAGGTATTGCATATTGTTTTAAAAATAAATTCTTCAGCCTATAAAATAGTACTTGATGGAGTGTGGGAAACCCCATGGGTTGTTTCAGTCATTGCAAACTACATTAAGAAGATGTTAGTAGAAAATTGGGTCGTAAATGAATATGCTTACAAAGAAGGCAATCAAGTTGCAGACTTATTTACGAACATAATTTTTAGTTTTGCAGGTGACGTGGTGATTCAATTCAATATTTTGGCAGATATACCAAATAAATGAAAAACATTGATAGAACTCAAAAAATTTGGCATACCAAATACGAGAATAAAGAAATGTCAAAATAATATGGGAACATACTACAAGAATCAACAAAACTCGTATAACAACAACGAATATCCAATAACTTAAAGCGAAGATCAAGTCTGCAACTATCTATGATAGAGGGAGTGTTACCTTAAATCGACACTTCAACTTTGAAATGGTAAAATTTCAGATCGGATATCTTTGACAGCGGTATTAGTTTCTCTAGAGCTCAAATTGTTAAGAATGAAGAAATGGAACCTACCCATGGTCGTACTGTACATTTAAGAATGTCTTGAGACTCAGCGAGACCTTTGATGTTGTCCATTGTTTGAAAGGAAACCCCCGATTTAGCGGTAGAAGAAATCTTTCATTGAGTGCGAATTTATAGTGTTCGTGACACCTATGCCCAAGGTGAATCTCAACTCAACTGCAGAATTGTGTTTTCATACTTCCATTTCCAGTTTGAAGCTATCGCCTATGACGTTTCATCAAGATTCCAAAGCTTCCTCAAGCTTTGCTCTCTTTGCTTTCCTTTGTTGCTTTGTAATTTTTACCTGTTTTTAGCATTCAACAATGGGAAACTTAGCAATTATGTCATAATACATAACATAATTTGTTAAAACAACAATACTTTAAAATATTTATTTAAAATATCAGAATGACAATATTTTATTTTCACATTTTATTATTTAAATTTTCTTTTATTTTTCAGAATACTCATACATTAGATCAAATTCTAAAACCAATAAACTTTCAAAAAGAAAAAAAAATTAAATCACTACCCATTAACCTTCTTTCTCCATATTTCAGATTCTCTTCCCCCACCTTTCATGTTTTCTAACTCCTCTTTCTTGAATGTTCTTCCAAATTGTTTAACAAAATATCTAGTATAACTCAAGAGATTTTTTAATTGGCAACAATAATTTTGTTTGTTTACTAAAATTTATTTTTATTTTCTTTTTAATATTGTCGATTATGGTGTAGATCCGGCTGTGAGGAAGCAAAATCTTAATTTCAACATGGTCCTACCCACCCGACTAATGAAATCAACAGTTCAAAAAAAATAATAATATGGGTGCCGAAGAAGTTGATGAATTATTGATGATCAAAGTGATGAAGAATAACTTTATGGCATGTTCCGTTTTGTATTTAAATTATCTTATTGTATTTTTTTTATTGTTTTTATGGTCTATTGCATTTTGTATTCATTATTAAACTCATGTGGTATCTTATTAAAATTTTAATTTTAAAAGTATACCTGATATCTATTTTACAGGTGGTATTTATTTCGAATTATTTATATGTTTAATTTTGTATTATATTATAGGATAATAGATAAATAGTTTTACTGAATTTTGTATACTATTCTAAATTAGGCTTCATACAATTTTGTAGTTTTTTAAAGTTTTGTATTCATTCTAACTATTTGTCAAAAGAGTTTGTATTTTTTTGTGTTCACTTTGTATTTTAATATCATTTTGTACTTCAATCTCACTTTGTATTTCATTCTCACTTTCTATGCCAACAAGTTTTCTATTTTTTTTTGTGCTCACTTTGTATTTCAATATCATTTTATATTTCAATCTTATTTTGTATTTTCTTTCTCACTTTTTATGCCAAGACGTTTTAGATTTTTGTTGTCACATTGTATTTCAACCTCACTTTGTTTTCCAACAACTTTTGTATTTCTTTCTTCTTTCATTTTAAAATCTTCTTCTTTGCCCTAAAAAATCTTAAATGAATAGACTTCAATTTTACATTGATTCAGTATTTTCAGTGAAGTGTTAAAAATTAATATGGTAAATTTGAGGAATAAGGAAGAAAAAAGTCACGTCGATTATGGAACCAAACACGTATAATAGGAAATAATATTTTCAAATTTTAATCCCAAAAACAAAAGTTGAAAAAGCTTAAGAGTAATGGAAAAAAATATGTCTACTTAAAGTTATACTAAAATTATGATTAGTAATTATGGTAACGTAACTTTGTTGGTTTAAACTAAAAAATTATCTTATTTGAAATATTATTTTTGTCACCCCTCGAGCCTACACCTTAGCCATAGTCGGGGCCCCCAATGACCATTGCTGGCCTTGAGAGAACCCTTGGCCTGACTCACTCAACTCAGTGTAGGACTTAAGTTATCTAATATAAACAGTAAAGAACATTATCAAGGGAAATACTTAAACTGTAATAGTTTGGCCAAATTGGCACTTAAGTCTCATCGTTTAAATTGAAATGAAAAGACCCAGATTTAACACTATCTGTCTATAAACCCTCTAAAAGTAATAAGATGAATGTTGGAATGCTGAAACAACACTTAAGCTGGAAAATGAGTAAGAAGGAGCGCTTACCTTGGCTATGCTCAACTCATCAACAACTACTCATTTCAATATAATGCAATTTAAAAGTAATGTGCGATATATAATGGAAAACATGATGAAAATTGTGAATGTACACAAGGATACAAATAATCTTTGAGAGTTATGTAAAAAATACAATTATTTGATGTATATGGAAATACAATAACTTCTGTGGTAGCTTCTCTAACCGACAACCATTATGTAAGAGCTATAGTGATGACACAACGTTACTCAGCCCACACTGCCCGACCATCCTAACCTTGCCAGAGTATAGGACCTGAATTGCCTAATGGATCCACTAGTATAATGTGAAAAGGGTTCATCTAAAAAGTATGACACTCCTTTCTTTCACGGAGACTTGAATTGATATGAACTCACATCCCCACATCGGTGCTCTATACTACTCCTAAAAATATAATAGATTTTATTTTTTAAAAAATATACTGATTCTGTGGTTTGAGATTAGTGCTCAAAACTTAGCTTTAAAAGCTCTCTTGGAAATCATAGTTTTAGTGATTGCTTCATTTTAAAAAGATATTACTTCTGTCAGAAAACTAGCCCGAAGGCTCTTTACTTGTTTAAATGTGAAAACAATTGTAAGTCTTAGGAATTACTTAGTCCCCTTATAACTTTTGAAAATGAACTCAACTCTTTACTCTTTCTTAATTTGCAACTTGATCCTTAAAACAAAGTTAAAAATGTTTGTTAAAGACTCTCAGAAACTTTAGGAACTCAATTTGACTTGCTTCTTAACTTTTAGACTTGACTCTTAACTTCTTTGACTTTGATCTTAACTTTCCTTGAATTGGATTATGGATTAAGGGTCATGATATCATGTTTATGGATGATATCATGATGTTTAGATGTACATTAGAGTTTTGAAATCAACTAAGGAACGTGCATATATCACTTATGAACTAGTACGAAAAGATTGGGAAAAAATAAGGTCTCCAGATGGCCTTGGCGCTCTGAGAGGCACGGAGTGCCAACGCCTGAAGGACACACTCTAGTCTGAGGCGCTCTCGCTTGTGCGGTGCGCCAGGGCCTGTCAGATAGAGCCTTCTCTGAGGGGCTCTGGCAGGCGCGATGCCCCAGGGTCTATATGACGGAACTCCGATTTTTCTTCTCTGTTTTTCATCTCTAAACCTTCTAAACTTCCATGTATCTCAATCCGATCACTTAGGATTACTAATAACCTCAATAATCAATAGATTCAACTAAAAGAAATATCCCGAAGACATGAATCTAATCAACTAAAGGCATGCTACAATTCAACCAACAAGAATTTAACAATTATTCATCAAGAACTTTAATATTCATCATTCAATCTATTAAAAACTCGTTGAATTGAATATGTTGGTGTGCGGGTGAATGAACCCTACACAGAAAGATCTCATAGACATTGATAGGGATCACCCACGACGAATTCCACTCGCGAAACCTTAGCGTTCTTGATGGATTCTTGTCCTTTTCTCCTTTCTCCTTCTTCTCTTCTCTTTTCTCCCAAGCCGTAAGCGTGAATAATATTTTCTAAAATTGACTTCAGACTTATTTTTGCCCCTAATAAATTCTTAAAATGAATCAGGAAATAATTAGGTGAAATGACAAGTTTACCCTTACTAAAATCCGGATTGGAACTTTCCTCACCCCATTAGCCAAATTTTCGATAGGCTTATCTCCCTCAACGATATTGAAAATGTGCAAAACTCGGCGGCATTGGAAAGATCTATCCAAGGTCTTCCAAATATATAAATTACTAACTCTAAGTCATACTGCTCTAGAAGGTATGATTATTTGAAAATGACCAAAACTCACATCCTTAACTTAGGAAATTTTCCAGATTCTTCCTATTCTTTCCAAAAGTGATTATTTTTAGTTTCTTAGCCTATTCCTAGTTATTTCGAGTTACGAGATGTTATAATGTCTATCCCTTGGGAAAATTCTTCCTCGAATGAGATCTCTTTCATTGTTTTAAGAATGGTAACATCAAGTTTAACACTCAATTAGTCAAAGCAAGTAACAACATGCTTACTCATAATTTATAAAATACTAAGAAGAGGATTAATACATTGATCTTTATTTTTTCCGGATTCAAAAAGATATCGATATCTCTTCTTCATGTCCTCTTCCAAAGTTGCATCTTTAACGAATTGATTCCTTCAAAGGACTTTGACTGATGCAATTTCCTTTGTTCTCTACTTGCAAACTTGACGATCCAAAATTTGGACCGGAATCTCTTCATAGGATAAGATAACTTTAATCACAACATTCTCAGTTGGTAAAATTAGTGAAGGATCACCTGAACACTTCTTCAACATAGAAATATGGAATACCTGGTGAGCCGCTGCTAATTTTGGTGGTAGCTCCAACTCATAAGCTATATTCCTAACTCTCTTGGGTATCTATAAGGTCCAATATACTAGGGGCTAAGTTTCCCTTCTTACCAAACATCATAACACCATTCATGGGTGAAAACTTAAGATATACCCAATCATCCACCTAAACTCCAACGGCCTTCTCCTAACATATGTGTAGGACTTTTGGCGACTCTGAGCTGTCTTCAACCTCTGTAGAATCACTTTCACCTTCTCATGGCTTGGTGAACTAGACATGGTCCTATCAGCCCTGCTTCACCTACTTTGAACCACCCAATAGGAGATTTGTTTCTTCTCCCATGCAGACCCATTTAGATGCTCGAATGGTAGCTATTATTGTAAACAAACTCAATGAGAGGTATGTGAGCATCCCAATTACCTTTGAAATCAATCACACAAGTCCTCAACATATATTCAAAGGTCTAAATATACGATATGCTTCTCCATCCGTCTGAGGATGAAAAGTAGTGCTTAAGTTCACCTTCGAACCTAAAACTTCTTGAAAGACTTCTAGAACCGAGTAGTAAATTGTACACCTCTATATGAAATAATGGAAAATGAGAATCCATGAAGTCTTACCACTTCTTAAATGTACAACTTAGTATGATACTCGGCCGAATAGGTAGTATTTACGGGCAAAAATGGGATAATTTTGTGATTTTACTGATAATTACCCAAATAGAATCATGTTGTCTGCGAGATCATGGCAAGAATGTGATGAAGTCCATATTAATCATCTCGCATTTCCAATCAGGAAGTTTTATAGTCTGAGCCAAACCTCCATGCCTTTGGTGTTTAACTTTAACTTGCTGGAAATTCTGTTACTTGGAACCAAACTCAGCAATGCCCTTCTTCATACCTTCCCACCAATAAACCTCTCTCAAATTACTGTACATCTTTGTAGAACCCGGATGAGTTGAATACCTGAAGATATGATCTTCCTCTATGATCCTCTCTTGGAGTCCATTTACCCTAGGTACACATAACCTACCATGATACTTTAGTACACCATCTCCCCCTTGTTTAAAAGCTCATACCCTTTGCTTATGAAAATTTGCCTTCAAGTCAAGAAAAACGGGATCTTGGTCTTGATTCTCTTTCACCTCTGACATTAATGATGACTAAGACCCATTGTTCACCACTATTCCTCCTTCTGTGGAATCCATAAGTCTGACTCCCATGCGTGCAAGTTTGTGCACATCTTTAGCTAACTCCATTTTTTCTTCTTCAACATGGGCGGTACTCCCCATGGACAACCTTCTTAGAGTATCATCAACCATATTAGTCTTACCTAGGTGGTAAAGAATATTCATGTCATAATCCTTGAGTAATTCTAACCACCTTCTCTTTATGAGATTTAACTCCTTTTGAGTGAACACATATTGGAGGTTCTTGTGATTAGTGAATATGTCAACATGAACATCATATAAGTACTGACGCCATATCTTAAAAAAAACTACTACAGCCAATTATAAGTCATGAGTTGGATAATTTTTCTCAAGAACGTTCAACTGTCTAGAGGAATAAGCTATAACCTTGACATTATACATCAACACATAGCCCAAACCAACTCTTGATGCATCATTGTACACCACAAATCCTTGAGTACCCTATGGTAAGGTAAAAAATGGAGGGTTAGTCAATCTATTTTCAACTTCTAAAAGATATTGTCACAGGCTTTAGACCATTGAAACTTCATTGTCTTCTGAGTTAGGTTGGTCAATGGAGACGAGATAGATGAAACCCTTCAACAAATCTCCTATAATAGCCAGCCAAACATAAAAAACTCCTTATATCTGTTGGAGATGTGGATCTAGGCCATCTCTGAATTGCTTCCATCTTTTGGATATCAACTCTAATCCCATCACCAGAAATAATGCGACCCAAGAATGCCACAGACTTGAGCCAAAACTCACACATGGGGAACTTGTGATGACACACCGTTACTCGAACCATACTGCTCGACCATCCTAACCTTTCCAGATTATAGGACCTGCACTGCCAAATGGATCCACTAGTAAGGGTTTATCTAAAAATTATGACCCTCTTCTACCCATGATGGTTACATGATTTTCATGGAGACTTGAGTTAATATGAACTCGCATCTCCTAAAATATACTGCTCTTTTGTATTTAAAGCATACTGACTCTGTGGTTTGATATTATTGCTCAAAACATAGCTATAAAAGCTCTCTTGCAAATCATAGTTTCCCTGCTTGCTTCATTTTATAAAGCTATTATTTCTGTCAGAAAACTAGCCTGAAAGCTCTTTAGTTGTTTAAATATGAAAACATTTGTAACTCTTAGGGATTACTTAGTCCCCTTATAACTTTTGAGAATGAACTAAACTCTTTACTCTTGCTTAAATTGTAACTTGAGCCTTAAATAAAGTTTAAAATGTTTGTTAAAGACTCTCAGAAACTTTAAGAACTCACTATGACTTGCTTCTTAACTTAAAGACTTGACTTTTAACTCATTTGACTTTTATATTAAATTTTATTGAATTGGAATATGGATTCAAGGGTCATGATCTCATGTTTATGGATTATTTCATGATGCTTATATGTACCTTAGAGTGTTGGAATCAACTAAGGAACGTGCGTACATCACTTAGGAACTAGTAAAAAAAGATAGGGAATGAATGGGGTGTCCAGGTTACCTTGGCGCACTGAGAGGCGCGGAGCGTCATACCTTGACGGATAGACTCTGGTCTGAGGTGCTCTGGCTGGTGCGTCCGCACCAGATCCTATCCGACAGAGCCTTACGTGAGAGACTCTAGCAGGCGCGTGCCCCAGGGTCTTTCAGATGGGAATTCCAACTTTTCTTCTCTATTTTTCATCTCTTAACCTTCTAAACTTTCATGGATCTCACCCCAATCAATTAGGATTACTAATAAACTCAATACTCAATAGATTCGAATCGAAAAAAATGTTCGGAAACATGAATCAAATCAACTAAAGGCATGCTAAAACTCAACCAACAAGAATTTTACAATTGTTCATCAAGAAATTCAATATTAATTATTCAATCTATTAAAAACTCACCGAATTAAACATGTTTGTGTGTGGATGAATGAATACAACACAGAAAGATCTCATATACCTCGATAGGGATCACCCCGACGAATTCCACTCGCGAAGCCTTAACGTTCTTAATGGATTCTTGGCCTTTTCTCCTTTCCCTTCTTCTCTTCTGTTTTATCCTAAGCGCTAAGCGTGAATAATATTTTGTAAAATTGACTTAAGGCTTTGTTCCCTAATAAACCCTTCAAATGAATTAGGAAATAGTTGGGTGAAATGACAAGTTTACCCTTACTAAAATCCGGATTGGGACTTTCCTCACCACAACAGTCCAACTTGATGGGCATATACCCTCATACGATATAAAAAATACGCAAACTAGGCGTCGGTGGAAATATCTCTAATGACTTTCCAACCATATAAAGAACTGACTCTAACTCATCCTGAGCTAGAACTTATGGCCGTTTGAAAATGACCAAAACTCACTACCTTAACTTAGGAAATTTTTGAGATTTTCCTATTCTTTCCAAAAGTGATTATTTTTAGTTTCTTAGCCTATTCCTAGCTATTTCAATTTTCGAGATGTTACAATTTTCCTTGAATTTTCTCCATTTTGTTATTAATAAATTGTATTATATAAAATTAATTTTTTTAAAGCTTTTTTAATCTTTTTATTCCATGATTTTCTTTGTTATGTTATTAATTAATTATTTATATTCTTTTCAAAATAATAATTCACATAACTAATCCCTTAACAAACTAAAAAAATTACATTTTTGATAAATAATGAAACTGTTGCTAAAGAGTCCCACTAAAAACTAAAATATTGCTATTTTGAAAATCTCCCCATGGGAAAATTACCAATTTAGTCATAATATCTAACTTATTTAGTAAAAATAACACCACTTTAAAATATTTATTTAAATTGTTAGAATGACAACTTTTAGAAAATAATATGTATTCAGATTTTCGTCAATTTTTCTTATTTTTATGCAAGTTTGTTTACATATTATCTTATATTTATGTATCTAAGATTTTTCGTCGATTAAACAATTTTTTTCGATTTTTTCTGATTTCATTTTTATAATTTAGATTTATTAGAATGAAAAAAGTCCATTCATATGTTATTTTGTTTGATTTTTACTACATTTATATTTCCTTTTAGTGTTTTAGATTAGGGAAAAGCATCGGTCTTTCTACCTTGTCTGAATCCACAGTTTCTTTGTGTATTCTATCTAAATATCAATTTTTTAAAAATATTTTTTGTATTTACATTGTATTTCAATCTCAATTAGTATACCAATATATTTGTATTTCCTTCTTAGTTTGTATTCTTCCTAACTGTATGCTAATATTTTTATATTTTATTGGGTATTCCTTATGTATTTCAATCTCAATTTATATGCGAACAAGTTTGTATTTGTCTTTCATAACCTATTGTATACCAACAAGTTTTGTATTTTATGTGTCTACTTTACCTTTTTAAAGTCACTTTGTATTTCAAATGAACAAAGTATTTCTTTTCTATTCACAACTTTATATTAAATCTCACTTTTGTATTCATATATTGTTGTATTTAACATATAGTTCATGTTCGATTAGTTACATTAAATTAATGAGATACAAATTATTTTACGCATTCTGTCACGACCCAAAAATGAGCGTGATGGCACTCGTCTTATCCCACCAAGACAAGTCAGCCTAAAACTCAACCATTACAATAAAATGCGGAAATAAAATATAAGTAACTTAATAAAAACCCCAAAACCTGGTAGTCACGTGTACAAGCCTCTAAAGTGTTACAATTGATTCAAAAGAAAAACTCAAGTCTCAAATGAACTTGTTTCTAGAATAGAACAAGATCATAATTAAGGAGAAGAAAGTGTGCTGCGATGGAAACAGCTACCTGACAAATCTCCAAGAAACCTCAGACAAGGAGAAGGGAAATATTACAAAGTCCGGGCTAGTAACCTACAAAAAATTTTGTAGTAGCAAGGGTTGAGTACCAAACCACACGGTACCCAGCAAGTAAAACGTCTAAACACAAGCTTAGGGGATAAAATACGGGTACTCCTACCACCCCCAACCAAACCTCCACAACTACAACCTACATTAAAATAAACCCAACCTAACAGCTCACAGTTTACATAGCACGTAGCTCAACAACAACACTTAGACAAATTACAAATCCTCAACAACAACACTTCAACAATTTACATATCCTCAACAACAATACTTCAACAAATTACATATCCGCAATAACAAGCTCAATATTGATCAATCACAAGTTCCGCAGAAAGGCAATCAGAAGATCAGCAAAATACGGTATCAAGTTCACTAATGGTAAGTATGTGCAATGCAATGGAATGCAATGTCAAGTATAATGATGCATGTCTGACCTAGTGATACACACCCGCTGTCTCTCGGTCCGGGACCCATGGGGAACATATCTGTCCATGCATCTGTCGCGGCACACGACACGACCCTGGATAATAGTAACCATCGCGACGCGCGATACGTCCCTCGAAATATAGTATCCATCACGGCGCACGATACGTCCCTCGAAATGGTACATCCTCTTAAGTACCTATTATTTCTCAATGCACATTACACTTGCCACAATCAATGCCTCATAATAATGCAGATGACAAGTTCAAACATATAATGAGGAGATGACCATTTTCATAACATCGCACAGTTCACAACTACACAAACATGAAGTTACATCAACAATGATTCAACAAGCCTTCAACCCTTTCTCAACACAACACACACAAACAATTAATCACATTGCCTTTTGTTATCCCCATTCTTTTCAGCATTAGAATTAATCAATGTGGACAAGTCAACCATCACCAATCCCGTTACTCCCAACATATACCACAAGGACATACACGCATTTCATACACTTAACAAGAGTTTAGAAATCTACTTGCCTCAATTTATCGAACAATCAATTCAGGACTTTAGCCTTCCTCCTAAGTTGTACTTTCAAATCAATACAATCTATTCAAATCAATAACCACAATAAGAGTTCAAATCTTACAATACTCATATTACTATTTGTTTAACTTTGACCCAACAATTTATCCAAATTTATAATAAAGTTTCTCAATCTTGATTCTAACTAATAAGTCAAATCTCATATTTCTTAAATTTCAAGTCAAGAGTTAAGTCATAATTTCTCCAAACACTACAACCCTAATAGTTTCCATATAATATAATTGTTCAATTATTATCCCAAAATGGCTATTGACGGCATATCAATATTCCATTGAAAATCTTGACATACTTTCAAAGAGAACACCATCAATAATTTCTAAAAATCCCAATTACATATCTATAACTAGTTATGACACTATCACTTTGACAAATTTCATAATAATTATAAAAAGATTTAAAGAAAATTAAACCCCAACAAATTTTCAGAATCTATATGTCACACATTAAATTCCTATATATTTAGTACCCACCCATTACCATTAACTTTCAGAACAAACTCACAAATCCTTTTTTCTTTACAAACCTACAGTAACCCACTTCAATTTCCTATATAACTCTTAACGTATTAAAAGTATTAATCAACATAAAACTTATCTTTTATACATGTATTGTTTCATCCACCAACAATAATAATTCATTTAATACCCTCTAGTCCATAATTATATGTAAATAACATGTGCACATGTACACGAAATCAAAAACTAGTTTCACATATTAGTGTAAATTATACACGTTTTAACTTAAATATCTACTCCTAATTACATTAAAAACTTAATAGAAAGGATGAAAATAATTACCTTGACGCCTTGAGATGAAAATATTGATTTTGCTCCGCCTTTTTTTTCTTTTCTTTTCTCCCTTTCTTTTCTTTTCTTCTTTGCGTATTTCTTTCTGTTTTTTTTTTCATATAAGCCGTCACAGGCTATTAAAAGGTTAGGGCACTTTGCCCCTTTTCTTTTTATTTTATTTTATTTATTTATTTAATCAATTTCCTTTTTCCTTTTTTTTCTTTTTTTTCCCATTATTATTAGCAACAAAATAATCTTTTATTAAATCTAAAATTCATGTCACTCATTCTTATAAGTCATATAAATTAATTATAAAATCGACTAAAAAGGTTAATATAAAAATAATGGTTGAAATTTCTAAAACGACTAAGAGGGTCGTTACATTATCCACTACTAAAAATCATGTTTGTCCTCGAACATAAAATAGGAGAAGGAAGAATTATTAACGTTATAAAAATCTAATGTATAATCTTCCAGAGTTGTTGTTAATCTCTCCATGAAAGCTTATTTTTAACACCATTCTATCAAGATCAACTACCAAGAACTGAACTATAGAGAATTTGACAAATCTACATATCAGAAGTGATTGTCAAGCCACATACTAACCCATGAACCTAATCTAAATTTAAACCCCTTGGACTATAACACAACAATCATGTCAAATATTTTCTCACATAGCAAAGATAACATTCTATTTATACTAGCTACAATCAGAGTGAACTTGAAACCAATCATCACATACTCATAGTGCACAAACCATCACACCTCTTATCAAGATTCCCTTTTCACAACACAATCTTTTTACAAGCTTAAGTTATAAAAATCTGATCTTTAGAAATCGGATACTCTCCAAGAGAGAATCAGACTTATCTAACCCAATGAAGGAAATGATCATGTAAACACCCAACAAACAATACACTTCAAAATGTAGAACATCTAACAATACTTTTAGTAACTCTTCATAGCTCTTATATAAGTTCTCATAAGCAAGGTTGTGCGTGTAGAACTACTTATATACTCCAACTTCCAAACAAAACCAAACCTATCATAGCTGATATGATCAATTCTGCCCAAGGATGTCATCATATCAAGGGACATAAGAGGATCGTTTCATCCGATCCACCACTAAGAATTCACCAATAGATGTGGAAACACTCGTAATATAAGTAGGGAATCATACTTTAATAGTGCTCAACACGAAGAAGGTGATTACATAAGAATACACAGAAGCAAGGTCAAATAAAACAAGCTATTCCTTCCATATGACCCATATATATAGAATTCCATTCATCTTTCTCCATCTCTCGATGTTTAACCACCTACAATCAACCAGTCTGATCCCCCATCACTTTATAACAAATACTCGATTCATCAAACTCCACGTACTTCTCTCAATACTCCATTGAGGCTAAACTTTTAATACAAAAAAAAAACATCATAACTACACCAACAATTTACCTCACTCAAACTGTCACTAGAATCAAAGTCTTTTTAACAAACACGTTGTATACTTTAAAAAATTTCAAAATATGCCCCCCTTTTTTTCCTTCTATATAAGCATTACATGACAAGATATGAGTCACAACTAAGATTGATAGCACTAATTTCAAATCTAAGTACTTTTCCATCGAGGTACAATAACTTAATCACACCAATGTCAACGTCACACAAACTTTTACATGTCATTTTTCAACCATCATGCACCTCATGCCAAAACTCAAAGAAATATTCTTGATCACTCGAATAATTTAGATACTATAAGCTATCTCATCTTCTCTACTCACTATCAATTGCCTATGTAACACATCATACCAATCTAATATTGTCCCATCAATAAATTAGTTTTATTCCCCTCAAAATCCTCATTAACCTTGTATAATCGTTGGTTCATACTATTGTGTATCCATAGTCACCTACCATACTCTGAATAAATTAGCCCCATATAACAACACAAAATCTTACACATTACACTTTTTTTTTCACTCAAAACAAAACTCTACATTCTTAAAAATTGCTGACGAAAACCTGGTACGTCTATACCAAACAAATTCACATCCATAGTCATATTAGATAATATACATGAAAATTCATACGTCCTTCAACTTCAAACCAAAATTCTATATGAAAGGTCTTATTCTTTCGTTTCGCTTAAATTCTTCTTATGGCACAAAATTTTGAGTATCTTGAACTCTTCGATACATCAACTCTTGTTTCTTTGGTTGACTCATTTACCAATATTATCCTTTGACCAACAACCTATGGTATTTTTATCTTATCCTTGAAATAAAAACATTACATGAAATCCCATTTAGGTATAACAATCAAAACTAACCAAATTTACTACTCAAATTATTTTTAAGTCTTTCAAATGCTTCATACTCAATGTGATCAATCATTTCTTACCCCTTACCAATTCATACCTTGACAAAACACACTACCACAAATCTAAAATCACAATGAAAAACTTGAATTTTGAATTTAATTATGTAACTCAATACTTTTATCTATTGAAATTAGCTCATACATAGAAAATATTTACAAATTTGGACATCTTAGTTTATTATTGATCACCTATCCATCGACCTTGTCATACCCTTTTCTTAAAAATTCAATGGTACCCGTTACCAAATTCGAAACTATAAAAGAACTTATCACCACACTCGAGTCGAACTGTGTAGGATTCTTTCTCAATTCTTACCCAATATCTATATTATTATTATTATTATTATTATTATTATTATTATTATTATTTTTCAATCTAATGAACGTGTGACACTATTACCACAATCAAAATGAAACAGATGAAATCACGTATCCTTGAACTAAATTCTCAACTCTCTAAAGATATATCTTTGTCCTTTATAACTATAGTAAATATCCTTTTTCTCGATTGTCTCTTTCCAATGACTAAAATACTTCCCACTAATTCTTTTCCATTTATGATTCTAGCTTCTTTCAATTCTATTCAAGCAAAATTTTCAACACATCATACCACTTTTCATACAACCACATTGTTCATCAAATAGTGAAAAACCACAAGCTTAGATGCTCGCAAGTCGTTATTACCATAAAAACCCGTTTAACCCTCAATTCTTATTTTATGATTTAGTCTCAATCGCAATCTATCACAAACTCTTATTACCATCATGCTTAGTTAGCTTTTGTTATAACCACGAAGTCAACTATTTCATCAATATGAATCCTTAAACCCAGTTATACCAATCCAATCCAAAGAACTAACCCACTTTTATCCGCACTTCCTTACTAAAACTCTTAATTGTCTTCACATAAGTATACTCTTTAGGACTTCCTTTACCCATATGCTTGTCATTCAATATTGATCCAATTTCTTGGACATTACGATGAAATCACCACTCATTTAAAAATTCATAAAATACATTTCACAATATGAACATATCAATATCATACCAAAGATCCACTACTAAAAGCTTCTTTATAAATAATGTTTAACACATCCACCCGTACCAACAAGCTAGTTGGGTTCTCAAATATGAGTTCAACACCAAATCATATCATATGAGCATGTATACCATAGATAACTCCTTAAGTAGTTAGTATTTGCACTTAACAATCAACATGTCCGTTTTCATGTACCACTAGTAACACGTCGTGAAAATTCATTACATCCACCACTAGAACATATCATATTTATTGAGAAGATCATTTCCAAATAGGTCACACACTTTATCCATCAAATAGCTGGAAAATATTACCAGATTAGTTTTGTATCTAACCCAAATTATGTGTATTCTTTCGTAAGCAAGGTCAATATCAAAAGTAACATACTCCATAATTCTAACCAAGTACCCATCAGTACCATTGTAATAGTCGTATCATGACCTTCTTTGGTATACTCTCAATCTGTGAAACCACAGAAGAGATTCTAACCTCAATTGGTGCAACATCATTTGCTGAGCAACCCATTAATGGTATGACAACTATATCAATTGTATTACACTATGTATTATCTAGTCAATTCTTCAAACATTTAACTTCTAATTGTCGAACCACTCCATATTTTGCTTATACCAGATAAGTACTGTATTTATTATTATTATTATTTTACAATGATAACTAACCTTACTCAACTCTTTCAAATATGATCACACATTCGTTTCATAAGTATAATCATTTCTACCTAAATACCAGATCTAACATCAAACCAATACACGACATGCCAATGATTAACAAAAGGAACTATGCACGAGTCATCACATAAATGAGAGCGAATGGAGTGAAGCGATAAGAATCAAAATGGGACAAAGTACTCACAATAGAGATCCAAGAAGTGAAGATATTTCCTAAGAGTCAATACAGCCTCTCGAAGATAGGTACAGACGTCTCTGTACTGATCATCGAGACTCTATTTAGACTCGACTTGTACACACGTGAGACCTAGGAACCTGGGGCTCTGATACCATTTTGTCACGACCCAAAAATGGGCGTGATGACACTCGTCTTATCCCACCAAGACAAGTCAGCCTAAAACTCAACCATTACAATAAAATGCGGAAATAAAATATAAGTAACTTAATAAAAACCCCAAAACCTGATAGTCACGTGTACAAGCCTCTAAAGTATTACAATTGATTCAAAAGAAAAACTCAAGCCTCAAATGAACTTGTTTCTAGAATAGAACAAGATCATAATTAAGGAGAACAAAGTGTGCTGCGATGGAAATAGTTACCTGACAAATCTCCAACAAACCTCAGACAAGGAGAAGGGAAATATTACAAAGTTCGGGCTAGTAACCTACAAAAAAAATTTTGTAGTAGCAAGGGTTGAGTACCAAACCACACGGTACCCAGCAAGTAAAACGTCTAAACACAAGCTTAGGGGATAAAATACGGGTACTCCTACCACCCCCAACCAAACCTCCACAACTACAACCTGCATTAAAATCAACCCAACCTAACATCTCACAGTTTACATAGCACGCAGCTCAACAACAACACTTAGACAAATTACATATCCTCAACAACAACACTTCAACAAATTACATATCCTCAACAACAATACTTCAACAAATTACATATCTGCAATAACAAGCTCAATATTGATCAATCACAAGTTCCGCAAAAAGGCAATCAGAAGATCAGCAAAATACGATATCAAGTTCACTAATGGTAAGTATGTGCAATGCAATGGAATGCAATGTCAAGTATAATGATGCATGTCTGACCTAGTGATACACACCCGCTGTTTCTCAGGCCGGGACCCATGGGGGACATATCTGTCCATGCATCTGTCGCGGCGCACGACACGACCCTCGATAATAGTAACCATCACGGAGCGCGATAAGTCCCTCGAAATATAGTATCCATCGCGACGCGCGATACGTCCCTCGAAATGGTACATCCTCTTAAGTACCCATTATTTCTCAATGCACATTACACTTTCCACAACCAATGCCTCAGAATAATGCAGATGACAAGTTCACACATATAATGAGGAGATGACCATTTTCATAACATCACACAGTTTACAACCACACAAACATGAAGTTACATCAACAATGATTTAACAAGCCTTCAACCATTTCTCAACACAACACACATAAACAATTAATCACATTGTCTTTTGTTATCCCCATTCTTTTCATCATTAGAATTAATCAATGTGGACAAGTCAACCCATCACCAATCCCGTTACTCCCAACATATACCACAAGGACATACACGCATTTCATACACTTAACAAGAGTTTAGAAATCTACTTGCCTCAATTTATCGAACAATCAATTCGGGACTTTAGCCTTCCTCCTTTGTTGTACTTTCAAATCAATACAATCTATTCAAATCAATAACCACAATAAGAGTTCAAATCTTACAACACTCATATTACTATTTGTTTAACTTTGACCCAACAATTTATCCAAATTTATAATAAAGTTTCTCAATCTTGATTCTAACTAATAAGTCAAATCTCATATTTCTTAAATTTCAAGTCAAGAGTTAAGTCATAATTTCTCCAAACACTACAACCCTAATAGTTTCCATATAATATATTGTCCAATTATTATCCCAAAATGGCTATTGACGGCATATCAATATTCCATTGAAAATCTTGACATACTTTCAAAGAGAACACCATCAATAATTTCTAAAAAATCCAATTACATATCTATAACTAGTTATGACACTATCACTTTGACAAATTTCATAATAATTATAAAAAGATTTAAAGAAAATTAAACCCCAACAAATTTTCAGAATCTATATGTCACACATTAAATTCCTATATATTTAGTAGTCACCCATTACCATTAACTTTCAAAACAAACTCACAAATCCTTTTTTCTTTACAAACCTACAGTAACCCACTTCAATTTCCTATCTAACTCTTAACGAATTAAAAGTATTAATCAACATAAAACTTATCTTTTATACATGTATTGTTTCATCCACCAACAATAATAATTCATTTAATACCCTCTAGTCCATAATTATATGTAAATAACATGTGCACATGTACACGAAATCAAAAACTAGTTTCACATATTAGTGTAAATTATACACGTTTTAACTTAAAAATCTACTCCTAATTACATTAAAAACTTAATAGAAAGGATGAAATTAATTACCTTGACGCCTTGAGATGAAAATATTGATTTTGCTCCTCCTTTTTTTTCTTTTCTTTTCTCCCTTTCTTTTCTTTTCTTCTCTACGTATTTCTTTGTGTTTTTTTTCATATAAGCCATCACAGGCAATTAAAAGGTTAGGGCACTTTGCCCCTTTTCTTTTTATTTTATTTTATTTATTTATTTAATTAATTTCTTTTTTCCTTTTTTTTTCTTTTTTTTCCCCATTATTATTAGCAACAAAATAATCTTTATTAAATCTAAAAATCATGTCACTCATTCTTATAAGTCATATAAATTAATTATAAAATCGACTAAAAAGGTTAATATAAAAATAATGATTGAAATTTCTAAAACGACTAAGAGGGTCGTTACACATTCAAATAGAAAAAACAGCTACTAAACTAAGTTATACATCATAATTTGGATACAAAATATCCAAAAAAAAAAACATAAATCCCAATGTATCGAAAAATTTCATTGATCAATCAAGAAAAAACAACACTCTTGTACTCGATATACAAATATCTCATTCAAATAAATTAAAAAAGTCAAAAAAATACCAGATTGTTTTTTGATTATTCACTAGATGTGACGAATTTATAGTCGTCAATTTTGAAAAATTCCATTTCAAAAATATTCCGTATTCAACTTGAAGAAGCTTTGAAAGTTATCAGTTGAATGATTTGCAAGACAAACTAAATTATTTATTTTTTTTGGGAAAAAGCTCAAATATGTCATCGAACTTTTAGAAAAGGCTTATTTATGCCAATCGTTAAAAAATTGACTCATCTATGTCATTACCGTTTAAGAAAAGAATCATTCATGCCATTATTTTTTAACGTTGATTTTACAAAATATTTTTTACACGTGTTCAATTATAATTGAGTCATGTCATTATTATTTTTATAATAAAAAATCAAAATTTTGAACAAACATTAAATTAAAATAATTATAAATATGTTTCAAATTTGGGTGGGTCTTTACTTGTGTAGGTAATTTAGTTTAATGTTTATTCAAAACTTTGTTTTTATATTATAAAAATAATAATGACGTGATCTAATTATAATTGGTCATGTGTAAAAAATGATTTTGCAAAGCGATCGTTCAAAAATAATGACATGAATGAACATTTTCTTAAACGGTAATGGCGTTGATAATCCAAACTTTTAAGTGACGAAATAAATAAGCCTTTTTCTGAAAGTTCAACGACATATTTGAGCATTTTCCCAATTTTTTTGATGTCCTTAAGAAGAAAGCAAAAAAATAAAAAATAAAAAAACGCTAGACAGATTGATGACTATTTATGCTCATTTCAAAACATAACTAATTTGTATTTAATTTTTTTTTACCTTTTTTGATTATTTTTTTTGCTGTATGATTTTCTCGGTTCTATTATTAGTTATTTGTTTTTTTTAATATTAATCATAATAACATAAATACATAATTAATCCCTTAACAAAATAAAATAATGACATTTTTAATAAACAATAAAATTGTTGCTAAGAAGTCCCACTAAAAGCTTAAATATTGTTGTTTTGAAAAAAATTTCCCCAAGGAAGGTTAATGGGTGTAGGAAACTGATTGGTTTTGAATTTTGTCCAATATAGGACTATTTTCATAAATAAAATTAATTTTGAATACTAAAATTTGAATACATATTATTTTATAAAATATTGTCATTCTGACATTCTAAATAAATAAGTATTGTTATTTTTGTTAAATATATTAGGTATTATGATTAAATTGCTAATTTTTCCTAAAATTTATTGTAGATAATGTTTGGGATAATTTCATTTTAAAACTGAATATTGTGGATTGTCTTTGGAAGTAGCTTATTTAGGGAAAATTAAATAAATTGTCCATTAGGTTAAATTTCTTATACAAAAATATCATACTAAAAGAATAAGTCATTTATTATAATAAATGGTCATTCGATATTTTGTTTTTTACAATTGAAAAAGTTATGCATAATTACAAACATCTAGAATAGATTATGTAATATAGCTACAATTTTGATTATTTTTAATCCGTAGCTATAGTTTGACAAATTTTTTTAAGTCAGTTATTTGATTATATAAATTCAAAATTTGTATTTGGTCCCTACTTGTATAAATTTAGAATTTATATAATTTGATTCATGATTGTGTAAATCCAAATTTTTATATTCACCCTAGCTATTTTTATACAAATTATAAAAAAATCACAGTAAATTACCCTGTTTGAATATTGACAAAAGAAATATACAAACAGAGTTCTAAAAAAATTTAAATGTATAAATATAAAATTTATATATTCTTACATTATTTGTATATTCTAAGAGAAATACGCAAATGGGCAAGCGAAATATACAAAATGCAACCTTCATTGGTATATATTTACCCTATTTATATATTTGCAAGCGAAATATACAAATCACAATCTCCATAGAAAAAATTATAACAATGTAGCGCAATAACCGAAACTATAGCTATAGTGCTTTATCATATTATTATCTTTAATATTTCTAAAATTTTAGTTCTTATATTGTTCATTTTTTTTCCGATTAAGGTTATATAAATCATGTTAACGAGCTAACATATGAACTTCGAAAGTTTTGAAATTGAAGTTCCACCAATAACTAATACTGCTCTTATGCTTATCCTTAGTAACAAGTAAATATATGTGCAAAATTAACTAAATATATTTTGATTTAATAGTAACATATGAAGTTCTCAAATACACAATTTTTTTAATAGAAAAGGAAGAATATATGCAATAATTTTTGCAAAATTAATTTAAATATTTAATAAGTCAATAAAATATTAGATTTCGTCTGATATAAGAATATGTAAATAATATTTTATCTAAAAAGATTGTTTCTAGATCAATTTCAAAGTTGGTCATGATTCAATGTGGATTATATGATAAGGAGACAATTATCTTATGATACTTTTTAGTTATAATAATAATAATAATAATAATAATAATAATAATAATATAATATTATAATAATAATAATAATAATAATATATTATTATTATTATTATTATTATTATTAATTATTATTATTATTATTATTATTATTATTATTATTATTATGTAAGCATTGGCTGAAATAATTGAGATAAACTACGGGAGATAATAATATGTAAGTATTCACTGGAACAATTGAGATAAAGTAAGACCATGATTGTAATACCTTTTAACTGAAAATAAGTATTCATTCATATCCCATAAGTGACAAACATCTTCTTATAATCCAAATAGATTCTTAAAATTGAAAATATATTTTATAAAGAAAACATTGCGCTTCATATTAAACTCGTAGAAGGAAAAACAAAACAGAAGAAGATAAAAGTATACCTTTTTGTTGACTCAATAAAGGAAAAAATTAAATAGGAAAAATAAAATTATTGTATGGTCAACGCTAGACATGCTCATTAGCCAATAGGTGTACTGTATAAGTACCTATCAATTAAAGAGTTAAGAATTGCACTTCAATACCAAAATCGTAAAAGGAAAAAAGAAAAAGAGAAAAATATGTTTTTATCTTGACTCAAGAAAGGAAAGAAATCAAATATGTCAAATAAAATTATTTGTAAGGTCAACGTTAGACATGCTCATAGTCATTAGAGGTACTATATAAGCACCTATCAGAATAGTTAAGGATTTTTACATTTTGCTTTTTTACATAATAAATTAATTTCTTATATCTCATCGTTATGTCCAAATACAAAAATTCTCAAATCATCGAAGGAACATATAACCTGATGGAAGCTTCCTATCATGGTATGATAGAAGAAGTGTGCGTAATGCTGATAGATGATGACACAGAGTTTGTTACCAAGTTGACTGATTTGTTAAAGGCGCATAACTATAAAGGTAATATTCCTCTCTCTATGTATATATAGCAAATGTATAACTTAGTCTTTGATAAACAAGATTTTCTATAATTTACTTTTTGTAAGAGATTTAATTGATATGATGCTTGTTATCTCATTTGTGATTTTAACACCGATCTCTTTTTAAATTTTATTTTAATATCTTGTAAATCTTGAACTTCTCTTTTTCTCGTTGTTGTAACACTATTTCTGTGTTTGTATATGTTATTTTTTTAGCCCATTAAATGTATTTGTGCAGCTATAAAAAGTCAAATCAGCTTCTCTATTTTTGGTTCTTGCTTTAAGCATATGAGAGACTCGATTAGCTTTCCCTCATAGATGTATATGATTTTTCGAAGAGGCAGATGTTCTTCGAGGGATACAATTTTATGTTAATTTTAATTATTTAATCAACTTACATTTAAGTTTTATACTTGATCTTTTGTAGAAAGAGGGGGTGGAGTGAGGGAGGGGGCGACTTTCTGTGTCAATTGGTTTGGAGTGATATAGAGTAGGAGAAAAATAAATCATTTTCTCAAAAATCATTTTTAAGGTGTATATCTTTATTTTTTTTAACAATCTATCGTTTTAATAATTATAATTTGCTAGGGTGACGGCAGCTAAACATTAGGGTAATAGGAGGAAAAAGCAAGAGTAATAAAAAAGGATTAGATAAGAACTGATCTGGCTATTATTATTTTTTATCTTGAGAACTTCTTTTTCTTTATTTGGATATAGCTATGTAGACAAAAATAAAAAAATAAAAAAAATAGGGATCTGATATTAATAAAATAAAAATATTTTCCCCCCTTTTTTTGTTCAAAAGAAATTGTATCTTTTAAAAACAAAGTAGTAATATATTTTAATAAATATGCGCATGTTATTTCATCTTTATTCCTTTTGATCATGGCACACCTTGAAATTTTTGTATAATTTTATTTTTATTTTCCTTTTGAAAGGAAAACAATTTGAACTAGTTTAACCACTACATGTAATTTTTTTTTGTCTCAATCTTAATGTCATCTAATTAATTTCTCTACTTTAACTTGTGAATACAATAAAATTTTTTGCAAAGTGTTTTAAAGGACAAGTAAATTATATCTTATGTGTATCTTAAAATAAAATGGTGATTCTCTTAAATTATTTCACTCTACAAAAAGATATATAGCTGATAATTATGTATAGTTAGGTCTATTTAATTCTTTCCATCTTTTTTGGGTTGGATTTCTTTATTATTTTTTAGTATTCATTGTTTATTCCATCTCCTTTATGTGTTTAATTATTTGGGTTTGAATTTCTTTGTTATTTCGTTGGAGTAAATTTTTAATTAATATATTCTTATATGATTTTCTATAGTATTCTCTAATTCAATTATTTAATCTAAATGATACTGTATAAAATTTTATTATATAAGTCTGTCAACGATTTCTCACAATAATTATAATAGAAGTTGATCAATATTCACAATTTTATAAACTAAAGTATTGCAATATAAATAAAAATTTATAAATTAATTTTTCTATGAAAACTTAGTAACCTACATGATAATTTTGTACATAATTTTCTTCACTGACTTTTAAAGAAAACTGATACAGTTACAACGGCTGATATGACTTCAACAACAATGTTAATGCTCTCCAAAGAAAAGCAAAAAGTTGATGTAATGATACTCAATATTCATTCATCGAATATGCCTACTTTTGACCTCTTAGCTCAAGCTGTGCTTTGGATATAATTTCACTCAGTAAGTATATATTCTACTCTTCAATTTATTATGTCTACTATAGATAAGTCAGTTATTTAAGTTTATACACTACAAGAAAATAGGCTATAAAATTTATTGTCCATGGGCGGGCCATCATTGATCAAGGTGTGTCAAGCGACATCCTTTTGTCAGGAAATTACATTGTATATAGATGTTAGATTTGACTTTATAAATATATATACATGTATTGACACCTTTTAAAACGAGTTAAAGATTTAGTCTATTGGATAAGGGGTTGCAAATTTATTATGAAATTGTGTGTTCAATCCTTACTAGCCTTGTTATAATTTTTTTTACTACAACCATTAAGACCTTTAAGAAAAATCCCGATTCCCCACTAATTCTCTCAATTTATAGTTATTTAGTTCATAGCTAAAAAGGATGGTTTAGGATTAGCAACCACTATTACTTTCAATTTATTGATATGTAGTTCATAGCTAAATAGAATGGTTTTAGGATTAACTATGATTTATTGTTTAGTAACATAAATTATCATTTTCTAATTAATATTCTTTAGTATATGAGAAACAATTATTATATAATATTATTATTATATTGAATAAATTTCAATAAATAAGTGTTAAATTAACTACTCCACACAATATATAATTCAAATTAATTCTAATTGATGACTTCTAATTTTGCAGTTGTATATGATGATTACAATGAACTCGAAGCAAAGAAAACTTTGGACATGGGAGCATATCTTTACCTTAAGAAGCCATTTGATGAGAATCTTGTGAAATACTTGTGGTAATTTGTATGGAGGAAAAGAATACTAAAGGAGAAAGCGAAAGAAGGATCGATTGCTGATAATGACGTGGGTGGAGAAAATGAAGAACAATTCGAAAAGAAGAAAGATGTGTCTAAAACAGAGGTTGTTAGGCGAAAGGACTACACAAAATGGACTGACAATCTTCATGTCAAATTTATGAAAGCTGTAAAACAACTTGGGAAAGGACGTAAGTCTACTTTACTATCAATTAAATATCTTGACAATTCATTTATATGAAGTAATATGCATTGTGAAAATTCATACTTATAACTGACATCAACTTGTTTGGAACTAAAATTTAGTGATTGTAATGTTTATAAGTACCTCAACTTGAATTGAGAATATTATAATTATTGAATTAAACTAACATTCTTAAGGAACATGCAGGTTGTTATCCCAAGGATATTCTGCACGTGATGAATTTTCCTGGCCTTACTAGGATGCAAGTTGCTAGCCACCTTCAGGTACATCTTAAAAGAATTAAGGGGTAAATTATGTTTCATTTGTGCTTTGTAAGGATGAAGTTAGTTTGCATAAAAAATCAAATGAATTTATGACGTTATTTTCTCGTATTTGATTATAAGAAAATGATTTGCTTGGACAATTTTTTTCATCAAACACTTCTGTAAGAATTTTATTGTACAACTATCTTAATTTTACTTTTATATAAAAAATAAAAGAATCTAATTATATTTCCCTTTTGTTAATAAATATTTAAATATTATTATCAATCTTTAGTACTGGAAAGTCTTATAAAAAAACTCACTCATTAAAGAGAATTAGTGATATACTTTTGTTACTTGTAAGAAGTTAACTATTTATTATTAATTTCTACTATTTCATATTTTAATGGAATTATATTATTATGAATATTTAATTCATATTAGTTAAAAAAAATATCGTTCACCAACTACGAAACATCAAAAATATTTTTTTAATTATAATTTACTTTGATCATTTCAAACAGATCTAAATTACAATGAGTTTATTAGATGATAAATATAATCATGGTCTAGTATTTTTTCATTATATTCTTATAACACATCTCAGATATGCCGTCGCAACAATTGGATAACTCCAAAAGAGGGAAAAAATATTCATCGTCAATCAGGCCAAGGATCCTCAAGTGTTTCTCATGAACAAAAAAGTAGCTTTCAAAAATTTGAGAGAATGCCTAATCTTCAAGCAAATGTATCGAATCAACAACGTAACAAAGATCAAATCCAAAGAGGCTCAGAGTTTTCATTGCCAACTCTAAATATCAATAATATCTTTTCTCAAGGAGAGAGTTCAATTCAACAACTCTACCGTCCACAACTTCAGGTTCAACCCCATTACCTCGGCATTGGCAATCCATTTTATAACCCATTTTCATCTGCTCAAAAAAATATTGGTGGTGAGCTAAAACAACAACATAATCCAATTTTTGGAATGCTGGGTTCACAAGAACAAGAAAATCCAATTATGAAAAACACTCATTATGGGCCTAACTCAGTGCTTAACAGTGAAGATCATCATTCTGAAAAAGAACACAACTTTGTTCTCAATATGGCCAAAGGAGCAACAAATATGAATGCAAATTTCCAGCAGTATCAAGGAAGTAATTCATGTGTGATGGAAAATTGTGATGTATATTTCAGTCTCAATAATGTGGATTATGTTTTTCAGAGTCTTGGACCTTTGGGTGCTAACCTACCTAATGAACAAGATAGTGAATTTGATCAAGTTTACTCTGATGATCAGGTTAGTGTTTCTACCTAATTTGATATTACGTATATCTTGTGTTTGATTATTGTTATTAGCTATAATTTGTAGAGAAAAATTAAATTATTCTTTTTATAGTATATATCCATATCAGACACAAGATTAAATTTCATTTTCATATTTTTAATTTTGGACTATAATCTTGAATATACTTGCATGTATTAAAAAGGGAATGATGGATATATTTGAAGTAGTCATTTAACTCCATTGGTAAAAAAAGGTTTTCCATGATATCTTTTTAAAACTAAATACTGACTTATTTTTCTAAAATATATTTTTCATATGAAATATACAATAATGTGGATTATCTCTTTCAGAATCTTGGACCTCCTGATGCTAACCTACCTAATGAACAAGGTAGTGAGTTTGATCAAGTTTACTCTGATGATTAGGTTAGTAATTCTACCTAACTTGATATTACATCTATTTCGTGATTGAATATTGATATTAACTATAATTCTTAAAAAAATAAATTATTTTTTGTATTATATATCCATATTATATGCGAGACTAAATTTCATTTTTTCTATTTTTAGTTTGGACTATATTCTTTAATATACTTGCATTTTCTAAATTAAACGAGCACTTTGCAAATCAGATAGAGTTCTGAATGAATTTTTTTAATATTAAAAAAGTCTAATGTATATATTTTAAGTAATTATTTAACTCCTTGGTAAAAAATAAGTTTTCCACGATGATATCTTATTAAAACTTAACACTAACTTATTTTTCTAAAAAATATTTTTCATCATAGCCATAATCTCATCTAAATTTTCTTTAATTTACATATATAGGTGGCAGGGACATCGAGCATCCAGTTTCCAGGAATAGAGAATCATTTTGACGACTCATTAATTATATTAAGGCTATAAGTGACAACTTTCATTAGGGCTCTTTGTAGGGACAAAGTTATTCTCTCATGTGAAATTACTTTTGTTAGTTCTTAACTTGGGATTATTGTTCAATTTTGTGTGAAACTCATTTATCCTACCATTATCTAACCTTTTGGTTGACTGATGATATATCATATATGGGATAAATTATTTGTGGGACTAATTATATTGCATCTCAATTTGCATAATATTTTATGTTTCTTAACATATATGGGATACACTTTTCTTATTGTGCTCATTTTGGCTTTCAGGTAAGCTCCCTTAGGATTTTCGTCATATTTTTATTATTTTATTCCTGATCATGGCAAGGAGTTCGGTGAAAATTATTCTATATTTTCCCGTTAATACTTCTATCTAACTTTGCTATTGCAAGGCTAGTAACTCTATATTTATGTATATATGTTTGATATGATGAAAATTGTTTTTCAAATAGTATTTTCTAAAAACTTATTGAATGGCTTGCACAACAACATATATTCGTTAGATGCAATGGTATACAATACCAATTTAGAGTATTTTCATAGACCTTTTGTTTCAATCCTAAATAAGAGACGTCAAAAGTTTTTGCTTGAATATCTCTTTCGTTTTATTCGCTAAACCATCATTATTGTCCATAGCTTCTACAGTAGACAAATGATTGCGATTAAATGAAAATAATTTCTCTATTTTCTTACGTTGTCTTTGTCCTCTCAAACTTTTCTTCTACCTCCAAATCTTAATCATTTCACTTCATCTAAGCAGAACAATGTCTGTAGACAAACAAAGTCATCTAGAACAAAGGCTTTAGAGGGTAAAACCCCAATAAAATACAAATGATAGTTGTGTAACA
Source organism: Solanum lycopersicum (assembly GCF_036512215.1). Classification (NCBI taxonomy): domain Eukaryota; kingdom Viridiplantae; phylum Streptophyta; class Magnoliopsida; order Solanales; family Solanaceae; genus Solanum; species Solanum lycopersicum. The sequence goes on from NC_090810.1 coordinate 10,766,068, forward strand.
ATCTAATTTCGTCGTTATGAAAAATCAATGAAAAAAAATTGGGGTCAGAAAACTCCTTTGTAGTAACTTGGAATTACCCAATCTAGTCCAGATTTTGAAGAAATCAGATTCACGAAGGTGTAGGAAAAATCTAGTAATGAATAAGAGATCTAATTGTGAATTTTATTATATGAGTGGATATTTAAGACGATAATGAACCCATAGCATTTTATGGAATATAATTTGGAATAGAACTCCCCAAATTGATGTTTTCGTGAATGGGTATATTATGTCCACGTTGAGGACATTGTAGTGGGATTTAGGCCTCTGGTGCGGCACCACTGCAGTAGGATAGGTCCGCTGGAGCGGGCCAGATGCGTTTTAAAGTCACTTACAAACCCTAAGATGACCCTATTAGGGGATTGAAGCTTGGATTCGAGGTAGGTGATGATTGTGTGATATACACTTGCTTTGCTTCGCTGTGAAACTTGTATATGTAAGCATGTTGTGATATTGATCATAGATGTTGAAATAAGATATATAAATATCGATACCTTAAAATCATGACTTGAATGTGTGATCTTGATGTATTATTGTGATATGTGATTGGGATCGGATGCCACATTCTATCACACTAACTTGGATCAGATTGCCACGTTCCAGTATGCTGATTGGGAGCGGTTGCCACATTCCGACATACAAATGGGATTATATTACCAAGTTCCAGCATGCTAATAATTTGACTTTGGATTGCGTGAGAGGACCAACTATGTGATAAAGCATGTGAATTATGATGTTGACATTTATGATAGTATTGAATATATTGATATTTCTGCATGAGTTATGATGTTGTAATTGCTTGTTTATGCTACACTAGTGAGATAACCGCGTGATCCTACCAGTACACGGTGGTTGTGTACTGATTCTTCACTTGCTTGTATGTTTGTTGAGTACATGACATTTTCACGCGACTGTTGACAAATTCTAGGTTTATCTTTCGCATTGTTATTTTGTTGTTTGATCTTAGTAATGGAACTTTGTCTTTAGTTATTTAACTTGCTTTCGTAACTTAATTGACTTAGTTTTTAGATTTGTTACTTGGGTTGGTTTCTAATAGTGGTTGTCCTATTGAGTTGTAGTTTAGTGCTAATCACGACGGTCTGGGTTTTGAGAAAGTTGGTATTAAAGACTAGGTTTGTTGATCACATTATACTAAAATGAGTCTAGTAGAGTCTTGCGAAACAATACATTAACGTCTGTACTTTTTTTTCAAGAGGCTATAGGAATTTACGAAAGAATCACTTTTATTTCTAATCCTTCATGCTATGAGTAGAACCCATTTGGTACCCAGGTGATACAAATTGGTTCTTTCCTCCTTCAATGTATGGTCCTAACTAGAGTAACAAAAGTGGTAACACTGTCACTAACAATAGATGGGGTGTATAGACTATCAATAGTTTAATAGGATTTCCATTCATAACAAGTAGCCATTGCCTCAGATAGATGATATTTTGACCAATCCCAAAGTACATAGGTTTTCTCTAGGATTGAGTTAAGGTCTGGTTACTATCATCGAAAGAATGAGGCGGTTAATTATTGGGTTTGGACAAGTTATGTGATTCAAATTAGGAATTTTATAGGGCTCGTTGGTACTACTATTGCTTGTGATATGAGTTGAGTCCAATTAGTATCTCAACAAAGTGAAATTGTAACGACCTGTTTAGTCGTTTTGAGCAGCAAATTTTATTTTTGGAAAATTGGCTGAGACGACGGACCCCACGACGGACCGTCATGGTCACGACGAACCGTCGCAGGGTCTCGTTTCAAAACACTTAGAAAATCTGAAATTTGGTACTGAAAATCGACTCTCTGAACTTTGTAACGGAATGGCAGGACGGACTGTCACAGGTGTGACGGACCGTCACAGACTCTTTGGTAGAAATTGAGTCTCTGAACCTTGCGACGACCTGCAGGACGGACCGTCGCAGGCACGACGCGCCGTCGCAGGTTGCGTAATCCCAGTCTGGGTCGGATTTCTTTACACGTTTTAAGGGATGTTTTGGACTATTACTACTTTAATTATAACGTTAGAGGGTTAAGGTTAATAAGTCTAATTACTTGGGGGTTAAAAGAGGTAACGTTAAGTTAATTGGTGGGTTACTATTGCCATCTTTTATTCTTAATTATATGCTAATTAGGGTAAAAGAAAGAGGGTCTGAATAAGAAAAATAGAAAGAACAAAGAGAGAGAAAGAGAAACGATAGAGAGAGGATCGAACGAGAGGAAAAACACAAAGCTTGGGAAATTGCTTGCTTGATCACGAATCTTCGGTGGAGGTAAGTTATGGTTTAGTTTACGATATTCGTAGTAAACTCTTAATAGCGAATGATATGGTATTGATAGTATTGTAAACCCTGCTATATGCTTAATTGTATGCTTGCATGAATGTGATGATATAATTGTGATAAATTAAGCATGATGAAGCTATTGAATCCCAAATCTTGATAAAAACCTAATCTCTTGTTAATGATGATGCCTTGGTATAAAAGAAGGCTTGATGAACTAAAGTAATGAGATTGATGGTGCCTTGGTAAGAGAGAAGGCTTGATGAATTGATAGAAGGAGATTAGGGAATCGGAGTGTCACGTTCCGACACATAGAATTAAGGGATCGGGTGTCACAAACCAACACGTAGATTTAGGGGATCGGGTGTCACGAACCGACACGTAGATTTAGGGGATCGGGTGTCACGAACCGACACGTAGATTTAGGGGATCGGGTGTCACGAACCGACACGTAGAATTAGGGGATCGGAGTGTCACGTTCCGACACATAGTAGTAGGGGATCGGAGTGTCACGTACCGACACAAGAGGAATAGAGATTAATGAGGGAGCGGAGTGTCACGTACCGACACATGAGGAATATGGATAATGAATCTTGAAAGATGCTAATATACTCAATCTAATGAATCTAATTCCCAAATGAGTATGGTATTGAGGCTTGAGCCCTCATGTGTGAACTTGACGGTAATTGTTAATGATATAGTACTTGTTGTTGCTACATGTTGAGTATCATAGTTGATTTTATGATATTACTTGGTATATACTCTTTTCTATTTTGAGTTGGCTGATGATACCTACTCAGTACTTGTGTTTGTACTGACCCCCTACTTTTATGTTTTCCTTTTGTTATTTGTGGAGTGCAGCAAACGTGCCATTGTCTTCAACTCAACAGCAGCTCTAGCCAGTCTTCCTTACTCCGGATATCAGGGTGAGCTAATGCTTCTAGCTTGGACTGGATCTTCCTCTTCATGTCTTGATGCCTTGAAGTTCCGGCATGGACTAGCTTTTACTTGTTTTAGCTTCTTAGAATACTCTTAGTTTAGTAATTTGATCATAGATGTTCTTGTGGTGATGACTTCCAGATTTTGGGGATAATGATAAGTTTTGAGTTATAGAAGTTGATTATTGATTTTACTTATGAGTTTAAGTCTTCCGCATTATTTTCTGTTGATATACATTGAAATGTTAAGGGTTAGATTGTTTGGTTCGCTCACATAGGAGGGTAAATGTGGGTGCCAGTCGCGGCTCGGTTTTGGGTCGTGACAAACTTGGTATCAGAGCATTAGGTTCGTTGGTCTCATTACACAAGAACAAGGCTAGTAGAGTCTTAAGGAACGGTAGGGGGACGCCTTTACTTTTCTTTGAGAGGCTATAAGACTTTAGGAAAATTCCATTCTTTCTTTCTTTCTTTCGTGCTGTTACTTGGACCCAATTGGTATCTAGGTGATACAAATTGGTATCTGACCATCTTCACTCTATTTCGCAGATGGTTAGAACTAGAGCAACGACTGCGCCAACACCAACACCGGCAAGACAAGAAACGTCTGAGCCAGCCACTGGGGCTGTGGCTTGAGGAAGAGCAGCGGCAAGAGGCCGTGGTAGAGGTCGTGGGAGGACGTCCTCTAGAGGAAGAGGACGAGCACCTAGTCCATCTGATGCTAGGGCGGTGACTCCTCCACCGACTGAGGAAGTAGTAAGAGAGGGTGAGGAAGGGGAGAATGAACAAGTGCAAAATGAGGAATTGCCACCCCAACCTACCCCAGAGATGATCAATCAGGTTCTTGCTTATCTTAGCGGGTTATCTGATCAGGGTCAGGCACCTCCAGTGTTTTCTGCACGAACACCTCCGGTTTCAGAGGTACAACATGCAGCCACTATGACTCCTCGTATGGATGCCTCATTGGACATAGGCACGTTTCCACGTCTGACTACTGGGCCTATAATGACAAATGATCAGCATGAACTTTTCAGTAAGTTCTTGAAATTAAAACCTCCAGTCTTCAAGGGTGCTGAATCTGAGAATGCTTACGATTTTATGGTTGACTGCCATGAGCTACTACACAAGATGAGTATAGTAGAACGGTTTGGTGTTGAGTTCGTGAGTTATCAGTTTCAAGGAAACGCCAAAATGTGGTGGCGGTCACATGTTGAGTGTCAACCAATAGAGGCACCACCTATGACTTGGGCCTCATTCTCTAGCTTGTTTGTGGAGAAGTATATCCCCCGGACTTTGAGGGATAGGAAAAGGGATGAGTTCTTGAGCCTAGAGCAAGGTAGGATGTCAGTTAATGCATATGAGGCTACGTTTCATGCATTATCCAGGTATGCCACTCAACTTTGTTTCAGTCCACAAGAGCGGATTCGCCGGTTTGTGAAGGGGTTGAGGTCAGAGTTGCGGATTTCGGCCTTACAGGTAGCGGCTACGGCAAAATCCTTCCAAGAAGTGGTAGACTTCGTGATAGAGGTGGAAGGAGTGAAGCCCGATGAATTCACCATGGCATCGACATCAAAAAGGTTTCGAAAGGGAGGTGAGTTTAATGGTTCTTACTCCAGAGGACAGGGTTCCGGAGGTTACTTAGTTCGACCAATTCAGTCTTCACTACAGACTGTAGTTGGGGGTCCACCTCAGACCGGTCAACACTTCTCTGAGAGACCTATGCTTGACTCTAGAGAGTGTTATGGATGTGGAGAGACTGGACATATTAGGAGGAATTGTCCAAAACAGAGTTATAGACCCCCAATAGCTAGAGGTAGAGGTGGTCATGGTAGAGGCCGTTATTCTGGAGGACGTGGTGGTCGAGGTAATGGTGGTCACCAAAACGGCCGGGGTGATGGGAAAACTGGAGCCACTACATCACAACATGGTAGGGGCAACGGACAGACAAATGATAGGGCCCATTGTTACGCTTTCCCTGGGCGGTCTGAAGCGGAGGCATCTGACGCTGTCATCACAGGTAATCTTTTGGTTTGTGTTTGCATGGCTTCTGTATTGTTTGGTCCCGGGTCCACATTTTCTTATGTATCTTCCTCATTTGCTAATGGTCTTAATTTACATTGTGAATTACTTGACATGCCTATTCGTGTTTCTACTCCGGTGGGTGAGTCTGTGATAGTTGAAAAAGTGTATAGGTCTTGTTTGGTGACTTTTGTGGGGAGTAACACTTATGTAGATTTGGTTATCTTAGAAATGGTTGACTTTTATGTAATTTTGGGTATGACTTGGCTTTCTCCGAATTTTGCGATCTTGGATTGCAATGCTAAGACTGTGACGTTAGCCAAACCTGGGACAGATCCGTTAGTGTGGGAGGGGGACTACACTTCCAATTCTGTGCGTATCATCTCCTTTCTTCGTGCTAAGAGAATGGTTAGTAAGGGTTGTTTAGCTTTCTTGGCACACCTCAGGGATGGCACTACCCAAGTACCTTCGATTGAGTCGGTTTCGGTAATCCGTGAGTTTTTGGATGTGTTCCCTGCAGATCTTCCTGGTATGCCACCAGATAGGGATATTGACTTCTGTATTGATCTTGAACCGGGAACTCGCCCCATTTCTATACCCCCTTATAAAATGGCTCCCGTAGAGTTAAGAGAGTTAAAGGCCCAACTTCAAGAGTTGTTGAGAAAAGGCTTCATTAGACCAAGTGCATCTCCTTGGGGTGCTCCGGTTTTGTTTGTGAAGAAGAAGGATGGAAGTTTTCGGATGTGCATAGACTACTGGCAGTTGAACAAGGTAACTATTAAGAACAAGTATCCTATTCCTCGCATTGATAACTTGTTCGATCAGTTACAAGGTGCTTGTGTCTTCTCTAAGATTGACTTGAGATCCGGTTATCATCAACTGAAAATACGGGCAATGGATGTGCCAAAGACTGCTTTTAGAACCAGGTATGGGCATTATGAATTTGTAGTGATGTCTTTTGGTCTTACGAATGCCCCTGCTGCGTTCATGAGCTTGATGAACGGGATTTTTAAGCCATATTTGGATCTCTTTGTGATCGTATTTATTGATGATATACTGATATACTCTAAAAGTAAGAAGGAACATGAGGAGCATTTGAAAATTGTATAGGAAATGTTGAGGGAGAAAAAGCTTTATGCCAAGTTTTCTAAGTGTGAGTTTTGGCTAGATGCGGTGTCCTTCTTGGGGCATGTAGTTTCTAAGGATGGAGTGATGGTGGATCCTTCTAAGAGTGAGACAGTGAAGAATTGGGTAAGACCTACTAATGTGTCAGAAATAAGGAGCTTTGTTGGGTTAGCTAGCTACTACCACCGATTTGTCAAGGGATTCTCTTCTATTGCTTCCCAACTGACGAACTTGACTAAGCAAAATGTTCCATTTGTATGGTCGGATGAGTGTGAGGAAAGCTTTCAAAAACTCAAGACTTTGTTGACTACCGCACCTATCCTTACCTTGCCAGTGGAAGGTAAGAACTTCATTGTCTATTGTGATGCATCCTATTCTGGTTTGGGTGCAGTACTAACGAAGAGAAGAGTGTAATTGCTTATGCTTCGAGGCAATTAAAAGTGCATGAACGAAACTATCCGACCCATGATTTGGAATTGGCTGCGGTAGTGTTTGCATTAAAGCAATGGAGACACTATCTATATGGGGTTAAGTGTGAAGTATACACGGATCATCGTAGCCTACAATATGTTTTTACTCAGAAAGATTTGAACTTGAGACTGAGGAGATGGATGGAACTACTGAAGGACTACGATATCACTATTTTGTATCATCCGGGGAAGGCGAATATTATAGCGGATGCTTTAAGTAGAAAGGCGGGAAGCATGGGAAGTCTAGCTCACTTGCAAGCTTCTAGACGCCCATTGGCTAGAGAAGTTCAGATTCTGGCTAATGACCTTATGAGATTAGAAGTAAATGAGAAGGGAGGATTTTTGGCTTGTGTGGAGGCAAGATCTTCCTTCCTTGACAAGATCAAAGGAAATCAGTTTAATGATGAGAAATTGATTCAGATCCGAGATAAAGTGCTGCAAGGAGAGGCCAAAGAAGCAACAATCGATGAGGAAGGTGTGTTGAGGATTAAGGGAAGGGTATGTGTACCCCGCGTCGATGATTTGATGAACACTATTCTGATAGAAGCTCATAGTTCAAGGTATTCTATACATCCGGGTGCAACCAAGAAGTACCGTGACCTAAATCAACACTTTTGGTGGAGCAGAATGAAGCGTGATATTGTTGAATTTATCGCCAAGTGTCCAAATTGTCAACAAGTAAAGTATGAACACCAGAGGCCCGGAGGAACACTTCAGAGAATGCCTATTCCGGAATGGAAGTGGGAGAGAATTGCAATGGATTTCATGGTTGGTCTTCCAAAGACAATGGGTAAGTACGACTCTATTTGGGTGATTGTTGATAGGTTGACTAAGTCTGCTCATTTCATTCCGGTTAAGGTGACTTACAATGCCGAGAAGTTAGCCAAGATCTATATCTCAGAAATCATTCGATTGCATGGGGTTCCACTATCCATCATATCATATAGAGGTACGCAGTTTACTTCTATGTTTTGGAAAACATTGCATACGGAATTGGGTACTAGGTTGGAGGATATGCTTCGTGCATATGTGGTAGAATTTGGTGGTCATTGGGATAACTTCTTACCCTTAGCCGAATTTTCGTACAACAATAGCTATCACTCAAGCATTGACGTGGCCCCATTTGAAGCATTGTATGGTAGGAGATATAGGTCTCCCATTGGTTGGTTTGATGCATTTGAGGTTAGACCTTGGGGCACTGACCTTTTGAGGGATTCATTAGAGAAAGTGAAATCTATTCAAGAAAAGCTTCTAGCGGCGCAAAGTAGGCAAAAAGAATATGCAGATCGAAAGGTTAGAGACTTAGAGTTCATGGAGGGTGAACAAGTCTTGCTGAAGGTTTCACCCATGAAAGGGGTGATGCGGTTTGGTAAAAGAGGTAAACTAAGCCCAAGGTATATTGGTCCCTTTGAAGTGCTTAAGCGAGTAGGGGAGGTGGCTTATGAGTTAGCCTTGCCTCCAGGGATGTCCGGAGTGCATCCGCTATTTTATGTGTCTATGTTGAAAAGATACCACGGGGATGGAAACTACATTATCCGTTGGGATTCAGTTTTGCTTGATAAGAACTTGTCTTATGAGGAGGAGCCTGTTGCTATTTTAGATAGAGAAGTTCGCAAGTTGAGGTCAAGAGAGATTGCATCCATCAAGGTGCAATGGAAGAATCGACCGGTTGAAGAAGCCACTTGGGAGAAGGAGGCAGACATGCAAGAAAGATACCCACATCTGTTTAAAGATTCAGGTACTCCTTCTCACCCTTGTTTTTCTTCTTGTGATCGTTCGAGGACGAACGATGGGTAAATTGGTATCTATTGTAACGACCTGTTTAGTTGTTTTGAGCAGCAAATTTTATTTCTGGAAAATTGGTTGAGACGACGGACCCCACGACGGACCGTCATGGTCACGACGAACCGTCGCAAGGTCTCGTTTCAAAACACTTAGAAAATCTGAAATTTGGTACTGAAAATCGACTCTCTAAACTTTGTAACGGAATGGCAGGACGGACCGTCACAGGTGTGACGGACCGTCAAAGACTCTTTAGTGGAAATTGAGTCTCTGAACCTTGCGATGACCTGCAGGACGGACCGTCGCAGGCACGACGGGCCGTCGCAGGTTGCGTAATCCCAGTCTGGGTCGGATTTCTTTACACGTTTTAAGGGACGTTTTGGACTATTCCTACTTTAATTATAAAGTTAGAGGGTTAAGGTTAATAAGTCTAATTACTTGGGGGTTAAAAGAGGTAACCTTAAGTTAATTAGTGGGTTACTATTGCCATCTTTTATTCTTAATTATATGCTAATTAGGGTAATAGAAAGAGGGTCTGAATAAGAAAAATAGAAAGAACAAAGAGAGGGAAAGAGAAACGATAGAGAGAGGATCGAACGAGAGGAAAAACACAAAGCTTGGGAAATTGCTTGCTTGATCACGAATCTTCGGTGGAGGTAGGTTATGGTTTAGTTTACGATATTCGTAGTAAACTCTTAATAGCGAATGATATGTATTGATAGTATTGTAAACCCTGCTATATGCTTAATTGTATGCTTGTATGAATGTGATGATATAATTGTGATAAATTAAGCATGATGAAGCTATTGAATCCCAAATCTTGATAAAAACCTAATCTCTTGTTAATGATGATGCCTTGGTATAAAAGAAGGCTTGATGAACTAAAGTAATGAGATTGATGGTGCCTTGGTAAGAGAGAAAGCTTGATGAATTGATAGAAGGAGATTAGGGAATCGGAGTGTCACGTTCTGACACATAGAATTAAGGGATCGGGTGTCACGAACCGACACGTAGATTTAGGGGATCGGGTGTCACGAACCAACACGTAGATTTAGGGGATCGGGTGTCACGAACCGACACGTAGATTTAGGGGATCGGGTGTCACGAACCGACACGTAGAATTAGGGGATCGGAATGTCACATTCCGACACATAGTAGTAGGGGATCGGAGTGTCACGTACCGACAAAAGAGGAATAGAGATTAATGAGGGATCGGAGTGTCACGTACCGACACATGAGGAATATGGATAATGAATCTTGAAAGATGCTAATATACTCAATCTAATGAATCTAATTCCCAAATGAGTATGGTATTGAGGCTTGAGCCCTCTTGTGTGAACTTGACGGTAATTGTTAATGATATAGTACTTGTTGTTGCTACATGTTGAGTATCATAGTTGATTTTATGATATTACTTGGTATATACTGTTTTCTATTTTGAGTTGACCGATGATACCTACTCAGTACTTGTGTTTGTACTAACCCCCTACTTTTATGTTTTCCTTTTGTTATTTGTGGAGTGCAGCAAACGTGCCGTCGTCTTCAACTCAACATCAACTCTAGCTAGTCTTCCTTACTCCGGATATTAGGGTGAGCTAATGCTTCTAGCTTGGACTGGATCTTCCTCTTCATGTCTTGTTGCCTTGAAGTTGCGGCATGGACTAGCTTTTACTTGTTTTAGCTTCTTAGAATACTCTTAGTTTAGTAATTTGATCATAGATGTTCTTGTGGTGATGACGTCCAGATTTTGGGGATAATGATAAGTTTTGAGTTATAGAAGTTGATTATTGATTTTACTTATGAGTTTAAGTCTTCCGCATTATTTTTTGTTAATATACATTGAAATGTTAAGGGTTAGATTGTTTGGTTCGCTCACATAGGAGGGTAAATGTGGGTGCCAGTCGCGGCTCGATTTTGGGTCGTGACAGAAATAGATGGAATGCAAGCAAGATAATTGAAACTGAGAAGGTTCCAATTGGTATGTGGCCTTAGGGATTATATCATACAAGGAATATCAGTAAAAATCATGTATTGAGAGAAATAACCATTTAAGGATTTGAACTTTTATGCGAATTGTATCATGGAACGGTGAATGTGTGCTTCTAGTTGTCTCAAATCAACTATGAATGTAAATGGTGTATTACTTGAATCCTTTAATATGATTAGGTGCCCAATATTGCTTGACTGAATGTGATATGGTCAATGTGTTGGTCTAAATGTTGAAAGTGCACAGTTGTAACCGCTTGAGTGTCGTGGGACTGGTTGTAAAAGGAAAATCATCATGAGATTATGCGCAAGGGGGTAGATGAATTATAATGTGGTTTGTAAGTGAGAAATCTTAATGTGTATTACAACCAACTCATAATAGCATGAATGTTTGGGTATATCCTGGGAATGAGTGAGTTGTAGTGTTGAATGTAACGTAAGGGAAATTGTTTAACATGTGTCATTTATATTGATACGAGGTAATTAATGATTATACTAGCTGTGGGGATTATTCCAAAAGCTCCAAGTAAAGTTGGGACCTTGGTGGAAATCAGAAAGGAGAAAAACCAGAAAATTAGTTAGCTTGGTTCTATTTTTGTTATGGTCGCTGGGGCGGGATTTTTCTCACTAGAGCGGAACAGGGTGAGATGGAATCTCATCCCTGTGTCCCCTATTTTCCTAGTCATAATATAGACCGTGAATTGTGCCTCAATGTTCAACAATTGAATATAAGTTATAAGTTGTGTTAAAATTGTGGACAACCTAGCATATGAGGGTCAGATGTAGTGATCACAAGTGCGAAAAATTGTTGTTGGTCTGGATTCTACTTATTTGTAGGTGTTAGTGAAATCTCCTGGTATTTGATGTGGGTGTTGATATACTTGATTCCCTAATCCATGTTTCTATAATAGTCGAGGAGACAGTCATGTCACCCATGTGTATTGTGTTGCAATGCTGTGTAGTGGTTCTTATATTTGAGTTGATTTGGTTATGTTGGATATGACTGACTCGATATACTAATAGGCATGACTTGGTTGTTCCCCTATTATACCGAGATTAATTGTGATGCCAAGACAGTAACTCTAGTAAGAGTGGGAAGGGGTGTATAAGTCTGAGCTAGCTAAGATCATATCCTTCATTCGGGCTTGGAAACAAGTAAGGAAGGATTGTTTGGCGTAATTGGTTCATATTAGGGATGTTGTGGTCGAGTCCCCTATGTCGATTGTTTTCATTTGGTGTTAGAATTTAGAGAGCTTAAAGCTTAAATCTAAGGGCTTCTTTATAAAGGTTTCATGCATCCTAGTGTTTCCCCGTGGAGTTTCATATCTTCTTTACTAAGAGATAAGGAGGGTAGTATGAGGACTGGGGATTTTATCTTAATCCATGAGGGAGTGGATTAATACCGAAATGACAAGCTTATGAATAAAGAAAGTTCTATTGAGTATACTTTGGTGAAGTAAATTTATGATTCTAGTTAGAAAGTGCGTACCAAGATTGGGTTAGTCTTTTGAAGTTGATGAATATACATGAGTTTGAGGTGTTATGCCTATGGAACTGTTGACTTTTTGAGATAGTCAGGGCTGATTTAGAATAATGACAATAAGAGTTTGTAGTAGATTGTGCCGAGATGCAAATATATAATGAGATTGTGGCTAAGAGAATTTGGCGTATTAATAATGATTTGTTAACATCGAGATGGGTGGTTGTATCGATGAAGGGATCGGAATTAGAAGATTTTTGGGACTTTTCAGACCAAAGCTCACTAGTTCAAAAAGTGTCGCCGCAGCGAGATTGGTGTCGCTGCAAAGACGGCACTACAGCAGGATAGGTGCCTTTGTGGCGAGTCCGAAGTGACTGAAGGTCGTTAAATAAATATATAAGCTAATGTTGACAGATAGGTGGCTTGTGTTAAACAATTGAATTTACAATTTAGATTTTTCATTGTACATCTACATTCGTGGTGATATATTTTTCCAAGGTATGAATTTTCAAGGTGTGGAATGGTCAGTTATATTAAGTACTGAACATTTGAAAAGACTTACAATTGATTTGAGTTTGTAAAGTTTATCACTTTTGATTGTTAAGGTATTTGAGGAAGGTTTTCATTCTGAAGGTGTTGGGTTGAAATAAGTTTAATGCTCGGAGTGTTTATCATGGTTGTTGGAATCAAGAGTATTGACTCCAATTGAAGGATGTGAAGTGTATGTTGAGTCAAGTGAATGAGAATAACTAGTATCGACCCTGCAAAGGAAAACCTTTTGTGTTATTCGATAAATTCTTATGTGACCATGTGTTTCATTTTGTACATTATTGGAAACTTTATGAACTAGCTATGGTCATACGTGTTTTTATTTTGTGGGTTGCTCTAGTGGTGTATTTTCATACTGTAATGTTCTCTTGAATGAGTGGGATAATAGGGAAGAATTGATTATTCATACGACTCATGTGATGTTGTCTAAACGTTGTTAAATTATTTAACAGGTTATCCATGTACCATCTTGCTTAGGTTAATTTATAGAAGAGCTACCTTGTGTACTTATGATTGTTCGACAATCTTGATATTTTTCTTGTCGTCGAGTTCATGTATCGATTATGTGTTTTTGAATGTGGGGATCATTGAATTCAATTTTGTTATTCTTAAGAGGTAATCTACAATCACTAATCTAGATTTTCAATAGTGTTGTTGGAAGGGTGGTATGCTTGGACATATCCCTCGACGGGTATTTGATTTCTACGAATTGAAACTTTTGTTACTTAAGCTTGTGGAAATTTACGTTAAGATATGAAGATGTTGATAAGAACTAAGATTGTTTGGGTATAATGAGCGTATGTTGGTTGGTTTAGGTTCATCTCTAATTGTGGCGAGTTTTGATTTTAGAATTTTGTCATGGTTATGTGAGGAAGGATTAGTCCTTATGACTGTTTCAAGATCGTTTATAACATGTGGCAGACGTGAGTACGATCAACTTTAGTGGTTGTTAGGATTCGTTTTGTTGATTAGTTAAGTTCACATACAACAATATGTATTCCTCCAGTGTTGAGATGACTTCATTGATGCATAGTAAGGGAGGATGTGTAGGTACTAAATTGGTTGGTTTGAGGTTGGAGATGTGAAACCCTTAGGAGGTAATAAGAATCGGTAAGAAGGGCATGTGAGACAATTACCCCTAGTAATTAGATGTTTCAGATACTATTCTACCTTTATTTTACCCAAGTCTTTTATAGTTGATCACCGAAGGACGAGTAATGGGTAAATTGGTATCTATCGTAACAACCTTATTCCGTCTTTATGGAAAAGTCAATGAAGAAAAAATTGGGGTCAGAAAACTCTTTTGTAGTAACTTGGAATTACCAAACTTAGTCTAGATTTGAAAGAAATCGAATTCATTAAGGTGTAGGAAAAATCTGGTAATGAATAAGAGATATAATTGTGAATTTTATTACACGAGTGGGTATCCAAGACAATAAGGAATCCGTAAAACTTTACAGAATCAAATTTGGATGAGTAGAACTATTAGAATTGATCTTTTCATGAATGATTACATTTATGCCCGCGCGCCGCTGCAACGGGATTGGTACTCTCGGTCTTCTCTCAAGACCCTCTGGAGTCTCATGACTTTCTCAAGACTCTTTCTAAGAATAAATCATCGATAAGAATCTTTAAACTTTAATTTTCAACCACCTCTAGTTTGATGGGTAGTCAAATGAATATGAGAACGCACGAGTTAGAATTGATATCTATGACTTAGCAATTTTGCACGATTAAGATTATGAAAGAAGGAAAACTTTTCTTAAATGCCTAGAGTATCTCATTCATAAAAGTGGGGCCATCACAACCATAAACAATATCATATTGACACGACTTCATAGACACCCTAGGACATTTGAACTCTGTGCTCCCATACCAAGTTTGTCACGACTTGAGTCTACACCTTAGACATGGACGACACTCAAGAACCATTGCTGGTCCCCAAGCGAACCTTCATCTTGGTTGACTACAAGCAGAAGACTAACTTAAGCATGCAAAAGCTTAAAATTGAGTATTAATAACTCAAATACAAAGCTTTAACTTTAAAGATTAATTATGAATAAAATAATATATTAAACTCGCCATAAAATAGGCAACTTAGCTCTTTAAAACATTTAATAACATAAATGAATAATACAGACTCCTCAACTATACTGACTATCTATAAAGCCTCTAACAGATAAAAGATGGAAGTCAGGAAAAGATCCACGACATCCAGAGTAAACTGAAAAGTAAATGAAATCCTCCGGAAATAAGGAGACTCACCATGGTTAATTGGAACTCTGGGATGTATCAACGAAGCTCATGTTGATGATCCTGAATATCCACATCATCAAAATATGCAGGCCAAATGGCTCACTACGTGGAATGTATATGGATGTAAAGGAAATTCTAAAGTATAACATAAACTTGAAACTAGAATAAAAAGGATACCTATTTTCAAACTCACTCAACTCAAATCAACTTAAGAATAAGATATTCAACTCGAAGATTAGATACTGAACTTTAAAGATATGATACTCGACTCAATAAAGCACAAATATACTCAAGATACTCAACTCCTGATACTCAATTGAACTCATTTCAATATAAAGCAATTTAAAATAAGTGCAATATAAAGAAAGGTTGTTTAAAACATCATATCAACTCTATGTGTATAACAAGGATACAACATAACTCTGAAATATATATGAAAATACAATAACTAATGTATATAAAAATACTTTAACTTCTGTGGTAGCTTCTATGAGCGACAACCATCACTTAAGATCTATAGTGATGATACAACGTTACTCGACCCATGCTGCCGGCCATTCTAACCTTGCCAGGGTATAGAACCTGAACTGCCTAATGGATTCACTAGTAAACTATGAAAAGGATTCATCTAAAAAGTATGACCCTTTTCTATCCATGATGACTACATTGTTTTCATGGAGACTTAAATTAATCTGTAACTCGCATCCCACATCGGTGCTCAATACTACTCCCAAAAATATATTGACTCTTATGTTTTTAAAACATACTGATTCTGTAGTTTGAGATTAGTTCTCAAAGCTTAGCTTTAAAAGCCCTCTTGGAAATCATAGTTTCCCTGTGTGCTTCATTTTATAAAACTAGCCCGAAGGCTCTTTACTTGTTTAAATGTGAAAAACATTTAAAGTATCCTTGGAAATACTTAGTCCTCATATACCTTTGAAAAAAAAAACATCAACTTAACTCTTTACTTAGCTTGAATCTTGAGTCTTATAACAAAGTTAAAATGTTTAGGTAATACTCTTGAAAACCTTTAAGAACTTTACTTCAAATTACTTCTTAGCTTTAGACTTGACTCTTAACTTTCTTGAATTGAAGTATGGATTCAAGGTTCGTGATATCATGTTTATGGATGATTTCATGATTTTCAACTTGGAGGGTTCATGCGGAATTATGAGCATGAGCTACTCAACTTTAGAACTCAAAGGTACTCCTCATCTCAACACTGTTCAACTTATAAGGTTCATGTGGAATTATGGGTATGAACAATAAAAATCAAGGACTTCATGGTAACATGTAATAGTCCCATTATTATAAAATAATTTCAAAGGTGTTAGAAACTTATTACTCATGACTTAGAATTTGGGGATACTACTCCTCTTCGATGATACTCAATTTGTGGTATTCATGCGAATGTTATGGGCATGAATAACTCGACTCGAATGTTTGATTAATTAGATGGAACTCATGTACACAAATCTTCTCATTCTCTTACTTACTTCCTCAAAACCAAGTTAAAATCAATAGTTGATCTTAAAGGATTCACACTTGAACTCAAAGACTTTCATGACCTCTACTGTTAACCCTCTCTTGGATGTGAATTATAAATTCAAGAGTTTTTGTTCATGACGTGGAGGATATATGTGATATTGTAGACTCATGAATGAATTCTCCTCACTCTCATGCTTACTTACTTGAGTCTTAAAACAAGTTACTAGAAGTTGTAGAAGACTCTTCAAAAAGGACTCGAAGGGACTCTCTCAAAATCCGTAATAACTCTCAAAACTTAATATTAATATTACCTTGAACTTGAATTATTATTTCAAGGTTATGATTCATGTTATGAATGATTTATAAGTGTTTAGAATCAAAATGAGTGAAGATACACTTTAAATGAGCTGAAACGGGACAACCAACGTAAAAAGATTGGAGGCAGACGACCATGAGGATTTCGGGCGCGGGGAGCCATCCCCTAACATCGGAGGCTGATTTTGGGCGCACTGCAGGTGCGCTGCCTCAGCCCTCTGGGCGCATCTGGGGCGCGCCGTGCCAGCATCCCCCAGGCATGGTTTGGACGAATTTGCGCTCATTTTCTGACCCTATATCACTTTAAGTCGATTTGTTTTCTCAGGTTTTCCTTAGATTCAATTAACCAACCTAAGTAAACACTAATAAACTCAAAACAATCACTTTTATATCAATAAATTTATCAAAACTACAACAAGACAATATCTACAATGAACTTCAAGAACACCTCACAAGAACTTAAATCTTTCAACTTTTTGAGAATGAAATTACACTGGCGTGTGAGTGAACAAAATGAACACTATGGAAGCTTACATACCTTTTAGGGATTAGACCCATGGCGAAATTCCGCAGCAATACACAAGAATCTCGACGAATGCTTGATCCTCTTCTCTTTTCTCCTTTTTTCTCTTCTTGAACTCTCAACTAAAAGCCTAATCGTATTTTTGGATTATTAAACTTAAACTAAAAGAATTATAACCCTAAAATATTATTAAAAATGAATTAAAGCTTATTAGGTAAGGAAAGAACTAAAATACACCTCACTATTTTCAGCTAATTTTCCTTAACTGGACAACCTAACTTCAAAAGGTCATATCTCACTAATCCAACTCTAAACTTAGCAAACTTGGCGGCGTTGGAAATATAAATCAAAGATATTTCCTATGGTATCTTGTAGAACACCTAACTCATCTTGTGATAGGAGTTATGGTCGTTTGAAGTTGACCCAAAACTCATACGTAGCTTAACTTGCAAAATTTCAGACTTTGCTATTTCCAGTTTAATTATATTTGGAACTCAAGGTACTAAATCTAGTGAAGTGAAATTAATACTTCATAAATTTTAAAATTTTTGGTGAAATCTCACTCACTAAGATTAATGACTCAAGTCTTAGTTCGAAAAAATTTTCTGGGGTGTTACACCGTTTGAGGACAAACTATGTGAAAAAGCATGTGAATTGTTATGTAGAATATTATGATAGTTTTGTATATCTTAATATTTATGCATGTGTTATGATGTTTTAACTTCTTGTTTATGTTACACTGCTGAGATAGCCGCGTGATCCTACCAGTATAAGGTGGTTGTGTACTGATACTATAGTTGCTCTTTTTTTTTGAGTATAGGACATCTTCATGCAAGTGTTGACAAACCTCACTTTAAAAAAAATTGGTGATTACTTCGAGTTCAGGGCAGAGCCACATCGTTCAGGCTACCATGAAATTCTCTTTAGTCTATGTATATCATTTACTGACCTAAACCTTGTTTTAGTTAGTTAGATATTCCACTAGAAATTATTGATAGATTTGGTCCCGGTTTCTAGTTTTGGTACATTAACTTTTAGATTCTAGGTTTAACTTCTACATTGTTAGTTAGTTGTTTGATCTTTAACTAGTAATGTGACCTTGTCTTTATTTATTTAACTTGCTTCCATAACATAAATGCCTTAGTGTTTAGATTAACTGCTTGGGTTGGTTGGAAGTAGTGGTTCTCCCATCAAGTTGTAGTGTGGGTGCCAATCACAACGGTCTGGATCGTGACAGATTGAAAGCGTCAAAGCAAAATTAGTATTGTTTTTCTTTTAGAGTAAAACTTCAAAAACAATAAAAGAATAATGATAGGAAAATATTGTAATGAGGTCAAATAGAATTCTTTTATTTTTTATTCTTGAACTCTACATTTATAGAACAAAAATAGTAAAAAGGTAATGATAACTAGTCTAGAATACCTCAGAAAAATATATCTTATCAAACTAATTATTAATAAATAGAAAAACCTAGCTAACCAACTATTAACTAGGATGTATTAAAAAATTAAAGTATAAAAATAAAACTACTGTAGTTCAAAAGTATAATTCTAACTGTTCTTGTTTGAGGAATTGCAAATTCTAGACTTTGTTGAAATTGACCTCAGGAATAACTCTGTCGATTCATATTTGGTCTTGTAGTTACTTTGATCCACATCTTCAATTAGTAACTCTTGATTATCAACAAATTCGTATCTTGTATTCATCTTTCATTGGATTAAATGGAAATTCTTACCTCTCATTTTAACTCATAAAATCTCATGCTTAGTGGAATCAAAGATTTGACAATAGTTATCTCCAAATAAAAAGTTAAACCTTTTCTCGATTAGTTGGCCATCGCTCTTGTTCGTCGATTTAGTTTTTCTTCTATTCTATAAATAAATACATTGAGACTTGTATTTATTATCAAATGCTATATTATTTTACTATGGCTTGCCCACGTGATAATCAGGTTTGAGGACATTTTAGAATGAAAAAGTTTTTTATGTTCCTACGTATTTTTTTCTACTTTTCTAGGCAATTCATAAGCACAACTATCAACGTATTGTCTTTTTAATTAATCCTTTTTTATTTTTATTCAGTAAGATCAAGCAAAGGAGTAATTGAACCCACCACCTCATTCTCATTACTACCAATGAAGGAAAATTTAAGATCCTACAAGTTTTAGAAGTTCACTTGCCTCAATTCAATCAAAAGTCAATCCAAGACTTGAGTCTTTCCATTCCAAACAATGTCTAAAGCCACAAAATCACAGTAAGATTCATAAATCACAATACCCATATCATACATTTTGATAATGGTTCAATCAATTTAAAAACCCAATTTAAAAAATGAGCTAGGTTTGAGTTCAAAAATCTTTGTTTGAAAATGTAATCGGAATCGAACCCTTGTT
Source organism: Solanum lycopersicum (assembly GCF_036512215.1). Lineage (NCBI taxonomy): Eukaryota > Viridiplantae > Streptophyta > Magnoliopsida > Solanales > Solanaceae > Solanum > Solanum lycopersicum. The sequence continues at coordinate 10,785,712 of NC_090810.1, forward strand.
GTGACTCAAAAACTATTAAAGGTCACCCAAGCGAACTCTTGTCCTGACTTACTACTTAGCGGAAGACTCATTCAAGTGATAAAGGTCTTAAAAACATAATTTTATGAATATCAAAGTCAAAGTGAATACTCAACTCAATTGTCTGTAAAATACTCAAGAATATAAGTATAACTGATAGCAAAAGTATCTGAAGGAAAAGTAATTACTGAAAGACTCATTAACTCTATCTATCAATGAAGGCTATACAATCAAACAAGGATGTGATGAAATAACCCACGAAATCTCAAAACTACTAAATAGAAAGTAAATTTGAATACCTCCGAGATACAAGGAGGACCACCAAAACTAACTAGAGTGTAAAGTGATCTAAGATAAGTGCTTGTTGATAATCCTAAACACATTTATTTGCATCATAAAAAGATGCAGGTCAAATGACATAAGTACATTGAATGAACGAGTATGTTGGGACACAAAAATGACCTTAATATACAAATCCACCATTTCCCTCTTAAGAGGAAGTATCTATGAACTCATTAAGAACCACTTCCTTTTACTCAACCAAAATTGGATCAAGACTTTGCTTGGCTTTCATATTTGACACAAAAGATGATGTCGAACCATTTTGAACAACAAAACCACCCTAACCGGATTCTACCAAGAAAACACCTAGCCGAGCTAGTATACTAACATCAGGAACCAATTCTTTCTTTTTATCTTCAACATGTGCAACACTACTCATCAACAACGAACTTAAGGCATCGGGCACGACATTGACTTTACCTAGAGGATAAAGGACACTAATGTCATAGTCCTTCAAGAGTTCTAGACATTTAAGTTTTCCAAAACTGAGATCCTTTTTCTTGAACACTTTTTAAAAACCTTTGTGGTCGGTAATGACATGAACATAGAAACCATACATATAATGTCTCCAACCTTTGAGGCAAAACAATCTCCGCTAGTTTCAAATCATGGGTAGGATGGTTTTTTTGTAAATATTATGTTTACTTGAGTCATAGACATTAAATCCCATATTTTGCGTAAGTACGCACCATAATACAATCCTTGAAGCATCACAATAATTAACAAACCAATCGAAGCCTTCCGGTAAAGTCAACACCAGAGCGAAGGTAAGTCTATATTTCAATTCTTCAAAACTCTTCTCACGTGATTCTGACCATGAGAACTTAACCTTCTTTTAGGTCAATAAAGTCAACAGAGAGAAAATCGAAGAAACCCTACGACAAACCTTCTATAATATTCATATAAGTCAAGAAATATTGAATATATAAAGGGGATGGATTTCTAGGACAATTATTAACCACTTTCATCTTTATAGGATCAACCTCAATTCCCTTATCAAAAACAGTTTGACCAAGAAAAGCCACAATTCTCAACCAAAACTAGTAATTACTAAACTTTACAAATAATTGTCGGTCCTTGAGGACTTGCAATAGAATTCTCAAATGAACATCATTCTCATCCTCACTCCGCGAGTAAATCAAAACGTCATAGATAAGCACAATAAAAAACATATAAAGATATTGTTCAAATACACTATTTATTAAGTTCATAAATGTGGATGGAGTGTTGACAACCCAAACTACATTATCAAAATCTCATAATGGTCATACTGAGTTCAAAAAGTTGTCGTTAGAATGTCACTTTATTTCACCCTCAATTAGTAATAAACTGACTGGAGGTCAATCTTAAAAAAGTAACTCTTCTGGTTTTTTTTTTGTTAATCAATCAAAGCATCAATCCTTGGAAGAGGATACTTATTCTTAATGTTAACCTTGTTAAATTGTTGGTACTTAACATACATGTGAAGTGAACCATCCTTGATAGGAATAAACACAACTAGAACACCCCGTGGAGTAATATTCAATTGGATGAAACCTTTATCCAGTAGATCTTTCAATTGCTCATTTAATTCTTTATGTTAAGTCGGATTCATATGATAAGGTGGAATAAATATAGCTGGTATATCTAAGATAAGAACAATATCGAAGTTTATTTCCCTTTTGGAAGGAACATCGTCGAGATAATTGGGAAGCACTTCCAGAAACTCATTTATCACGATGACCGACTAATGAGTAGGGGTTAAGGAATATGTATACCTAACCCAAGCATTAAAATATATAAAATAACAAATTAAATCCTAATTGAGAAAACCCCATGAAAATTGAATAAAACCATAACTTTGAATTGAGAATTAAACTTGTAGAATTGGGATCTATAAAGACCTAATGGAGGAAAGGACTCCGTAGGTGAATACTAACAGAGATCAACCTAATCTATGGTGAATTTAAGATCTTGAAGTAAAACCATAAATTCTTCTTCCTTAACTTAAAGAGAGATTTTTTTAGGGTAATTAGAACTTGGAGGGAATTGGGATTTTTAGGATAATGATTTCAGAATGTGTAGTTTTCGAACTTAAAATACTTATATAGAGATTTGAGTAGGGGTCAAAATAGTATAGCATAGGTAATAAAAACATAGGAAAAAAACCTAAAACCTAAAAATAATTGTCGACTCGGCTTACGGGTGTGATCTATAGACCATCGAACTTTCTTTGGTCCGTACTGTTCAACTATAGACTAAGTACTGGAGTATTAAATTCAATCCAATTTTGATAAGACTGGTCTATGGCCCGCAGAACCTTCTACGATCCGTAGACCTCAACCGTAGAACTCAACTTTGATCCTAAAATTTCACTAAGTATTCGACATTTCTACGAGATCTAACTACAACTCGTAAAGCTTTTGATAGACCTTTCTGGTCGACCGTAGAATGAGACACTTAAACCTTCTTTTAAAAAAAATACAACTCACTTTCTATAGATATCTTTTACGGCCCATAGAACATAACAATGGCTAAGAGAAATGTTATCTTTTCCTTTTCCAAAATTCAAGGTGTTACACTTACATGAAAAAACCTGAAAGAAGGACAAAAGGATGTCATTGTCTTGACTTAAGAAAAAAAATATAAGTTAAATAAAAGTGATTTGAAAGATTAACACTAAATGTGCTCACTAGCCAATAGAAATGAGTAGACTTCAGGGTGGAATTCACTAATTAGCATATTTACTAACCTTCAAAAATAGGTAAGTGTTCCACCTCCCTAATTATTCTTGGGACAATCTTTCAGACAGTGCCCCTCTAGACCGCATTTGAAACGACCGACTGGCCATTATGACGCTTACCGGCATGCTTTCTGCCACACCTACCACATGCAAGAGCCCAACTACCTCCTTGTGCCACACTACCTTGGGACTGGGCTAGTCTAGACTTAAAGTTCTACGGATTCTAGCCATGATACTCATTTCTATTTCTGGGTGCAGGTGCATTGCAAATGACGGTGCATGCCCCTTTTGTTTGTGAAATTGTGATCAACTTGAACCACCCTATGTTGACAAGACTCATTCCCAATCTTAGCTTTCTTGTTCCTGTTACTTATCTCTATCCCTCAAGTTTTCTTATTCAACTTTTTGCATATATACCATTGACCTTGAAATGTCCATGTTCCCAATCAACATTGCAGCCCTACCTTCCTTGCTTGAAGCACGACCCAACGTAGCAACGAACAAGCTCATCCTGCTTCTCATATTTTTAACCATCTCCGGAGCATAGCGAGACAGTTGGGTAAACTTTAACCTATACTCATGAACACTCAAGGAGTCTTGTTCAAATTAAGGAACGGATGTACCTTTGCTTCCTTCATTTCTCGGGAAAACAAATGTCCCAAGAAGGCTTCCTCAAAGCATGCCCAAATTGGAGGTGGTGCATCCTCATCTCTGCCCTCCTTCCAATGACCGAACCAAGTCCTAGCCACATTCTTTAGTTGGTATACAACTAGTAGTATAGAACCTGAACTACTAAGTGAATCCACTAGTCTATGCTATAAAGCACTAAGGAATCATCTAAAAAGTATGACCCTTTATCCATGCTGTCTACATGATTTATAAAGACTTGAGTTGATATGAACTCACGTCCCCATATGGTGCTCAATAGTACTCCCAAAATACTTAGCTCATATGGTTTTTTTTAAAACAACTTCTTCTCTGGTTTGAGGTAATTGCTCAAACTTAGCTTTAAAATCTCTCTTTGAAACCATGGTTCCCATTTTCTAAAACTCAGCCAAAGGCTCTGTGGAAGTCTATCTTCCTTCATTTCTCAAAATTTTAAACATTTATACTTCTAGGGACTATTGAGTTCCCATAATCTTTTGAGATATGAACTCACTCTTAGCTCTTTGCTTTACTTGAAACTTAACTCTTAGGGAATACTTAGTTTCCTTATAAATTTAAGGCTTAAACTCAAATCATTACTCTTTGCTTGAATTGTAGCTTGAGCCTTAAAATAAAGTACAAATGTATGTTTAAACTCTTGAAAACTTTAAGAACTCACTTTGACTTGCTTCCTAACTTTTAGAATCAACTCTTAACTTCCTTCACCTTGATCTTAACTTTCCTTGAATTGGATTATGGATTCAAGGATCATGATCTCATGTTTATGGATGATTTCATGATGTTTAGATTTACTTTTGTGTTGGAATCAACTAGGATTTATAGGTACATCACTTGGAAACACGTACAAAAATGTGGGGGAAAATGAGATCTCCAGGTGACGCTGGCACTCTAAGAGGCGCGTGGTGCCAGAGCCTGAGGGACAGAGACTATCTTGAGGGGCTCTTGCTGGGGTGGCGCGCCAGGCAGTGTCAGACAGAGGTTGCCCTGAGAGGCTCCAGCTAGCGCGGCACCCCAGGGCTTGTCATACAGGATTTTTGACTTTTCTTCTCCTCCTTTCAATTCTAAACTCGCATGAATCTGACCAACCACACCCCCCTAAACACATAGACACACACATGCACACGCGTGTGCACGCGCACCCCTCCCCCCCCCCCACAATTTGTATTAACTAATTGTATACTATGACATATTAAAAAGGACATGTATATAATTTTAGTTAGATTTTTCTCATATTCTTCGCATCTCACTTGCTTCTATAGTAAGCACACTTTCTATGTCACCTTAAATCCACATTATATTTTTTTACACATCAAAATAGTTCAGAAGGGTAAAACAATTCACGTAAAGAAAATTTGTGTCCTTGAAATTCGAATCCATATTCAAGGGGTACTTATGTCTTTTTTTTTCTTCTTTAATCATTTTCATTTCATCAAAACTTTTTTGTCCTTTTGATTCTATATTACAAATTTTTATTGGCCGTGAAAATATTTTTCAGTCAAATCAATTGTTGCCAAGAGAAGATCAGTTGTTAAGAAATTCAATTCTTAAACAATTTTGTTACTTATTGTTAATCCTAAACAATATTTGTCTTTCTTTTATATGAACATATCTAAGATTGCACACATTGAATGAAAAATAATTAATCATTTGCGATAATTTTTTGTTTAACTTTATTTTGTTGTTCTTCACTGATTTTTAACGTGCATTGATACAGTTACAACAATTGATGTTTTCACAACTATAACAAAGCTATCCACTGAAAAAGGAAAAAATTTAATGTTATGATTAACCAATGTACATTCATCTTATTTTCATTCTTTCAAACTTTTGGCTCATAATAGTACTATTCGACCTACAACATCTATTGCTAGAATGGGTAAAGACTATTATTTCAAACAATTTACTACATAAAAAAACAAAATTACTTGTGAAATGTCATTAGTTTGTGTCACGACCCTGACCTTTGTGATTGACTCCCACACTGATTCTCCAATGAAAAACCACTACTACGACCCAAACTAACGCAATTAATCTAAAAATTAAGGCATTGAAGTTACGGAAGTAAGTTAAATAAACTAAGTAGAAAGTTTTCGTAGCCTTCAACAAAGATTCTAAAGAACTGACTAAACAAATGCGGAAGTAAACAATCTTCTAGAACCTGAAAAACAATGTACCAAAACTGCTAAAGGATAACCAAGTCCAAATAAGAAGGGATGCAACCCCAATCTAATGAGCTAAACAACTAGTTAAAGCAGTCTCTAAGACCGAAAATGGTGGATGTATATAAAGAGAATTTCATGGCAGCCCGGAAGATACTAGCTCTTCCTTGAATTCGAAAGCAGTGATCACAGATCTTATAAGCGAGGTATGTCAATTGCCGCCGAAAGATGTCTTGTACTCAACAAAAATAAGAGCAAATGCAGTATCAGTACACATCCACCGTGTACTGATGGATCACACATCTATACAAATAAGTGCAACATAAACAAGTTAATTACAACAATAAAATCATGCAATATATCGACCATATACAAGATTGAATATCACATGCTTCAACAATCACAAGTAGTTGGTTCTCTTGTGAAACCCAAACCCAAACTGTTAGTGCACCGGAATGTGGTATCAGATCCAAATTTATGCCGAAACGTGGCAATCCAATCCAAGTAAGTATGTTAGAACATAAAATCTGATTTATCAACACACCATAATCACAAATACACATATACTTTCAAGTCGTACAATCAAGATTGATTCATGGCATATAACCATTCATCTATCTTATTTACCACAAGTGTGAATCAACAATGCAATATTTTCATACATACATGCATTATAATGAAGCAATAACAAGAACACATCACGCAATAACATAATCACAACTATCACCTACCTCAAAACAAGCTTGAAACCCTAAGAAACTTAGTCTTTTCCCTTTTGAATTCGTTCTGCTTGTTCTTGGTCTACAAACAATCAATATAATATGGAAATCAATAGACAATAACTAATTACCCGGATTACTAACAATTATATGAACCCTAGATCAAACCCTTGACCCATCATCCAATTTAGGGTTGTTTCCATCATAAAATTTGTATCAACACCCTTCCCCATCATTATTGACCCATTCTATTACGTTCTACGGATAAAAAAAATCAGAAAGTGAAAAAGTTACCCTTAGCCTCAAGCCTCAAGAATGGTGAAAAACGAGTAGGAGTCGCATGGAGTTTGTTCCTTAGCTATGAAAATAAAAAAAAAGTGCCTAATAAGATCGTTTAAGGGTGTATTAACGACATTTAGTCGCGTCCCAGCCACCGCAGTGGCACCTATCCCGCCTGAGCGGTAGAAATGCCCACAAGGGCGGGATTCCCGAGACAGAGAGCTATCTCAAGAATTTCAAAAATCTCCATTTCACAATACACCTCTAAACCACGACACTCTAAAAATACCTTCCACGCTAAGATCAATTTTTGGAGTTTTACATGCCTGAATTCAATTCTGTAAAGTCGTACTGATGCTTTAACAATTTATCTAACTATTCATGTAATCAAAATCATAAACGGTTCTCCCTATTGTTACCAGAATTCCCCACACCTCAAAGACTCAAATTTCATCCAAATTTGGACTAGGTTGAGTTAAATTCAAATACTACAGAAAAGTTGTCCGACCCAAAAAAAAATTCCAATTGACTTTTCTGTAACGCCGAGACCCAATCGCTACAGTTTGTTGCTAACTTAAACATCTTAACCAACTCACTCTTAGAAAAGGAGAGCTTTGCAAAAGATAAACAATCATTTCTATAATCTGTGTTAAATCGGATTAGTGACTATTTTTTTATTGATTAGAGACATAAATTATTCGTCCCTAATTCTTTATTGTTTAGTAAATGATAACTAGTTTTATTAGGTAACATTAATTTCATAATGAATAAAATTCACTGAATATAGTTTAAATTAATTAGTCAGATAATGTTTATAGTTTGACATAGATGCCATTACAACTTTATTGTATAGCAGGTATAGTTATATCTACGTAGCATGTAGTTAAAATGATAGTTGATAATACATTGTTAAATAGGATTATTAATGATTTTTTATGATAAAACATTTTTTATAGTGATCTGATAAGTTATTGTTTTATAAATTCTTGTTATTAATAGGACCGTTAGGAGAAAGAACTGCATAAATTGGACTGAGAATCTCTTCATGTCAAATTCCTGAAAGTTGTGGAGCACCTCTGTGAAGGAAGTATGTCTACTTCACATTTAAATTTCTTGACAATTTGATTATTGGGGTTTGTGAAAAATGATGATTCCTACTTATATAGCTAACATCTTGATTGGAATTAAAATGTAGTGATTGTTGTATTTAATTACTATAAAATGCTTTCCTTGGAATATATATATATATATATATATATATATATATATATATATATATATATATATATATATATATTCTTCAAAAGTTATGAGAATAAATCATTTTATCACTTTTAGATAATAATTTAAAGGTTGCATGATCGCTATCAATAGTAAGCGTTTCTTCGATTGTTTAACCACCTGCCTCAGCCCAAGCTTTTCAAATAAAGGTTCTCATCTGGTATCTAACCCTAGGAGATACTCTTGAAATAGTCCATTTTCTAAGGAGATTCAGATGTTGAGGTGTATCGTATTTTTCTTTTCTACAATTTTTAGCAGTAGAGTGTCTTTTTATGACCTTCATTTTCGACAACTAGGTCAAACTATATCACCTATCATTACTAAAATCCATGATTTTGATATCAATTGTTGAAGGGATCGAATAATAGCAATACTACAAGGAAATACGATAATTTTGATTTTATTTATCACTTTAGCCAACAAAATATTTAGACAATCATATATTTATTACAAGGAAATACCATAATTTTTATTTTATTTATCGCTTTTGGACCAAGCCATGTATATTGTTGTGGTTCCTCTTTTTCTCAATAAATGGGCTACACCCAATTTATTTATTTTTTAAAAGTATAATATATTGTATAGTTAGTAGATAATGCAGAAACAATGATTATGTACCTATTACACAATGATCATACACAAATTACACAATATATTATATAATATATTATATATGTATAACAAATGTATAAATTAGTTTATGATCAACATATAAAATATACAAATTTATGCACATACTATACAATAATTATACATTATTTACACAATGTATGAATCTATCTTTTTTAAAGGGATATATTATAAATATAAATAAGAATTGTATCAATTATTACCTCAATAAAAACGTGAGTATAATAAAAATCCCACAATTACTCAAACTATTAGTCTGACTAAGAAAAGTAATAATGTTTTCGAAGCAGATTATAATGGGGTTATCAAATATACATTATAGTTGCTGCTATTTGAGCTAACTTTTCATTTAAAAACTGAATATTGTGAACTGCTTTGAAAGTAGCTTATTTAGGGAAAATTAAATAAAATGTCCATTAGGTTAAATTTCTTATAAAAAATAGCATACTAAGAAAATAAGTCGTCTATTATAATAAACGGTCATTGGGTATTTTGGCTTTTACAATTGGGAAAATTATGCGAAATAACAAATATCTAGAGTAGATTATGTAATATAGCTCTAGTTTTGATTATTTCTAATCTGTAGGTACAGTTTTGAAAAATTTGATACTTAGGTTTCTTGATTATATAAATTCATAACTTATATTCAGTTCCTGATTATATAAATTCAAAATTTATATAATTTGGTTCATGATTGTATAAATCGAGTATTTATATTCTCAAGCTAGATATTTTTATAAAAGTTATGAAAAAATCATAGAAAATTACCCTGTTTGTATACTGACAAACCAAACATACAAATAAGGTTCTGAAAAAAAGTTAAACGTATAAATACAAAATTTGTATATTCTTACCTTTTTTATATTCCAAGAGAAATACGCAAATGGGCAAGCGAAATATACAAATCGCAACCTCCATTGGTATATATTTATTATGTTTATATATTTGGAAGCGAAATATACAAACAGCAATTTCCATAGCAAATAAAATTATAGCTAAATAGCGCAATTACCGAAACTATTGCAATAGAGTTTTATCATATTTATTATCTTTGCTATTTCTAAAACTCTCTTTATATTGTTCATTTTTATTCGATTAAGGTTATATGAATCATGTGAACTAACTCAGATATGAACTTCCAAACTTTTGAGATAAAAGTTCCACCAATAATTAACACTGCTTGTACGCTCGTGCTTAATAGCATAGTAAAAATATATGTACACAATTAACTAAATATATTTTGATTTAATAATAACATATGAAGTTCACAAATATACAATTTTGTACTAGAAAAGGAAGAGTATAGGCAATGATTTAGGAAAAATTAATTTAAATATTTAATAATTCAATAAAACATAGGGTTGTGTCTGATTTAAGAATATGTAAATAATATTTTATTTGTAAGAAATTATTTTTTAGTTCAGTTCAAAGTTAGTCATGATCGAATGTGGAGGATATGACGAGAAGATAATGATTTTATGATACTTTTTAGTTATAATGATGATGATGATGGTGATGGTGATGTACTATATAAGCGCCGATAAAAAGAGTTAATCAATACTAAAATTGTAAAAGAAAAGAGAAAAAGACAAAAATAATCAATTTATCTTGACTCGAGAATGGAAAAGAAATATGTCAAAAAAAATATTTGTATTGTCAACGCTAGACATACTCATCATTAGTCATTACAGGTACTATATAAGCACCTATCGAAATAGTTAAGGTTTTCTACATAAATTTTACTTTTCATATAATAAATTATTTTTTAGTATCTCCCCGTTAAGTCTAAGGAGAAAATTTTTGAAACTGTCGAAGGAATAGATAATATAATGGAAGTTTCCTATCATGGTATGATTGAACAAGTCTGTGTAATGTTGGTAACAATGACACAGAGTTTGTCACTAAGTTGACTACTTTGTTAAAGTCGCATTTTTTATAATTTTCTTTTTATAAGAGATTTAATTGATATGATATTTGTTATCTCATTTGCAATTTTAACACCGATTTCTTTTTAGATTTTATTTATATATATTGTAAATCTTGAAGTTATTTTTGTTGTTGTCATAACACTATTTCTGTGATTATATATGGTGTTTTCCTAGCCTATTAAATTTGTTTTGTTCGGCGATAAAAAAGCAAATTAACTTCTCCATTTTGTTTCTCGCTAGCTATAAGCATATCACACTCGATTAGCTTTTTCATATAGATATATATGATTTTTTGAAGAGGCGGATGTACTTGGAGGGATACAATTTTATGTTAATTAAAATTATTTAATCAACTAACACTTAAGTTTTATACTTGATCTTTTGTAGAAAGATGGGTATGGGGAGAAATTTTATGTGTCAGTTGATTTGGAGTGATATAAAGTACGGAGAAACATAAGTCATTTACTCAAAAATAACTTTTTAAGGTGAAAATATTTATTTTTATTACCAATCTATGATTTTAATAAATATAATTTGCTAGGGTGATGGCGGCTCAAGATTTGGGTAATGGGGTAAAAAGCAAAAGCTATAACAAGGACTAGATAAGAATTGATTGGGCTATTATTATTTTTTACCATGAGATAACCTTTTTTTTTTTTGTCTTTTTTGAATGTAGACATAAAATAAAATAAAATAGGGAGATCTGATATTAGTAAAATAAAATATTTTCCTTCCTTTTTTATATTATAGGAGAGGTGATAGCACATACATGTCAGCGCCTCAATTGATCTCAATTTTTTTAATTTTTAAAATATCAATTAATTAATTATATCTTTGTAATTTATTACGTTATTCATGAAAATTTTGAAACAAACACGTTTGATATTCACTACCTAAAAAAATATTTGTATTTAAAAAAATAATTAGAATTTATTTTTAAAAAATGAAAAAAGAAACGTTACAAGATATTAGAATTTTTAAAAGAGAAATAAAATATATATAACCAAAAGCTAATTAACAAAAAAAATATTAATAATAATAATAGTAATAATATTGTATAGAATAATGATAAAAATAATAGTAACGGAAAGAGTCAAAAATACCCTTGAGCTATCAGAAATAGCTCAAATGTACCATTGACGTATATTTCGGCTCACATATACCCTTATCCTCAATCTATAGGATCAAAATACCCTTCTCATTAACGGAATCAGTTAAATGCCACTTAGATGTCATGTAGATGTCACATGGCATGTCACATGGCATGCCACATGAGCTAGTAGAGTTCTACTCATGCCACGTAGACTAATAAACTTACCCCTAATTTCTCCCAATTTTCTCCATTTTCTGTAGAACTTAGAAACGATTTCATCAAAGAACATAAAATCTGTTTTCCTAATTTCTCCATTTCCTTGGAACGTTTTCACAAAATACATAGTTCTAAGGGAAAGGGGTTCTATGTTCTTCAGCGAAATCGTTTCTAAATTCAAAGGAAAATAGAGAAAATGGGGAGAAATTAAGGGTAAGTTTATTTTCTACGTGGCATGAGTGAAACTCTATTGGCTTATGTGACATGTCATGTGGTATCCACATGGCATCCAAGTGGCGTTTAACAGATCATGTTAATGATAAGGGTATTTTTGACCCTATAGTTTGAGGAGAAGGGTATATTTGAGCCAAAATATAGTTCAAGGGTATATGTGAGCTATTTCGAATAGTTCAATGGTAATTTTGACCCTTTTCCATAATATTAATAATATTTTAAAATGACGCAACCACATCTAGGAAGTGGCTGCGCGTCGCGAAGGCAGCATCTGATTTTTTTCTCACATAATTTTTGAGGAGTGAACCCCGCGTAGGGAGCGAAACGCTCAGGCACACTCAGTGTCAGGCGCGCCACGCGTGATAACATCTAGATCTTTGTGTTGCACGCTGCCTCGGGCAGCCCCCTGGTCATACGTTTAGGTCCTCCTCAAAGACCCTTAGAGTGGTCCTTGGGGAGTCGTTACCGGATGTTTTAACCCTTAACATTTCTATTAATATACTAGTGTCACCTCTACTATTTTTAGACTCCATACAATACATAAAAACAAGGCAAACATACAACGACATACTAGTACGTCTAAAAACTAACTATCGAACGTCTTGGACGTTTAGCCTCCAAACCTCTTCAAATGAATTATACAAACTGTAAAACACTTTATTAACATGTTAGTAACCCTTTTTGACATATGTGAGGCTCTATCTGCCTTAGTTCATTTTGAGGGTCGTTACATAACTCATCCTAAGCTAGAAGTTATGGTCGTTTGAAAGTACTAACAAACTCTCTTTAACTTACTTACAATTTTCCAGAAATATCCTTATACTTTCCAAAATTAAATATTTCTAGATTTTAAACTTTCTCAAAGTTCTTTCTAATTGTGAGATGTTACAATATCTCCCCATTGGAAACATTCGTCCTCGAATGAGGTCACCTCTTACTATGCTAAGTGTAGTAACATCTAGTTCAAACACCCAACAAGCAAATACAACAAACAACATGCTTACTCATAATTTATATAGTAATAAGAAGAAAATTATTACCTTAGTCTGTATTTTCTCCGGATTCAATAAGATATGGATATCACTTTTTTTATATCGTCCTCAGCTTCACAAGTAGTTTCTTCAACAAATTGGTTCTTCCGAAGGACTTTGACTGATGCAACTTATTTTGTCCTCAACTTGTAAACTTGATGATCTAAAATCTTTACTAGAATCTCTTCATAAGTTAGACTATCCTTGATCCCAATATTTTTCAGTTGGACTGATCAATGCACGATCACCCATGCACTTCTTCAACATAAAGATGGGGAACACCGGATGAAATGCTCCTAACTCTTGGGGTAGTTCTAACTCATAAGCTACATTGCAAATCTTTTGGCTATGCTATAAGGTCCAACATATTGGGGACTAAGTTTTCCCTTCTTACCAAACATCATAACACCCTTCATAGGTAAATTTTTTAAATATACCCAATCATTTACTTCGAAATATAGAGGCCTCCTTCTAATATCATTGAAGGATTTTTTACGACTCTGTGTCATTTTCAACATCTAGGTAATCGCTTTCACCTTCTCCAAAGTGTGGTAAACTAAATCTTGTCCTATCAACGTTGCTTCACCAACCTCAAACCATTGAATAAGAGATCTGCATCTTCTCTCATAAAAAGCTTCATAAGGAGTCATGTAGAGGCTAGAGTGGTAAGTGTTTGAATCTAAAGCTTTCTGAAAAGATTTCCAGAATTATGCAGTAAATTGTGCCCCTCTATTTGAAATAATGGAGACCAGGACTCCATGAAGTATTACCACCTATTAAATGTACAACTTAGAATAATCCTCCGCATAATAGGTAGGCTTTACCGTCAAAAAGTGGGATGATTTTGTCATTCTATCGATGATTAACAATTCATGCTATCTGCTAGATCTAGGAAAACTTGTAATGAAATCTATATTAATCATCTCCGACTTCCACTCTGGAAGTTCTATATCCTGAGCAAAACCTCCAGGTCTTTCGTGCTCCACTTTAACTTGTTGGCGATTTGGGAATTTGGTGATAAATTTAGCAATGCCCTTTTCATACCATTCCACCAATATACTTCTCCCAAATGACGACACATCTTTGTGGAACCCGGATGAATGGAATATCTGGAGCTATGAGCTTCCTCAATGATCCTCTGTTAGGCCCATCCACCATAGGTACACAGAATCTACCATGATATCTCAATACACCATCTCCCCCTTGTTCGAAAGCTAATACTCTTTGCTTATGAACATTTCCTTCAATTCAAGAAAAATGGGATCTTGGTATTGTTTTTCTTTCACTTCTGACACTAATGATGATTTAGCCCCATTCGTCTCCACTAATCCTCCTTATATGGAATCCATTAGTCGAACTCCTAATCTTGCAAGTCTATACACATCTTTTTCTAGTTCTTTCTTCTCTTTCTCAATATGGGCGGTACTTCTCATAGACAACCTGCTTAAGGCATCATCAACCACATTAACCTTACTTGGGTAGTAAAGAATGTTCATGTCATAATCTTTGAGCAATTCTAACCACCTCCTTTGTGTGAGATTAATCTCTCCGAGTGAACAGATATTTTAGGATTTTGTGATCAATGAATACATCAACATGAATATCATACAAATAGCGATGTAATATATTCAAGGCGAATTCTACAGCAGTCAACTCTAAGTCATGGGTTGAATAATTCTTTTATAAACCTTTAACTGTCTGGAGACATAAGCTATAACTTTGTTATTCTACATTAACACGCAACCCTGACCAACTATTAATGCTTCAAAAGACACCACAAAACCTTGAGTACCCTCAGGTAAAGCAAAACTGGTGTATTAGTCAACCTCTTCTTCAATTTCTGGAAACCTTTCTCACAAGCTTCAGGCCATTAAAACTTGATTGTTTTTTTATTCAACATTTGTTTTCTGAGTTAAACCCTACAGGAGACGAAATGGACGAGAAACCTTCTACAAATCTTCTATAGTATCCAAACAAACCCAAGTAACTCCTATTATCAATTGGAGATGTAGGTCTAGGCCAATTCTGCACTGCCTTAATTTTTTGGGTATCAACTCTAATACCATTATCGAAAACTATGTGACCCAATAATTCCATAAAATCAAGACAAGATTCACACTTAGAGAACTTGGAAAACAACTCTTTATCCTTCAAAGTCTGGAGAAATATTCTGAGATGACTAGCATTATCTTCTTCATTCCTTGAATAGATTATTATGTCAACAATGAACACAAAAACAAACATATCTAAATAAGGTTTGAATACTCTATTCATAAGATCCATGTGTGCTGCTCATGCATTTGTAAAACCAAAGGACATGCTAAAAACTCCTAATGCCCATATCTGGTTATGAAAGTTTTTTTTTTTGGAATATCAAATTCCCTTACTCTTAACTGATGGTAACCTGATCTAAGGTCAATTTTTTAGAAACAACAAGCACCCTGAAGCTGATCGAAAAAAATCATCAATCCTTGGAAGAGGATATTTATTCTTGATGGTCACCTTATTCAATTGGCGATAATATATATACATCCTAAGTGAACTATCTTTCTTTCTCACAAACAAGACTGGAGTGTCCCAAGGTGAGACACTTTGTCGAAATAAAGACTTTCTCTAAAAGGTCTTTCAACTACTCTTTTAACTCTTTCAACTCTATTGGTGTCATTCTATATGGAAGAATAGAGATAGGACGAGTATCCATAAAAATATCTATACTAAAGTATATGTCTCGCTCAGAAGAGACTCCGAAATCATCTGGAAAGACTTCTGACACTCTTTTTCTAATTGAACTGACTGAATAGGAGGTACCTCAACACTTTGAGTCATTAACTCAGACTAAGTGTTAGACACACCGGTTAGAAACTAACTTCCTCACCTTAAGATACGAAATGTAACGGCCTTTAGGCACTATTGAACTATTTTTCCACTCTAAGACTGGCTCATTTGGAACTTGAACTTGACTACTCGAGTTCTAAGATCAATTGAGGAATAACATGCAAGAATCCAGTCTATACCAAGAATGACATCAAAGTCAACCATGTCTAACTCAATTAAATCGGCCATGTTACTCTTGTGATTGACTGAAATGGGACAATCATGATAGATTCTCTCTGCTAGAATGGACTCACCAACATGTGTAGAAACACTAAATGGTTCACTTTGTTTCTGAGGAATAATAGAAAAATTCATAGCAACATATGGAGTTACAAAAGATAAACTCACTCCCTAGTGTAGCAACGTATACACAATAATGTCAAAGACTTAAATCATACAAGTGAAAACATCTGGAAAATCCTTTTGCTCTTAGAGATTGTTGAGAACATATAAGCGGTTTTCTCCTCTGCCAGTACCGGAAGTAGCTCCCCTAGGTGCAACCCTGTTTGTTTGAGCAACCGATAAAGACTAGGCCCCTCTTTACTACTTCCGTGCTTATTATTTGCAGAATCTCTCATGAAATTCCCTGTCTGACTACACTTGAAACAACCAGTAGACCCTCACAACAAATACTTGAGTGGTTTTTACTACATTTGGCACAGACAAGAGGCTTGCTACCCCCTTGCACCACTCTATCTTGTGAATATGCAGGTTTTAACTTGGAGTTCTGACCAAAGTAATCACCCTTGTTCTTAGGTGAAGGCGCACTAGAAAATGATGGAGCAGGACCCTTCTATTTTTGTTGGAAGGATGATCGATTGACATTATTCTTCTGATGCCCAGACTTATTCCTTGTCTTATCTATCTGATTGTTGAACTATTTTCTGTCTCTTAGCCTTTTCTCCTTTACCTACTGCACATAGATCATCAACCTCGAAACGTCCATGCCCCTAATAAGCATTGTTGCTCGACCTTCGTTGCTTGAAGAGTGACCCAATCTAGCAACAAACAAACTAATCCTACTCCTCATGTCCTTAACCATTTCTAAAGCATAACGAAATAGTTGGTTGAACTTCAAACCATACTTATGCACACTTAGAGAATCCTGCTTAAGTGTGACGAATACGTTGGCCTCTCTCAATTCTTGGGGGAAGAAATGCCTCGAGAAGGCCTTATCAAAACAAGCCCAACTTGCAGGTGGTGCACCTTCATCTTTAAGTCTGACTCCCATGCATGCAAGTTTGTGCACAACTTTAGCTAAATCCCTATTTTCTTCTTCAACATTGGCGGTACCTCCCATGGATAAACTTCTTAGATCATCATCAACCATATTAGCCTTAACTAGGTGGTAAAAAATACTCATGTCATAATCGTTGAGTAATTCTAACCATCTTCTCTACATAAGATTTAGCTCCTTCTGAGTGAACACATATTAGAGGCTCCTGTGATCAGTGAATATGTCAACATGAACATCATATAAGTACTGACGCCATATCTTAAAAGCAAAAAATACTGCAACCAATTCTATGTCATGATTTGGATAATTTTTCTCATGAATGTTCAATTGTTTGGAGAAATAAGCTATAACCTTGACATTCTGCATCAATACATAGACCAAACCAACTCTTGATGCATCACTATACACTACAAAACCTTTGGTACTCTCTTAAGGTAAAAAATGGAGTGGTAGTCAATCTATTTTTCAACTCCTGAAAGATGTTCTCACAAGCTTCAGACCATTAAAACTTGATTGTCTTCTTAGTTAGCTTGGTCAAAGGAGACGAGATAGATGAAAACCCTTCAACAGATCTCCTATAATAGCCAGCCAAACCTAAGAAACTCCTTATATCTGATAGAGATGTAGGTCTAGGACAACTCTGAACTGCTTCTATCTTTTGGGTATCAACTCTAATCCCATCACAAAAAACAATGCGACCCAAGAATGCCACAAACTTAAGCCAAAACTCACACTTGCAGTACTTTGCATATAACTCCTTATCTCCAAAGTCTATAAAACTATTCTGAGATGACTAACATGATCTTCTTCATTCCTTGAGTAAATTAGTATATCATCAATGAAAACGATGACAAAACTATCTAAATAAGGTTTGAAGATTTTGTTCATAAGATCCATGAATGATGTAGGTGCATTGGTCAAACCAAAGGACATGAACACTTACTCATAATGCCCATACCTGGTTCTAAAAGTTGCCTTTGAAATATCACTTTCCCTAACTTTCAACTAATGGTAGCGTGATCTAAGATCGATTTTGAGAAGCAGGAAGATTCCTGAAACTACTTGAAAAGATCATCTATCCTTGAGAGGGGATATTTATTCTCGATGGTCACCTTATTTATTTGATGGTAGTCTGTACACATCCTAAGGGAACAATCTTTTTTTCTCACAAATAAGACTAGAGCGCCCCAAATGAGACACTTGGTCAATTAAAGCCTTTGTCTAACAAATCTTCAATTGTTCTTTCAGCTCTTTTAACTCTGTTGTGTCATTCTATATGGCAGAATAAAGATAGGATGAGTATCCGAATAATGTCTATACCGAAGTTTATTTTTCTCTCACGAGGGACTCCAGGTAGATCATCAGGAAAGACTTCTATAAACTTATTTACTATAGGAACTAACTGAAGGAAAGGTACCTCGACACTTGAGTCATTAGCTCGAAATAAGTGATAGCTACTACCCTTTGAAACTAACTTCCTCGCCTTAAGGTACAAAAAGAAATGACCCTTAGGCACTGCTGAACTGTTACTTCACTCTATGAGTGACTCATTTGGAATCTGAAACTTGGCCACTCGAATTCTACAATCTATTGATGCATAATAGGCATGAAGCCACTCCATACCTAGAACGAAATCAAAATCTACCATGTATAACTCTATTAAATCATCTATGGTACTCTTGTGATAGACAGAAACAATATAATCACGATAGACTCTTTCTGCTAGAATGGATTCATCAACATTTGTGGAAACACTAAATGGTTCACTAAGTTGCTCAGGAATAATTTCAAAGTTATGGCAACATAAGGAGTTACAAAAGATAAACTCGCTCCTGGGTCTAACAATGCGTAAACAGTAAAGTCAATGACTTGAATCATACCAACGTTTGGAAAATTTTCATGTTCTTAGCGATTGTTGAGAGCATACAAACGGTTTGTTCCTCCGCCAACACTAGAATTATCTCCCTAGGTGCAACTTTGTTTGGTGGAGAAACTAATGAAGACTGAGTTCTTTTGCCCCCATTACCACCACCTTACTTTCTCTTTGGACACTCTTTCATGAAATGCCTAACTGCACTTGAAACAACCTACAGATCCTTCACGACAAATATTAGAGTGGTTTCTACAACACTAGGTGTAGGGTGGAGGTTTACTACCTCCTTGTGCCGCACTACCCTATGAGTAGGTAGGTTTAACTCTAGAATTTTCCCCATAGTACTCACCATTGTTCTTAGGTGCAGGTGCACTAGAAAATGATGGAGCAGGACCATTCTGTTTCTATTGGAAGGATGACCAATTGACATCATTCTTCTGTTGCCCAGAATCATTGTTGTCTTAGCTCTCTTGCTCCTGAACTCTTCTCTATCCCTATGCTTCTGTTTCTCTACCTGCTCCACATAGACCATTAACCTTGAAATATCCATGTCTCTAATAAGCTTGTCAGCTCTGCTTTCTTTGATTGATGCCCGACCCAAGCACGAAATAAGTAAGGTTATTCGACATCTCATATCTTGAACCATCTCAGGAGCATATCCAGACAGTTGGGTGAATTTTGACCCATATTAATGAACATTCAAGGAGTCGTGTTTTTCATAGTAAGGAGATCCCGTACATTTGCTTCTTTCAATCCCGGGGAAAGAAACGCCCTAAGAATGCTTTTTAAAAGCAAGTCTAACTCAGATGTGGTGCATCCTCATTTCTGCTCTCCTTTCATTGATTGAACCAAGTCCTAGCCACATACTTGAGTTCATATGCATCTATTTCAACTCTCTCAGCAGCAATCACATTCATCACATCGAATACCTTCTTCAACTCCTTCGTAAAGTTTTCTGGATCCTCTGTAGTGCTCGAACCAATAAAGATTGGGGGATTCATCCTTAAGAATTCTCAAATCATCGAAGTGCCATCCCCTTCTTTTCGAGCTTCTCTTTGTTGCCCTACTTGGTTTGTCACAACTTGACTCAGCATAAGGATAACCTTCTAAAACTAAGCATTGGTAACCTCCTCTTGATGTTGCACTTCAAGAGCATTGGGTAACTTCTGTTCTTGAGGTTTACGTTCCTCCTAGCTGGACAACCTCTTGTTGCTCTTGGTAGAGGCATAGTTATTTGAATCACGTGCAAGCACGAATTAGAGAGACTTTTAGAGATAAAATCTAACGCACGAAAAGAAATATGAAAGAAGTCAGAAGTTCCAAAATGTTGTAGCCTCATGATACTATATTTGGCGCGCTTCACACTGATGACTAAAACATTACAAACACGACTTCATAGACTCCCTAGGACTCTTGAACCTTGTGCTTTGATACCAAGTTTGTCAAGCCCAAGCCTAAACCCTGGACGTGGCCGACACCCAATGACCATTGTTATCTTTGATCAGACCCTTGGACTCAACTCAACATAAGACTTAACTTATCTCAATATAAACAGTTTAGAACAATTTCAAGGGAAATACTTAAATTTTAATTGTTTGGCCAAATTGGCACTTAAGTCTCATTATTTACAAATAAAATAGAAAGGCCCAGAACTAACACTATCTGTATATGAAGCCTGTAAAAATACTAAGATGAATGCTGTGACAAACCCCACAACATTCTATAAATTAAAATGACTGAAAACAAATAAAGATTCCTCCGGATGCAAGGAGGCTCACCACTGACTCTACGCTTTTCATTGAATCAATGGCACGCCAAATGCTGATACTAGTTACCTACGTCTGCATCATGATACAATGCACGCCAACTGACATCACTACATTGAATGTACGAGTATACAAGTTGGACTGCTAAAACAACACTTAAGCTGGAAAAGGAGTAAGAAGGAATGATTACCTTGACTCTGTTCAACTCATAAATAAATACTCGTTTTAATATAATGCAATTTAAAAGTAATGTGCAATATAAAGAACTAACTGACAACATGCTGAAAACTCTGAATGTACACAAGGATACAATAATCTTGTAGATGTATGTAAAACATATAATTATTTGATGTATATGAAAATACAACAACTTCTGTGGGAGATTCTCTAACCTAAAACCATCACTTAAGAGCTATAGTGATGACATATCGTTACTCAACCCATGTTGCTCGTCCATCCTAACCTTGCCAGAGTATAGGACCTGAACTGCCTAATGGATCCACTAGTATACTGTGAAAAGGTTTCATCCAAAAAGTATGACCCTCTTCTACCCATGATGGTTACATGGTATTCATGGAGACTTGATGAACTCGCATCCCCACATCAGTGCTCAATACTACTCCCAAAATATATTGTCCCTTATGTTTTTTAAACATACTGATTCTATGGTTTGAGATTAGTTCTCAAAACATAGGTTTAAAAACTCTCTTGGAAATCTTTGTTTCTCTCCTTGATTTATTTTATAAAGCTATTACTTCTGTCAGAAACTAGCCTGAATGATCTTTACTTGCTTAAATATGAAAAATTTTGTAACTCTTAGGGATTACTTATTCCCCTTATAACTTTTGAAAATGAACTACACTGTTTTTTCTTATTTAACTTGTAACTTGAGCCTTAAAAAAAAGTTTAAAATGTTTGTTAAAGACTCTCAGAAACTTTAAGAACTCACTATGACTTGCTTCTTAACTTTTAGACTCGACTCCTAACTCATTTGACTTTGATATTTACTTTTCTTGAATTGAATTATGGATTCAAAAGTCATGATCTCAGTTTTATGGATGATTTCATGATGTTTAGATGTACCTTAGAGTGTTAGAATGAACTAAGGAAAGTGCGTACATCATTTAGGAACTAGTAAAAAAAGATAGGGAAAGAATAGGGTCTCCATGTGACCTTTGCACTATGAGAGGCGCGGAGCGCCAGAGCCTGACGGATAAACTCTGGTCTGAGGCTCTCTGACTGGAGCGTATGCGCCAACGTATCAGGCAAAGCTTGCTTTGAGGTGCTCTGGCAAGTGCGGTGCTCCAGGGTCTGTCAGATGAGAATTCAACTTGTATTCTCCATTTCTCATCTCTAAACCTTCTAAACTTCCATAGATCTCACCCCAATCACTTAGGTTTACTAATAACCTCAATACCCAATAGATTCGACTCAAAAAAAATAGTCCGAAAACATGAATAAAATCAATAAAGACATGTTACAACTCAACCAACAAGAATTCAACAATTGTTTATAAAGAAGTTTAATATTAATTATTCAATCTACTCAAAACTCGCTGAATTAAATATGTTCGTTTGTGGGTGAACGAATCCAACATAGAAAGATCTCATATACCTCGATAAGGATCACCCTTGACGAATTCCACTCGCGAAGCCTTAGCGTTCTTGATGGATTCTTGACCTTTTCTCCTTTTTCCTTCTTATCTTCTCTTTTTTCCCAAGCCCTAAGCGTGAATAATATTTTCTAAAACTGACTTAAGGCTGAGTTTTACCCCTAATAAAACCTTTAAATGATTTAGGAAATAGTTAAATGAAATGACAAGTTTACCCTATTAAAATCCGGTAAGACTTTCCTTACCCCAACAACCCAACTTCTGATAGGGAATATACTCTCAGAGAATATCAAAAATGCGCAAACTTGGAGGTGTTGGAAAGATCTCTTCAATGTCTTTCAAACTATATAAAGAACTGACTCTAATTCATCCTGAGCTAGAAGTTACGGCCGTTTGAAAATGACCAAAACTCACTATCTTAACTTAGGAAATTTTTGAGATTCTTCCTATTCTTTCCAAAAGTGAATACTTTTAGTTTTTTATCCTATTCCTAGCTATTTCGAGATACGAGATGTTACAATTTTCATTTATTTTCTGTATTTTATTATTAATTAATTGTATTCTATCAAATTAATTTTTTTAACTTTTTAAATCTTTTTGTTCCATGATTTTTTCTATTCAGTTATTAATTAATTATTCATATTATTTTCAAAAAAATAATAAATGCATAACTAATCTCTTAACAAACTGAAAAATGACATTTTTTATAAATAATGAAAATGTTGCTAAAGAGTCCCCCTAAAAAATAAAATATTGCTATTTTTAAAAATTTCCCATGGTGAAATTAGCAATTTAGTCATAATATCTAACTTATTTAGTCAAAATAACAACACTTTAAAATATTTAATTAAATTTTTAGAATGACAACATTTAGAAAATAATATTTATTTAGATTTTAGTATTTAAACTTAATTTTATTTATGAAAACAG
Organism: Solanum lycopersicum; assembly: GCF_036512215.1. Lineage (NCBI taxonomy): Eukaryota > Viridiplantae > Streptophyta > Magnoliopsida > Solanales > Solanaceae > Solanum > Solanum lycopersicum. The sequence goes on from NC_090810.1 coordinate 10,809,322, forward strand.
TCCTATATTGGACCAAATTCTAAATCAATCAGTTACCAATACTCATAAACCTTCCTTCTTCACCTTTCAAGTTTCTACATCTTTTTTCACATTGCCAGGTTCTCTTTCTTCAAGGTGCTCACAAATTGTTCATCAAAATATATATTTAATTCAAGAAATTCTCTATCGTTAACAAAATCTCTTTAACTCAATAAAAATTCTCGATTGACAAGGTAATTTTTATTATTTATTTTGATTTGTTGTTTAAAATCACCGATTATGGTGTATATTCCGGATTCTATATATATCACGACCCAAAAATGGGCGTGATGGCACTCGTCTTATCCCACCAAGACAAGT